>NW_005357015.1:0-534 GCF_000412655.1 Myotis brandtii
TCTCCCTTCCACTCTGAAATCAATAAAAATATATTGAAAAAGCAAGCAAGCAAGCAGAGATCACAGTCACAAATACATTAGAGGTTGACACTTGGCTCTTTCTGTATTTTACTTTCCTTTTGAAAAATTCTTTTTTTGGTGATATGTACCCTGTGTTTTCCATTAGCACGAATATTATAATCCTACCTCTCTTATAGATTTGGCATGTAAAAGCATATTGGGGCTAAATCTATAGTATGCTGGAAAGGTGAGGGAGAATTGGAATATAGTATTAACTAACGAAACACAAAACTTAAGATAATATAAGGCTATTGCTGGCAGGGTTGCTCAGTTGGTTAGAGTGTTGTCCCAATGTGCTAAGGTTGTAGGTTCAATCCCTGGTCAGGGCACATATAAGAATTAACCAATGAATGCATAAATAAGTGGAACAAAACTTTTCTCAATCTTTCTCTCATTCTTCTCTCTCTCTTCCTGTCGCTCTCTCAAAATTCAGTTTTTAAAAATAGGTAAAGAAAAAGGTATTCAGAATGTTGG
>NW_005357016.1:0-1435 GCF_000412655.1 Myotis brandtii
ATGCCCCGCAGGCTCTGAGAGCAACAATTTCACCCCGTGTGACTTCTCCCAGAGTGCTCCTCTTGGGGGTTTGAGGTTGGAGACCTCGAGTCCTACGGACTTGATGTTCCGTCTTGGAAGTCTAGGTTGTTCTGCTCAACGTGATCTAGTCAAGGCTTGTTGATCAATGAATTAGGCTGGTGTGGGAGCCTTTACACAGAAAAGTTTATTCAGGGTCTGGATGGAGGAGGCCTCTTCTAGTCTCTCTACTAAGTGATTTGTGTTTAAGACCTGTTCCCATGTGTCTGATTAATCTGAATGTTCCCAATGCTGTGTGTGCCCTGGGATCTTGGAATTTGTTGTTTCCTGGCAGGTCTTTCCTCTGGTAGTTGTGCTCCACCCATTCTCAGGGGGTTCCGCCCTCCACTCCAGGGGGATGTAGTCACCAAAGAATCTAGGATCGTTGTGCAGGTTGGTAGAGCTCTCCCCCCCCATTCCAGGGGTCCTTCCTCTCTGGTTATGGACATTCAGAGTCTGGCGGTGTCGGCCCCTTTGGGAACAGCGCCTTCGTTTCTCCTGTTCAGTAGGACTGACACATGTGCTTGGGTTTTCCCTTCCTGTGCTGTGATCTGGGAAGTTCCCACCTCCCAACAAAGCCCTGGTGAGAATGGAGAGCCCATCGGTTGACCCTATGTCTCGGGAACCACTGTTAGGCACTGGCTGTGTCCATATGCCTCACAAGGTCATGTTCATAGATTTGGCTCCGTTTCCTCATTGTGTCTGTGTGACTGGCACTCTCTTCATTGTTCTTTCCATGTGTTTATCCATTTTAGTGCATTTTTTTCATGATCCACCTTTTTGACTCTGTATATTTTCTCTAGTGTTTGGTTTCTAGATGATTCCTGCTCATATATTTCAGTTTTCAAGTTGGTTTTCCTTTATCAGCACGAATGGGGTGTAACTGAATATGGGAATTGCATATGTTTAACGCAGACAGCTTGTTATTTTGATATAAGCACACGTGGTGACATGACCACCAGATGGAGCTGCGTAGCACATCCATCACCTCACATAGGTGCCATTGCTTCCCAGGAGGTGAGAACACTTAAGCTCCACCCTCTTAGCAATATTGAAACCCAATCAGGCACAGGAAGGGGCCTGTTGCTAGGAGAGCTCCGGCGGGCTGCGGGCTTCCAGATTCATGAGGCAAACCGATTTTTAATAATTTCTTACAAGGCATCCTGAGTGTTTTAAATCTGGCTTAGTTCCCCCAAATGTTTTTAACATCTAGATTTAATATTTTTGAAAACTCATAACTTAACTTCTCCGACACAATGCTTTGAATGATTAGGAATTTTCCAGGTTTTCATTGACAAATGGCCCTTATTTCTCATGTTGTAATGTTGTGCGAGTCCTTAGGAAACTGTTTCCTGACCATATGCTTACCGTTTCCTTA
>NW_005357016.1:1868-3859 GCF_000412655.1 Myotis brandtii
TGAGGAACTGTATTTAAAGGGCCAGAAGGTTGAGAACCACTGTCTAAGGCAGTGATGGCGAACCTATGACACGCTTGTCAGAGGTGACACGCGAACTCATTTTTTTTGGTTGATTTTTCTTTGTTAAATGGCATTTAAATATATAAAATAAATATCAAAAATATAAGTCTTTGTTTTACTATGGTTGCAAATATCAAAAAATTTCTATATGTGACACGGCACCAGAGTTAAGTTAGGGTTTTTCAAAATGCTGACACGCCGAGCTCAAAAGGTTCACCATCACTGTCCTAGAGTCCGCAGCAGGGAGAGAGCTCTCTGCTTTATGACCTCAAAGTTTATGAACATTCCCTAGACAGTTCGCTCATTTTGTCTTATTCATCCCAAAGTCACGCGGTGATAGTTTTCATTCACTTTAAATGAAGTAGATATTTAAAATGTCCATTCCTATTGTTTTCATTGCTTTCCATTTCCATACGTACCATGGGAACCAGCCAGAGCAAAAATAATGTTGTATCCATATCAGACTCATTTTATATTAAATTGTGATCAACTATTCATTACAACACTCTTATTAGGAAAAGAAGAAATGTGCCCTATTATTTTATTATTATAATTGTAGTTTATTTTTAACACTTTAAGCTAGCTACCTACATAGTATATTATAAAATAAGAGGTAAATTATTTAAAGTTTTATTAACACCACTCCAATATAGTGTTAGTGAAAATTGAGACCATATTTTAGCACTTAGCTTTCTTATGTTAATTATACAAATAGAACTATCTTTACATTCCACCTCAAAAAGTATAAAAGAATATAGTCATTAAAAATATCTGAGAAAGCTAAATCAGCATGTGAGCTGTAAAAATTAGTATGTGTTAAAGGAGAATTGTATAGAATGTCTAATTGCATAAAATGTTAAATTTACTCTCACTGTTGAAAAATAACTTTTTAGTTGAACCAATTCATTTTGTTCTGCATATATGTCACAACTGCTAATAACTTTGGCATCTACACTCACAAAATGCTATTCTGCTTTGCCAAAAAAAAAGTACAATGCGTCTATTATGGCCTATTTTATTGCTAACACGGAATAAATGTCTAACGTTAATTGCATTGAGAAAAATGTTCTTAAATAAAGGTTTTGGTGGTTTAAGTGATGGTAAAACTGCTGTGTAGAAACACATGCTTTTCTCATGAGTACCAATTTTAGGACAGTGATTTATCACTAGTATGCGTAGATTACTTGTATATGATGCATAATTTATTAGCACATGCTAAGTGATAACGCTTTTTATTCTTGGGATGGAACTTATGAAATTTGATTGTCCATTCAATAATATTAGAAGTGAAATCTTCAATTCTATTATGCATTAGAATCTTGTGGTGTGCCAGTATTTGAGAATGCCAGAGCCAAAAGTGATGGCACGTGGTTTAAGGTCAATGACAGGTTGGCCTATGAATGCCAGGATGGATATAAAAACCGAGATGGACACACCGTAGGCTCCATAGTGTGTGGTGAAAATGGTTGGTCTGATACACCCACCTGTCAGGGTAAGTACTGATTTTCAGGATCATCGAAATAAACAAAATGTGTGTAAAGCGTATAATTGTTTTGTTATCCTAAACACAACCATTTATGTTATGTAAACTTAGATACTCGTGACCCAGGTGATATGTTTTACAACTTCCCCAGCAGTTTTCTCCCGAGTTGGTTGTTGCCACCTCCCAGCCGAGTCCTGCAGGTCCTGAGAGGACTTCCTTATTTCCTGATTGTGGACAGTTCTGAGGACAGTTACACGAATCTCCTGCATGTTTGCCAGCCTGTTTTCCGGGGTTAGAAATAGAACCTCCATCTGTGGGCACGTGGGTGGATGCAGAGTATTCCAACTCATGGGGACAGGACGTGTAATGCTTTGAAAACCAAACAATCCATGAGGGTTCCACTGAGGAAGGGGGGGATTTCCGGTGGAGATTGGGCCAGAGTGGCGGC
>NW_005357017.1:0-201 GCF_000412655.1 Myotis brandtii
CTTATTGCCCCCCCTGCTGGCCTGGTCGCCCCCAACTACCCCTCCTGCCATCTAGTCACCTCTCACTGTCCCTCTTGCTAGCCTAATCGCCCCCAACTCCCCCCCCGCCGGCCCCCCCAACTACACCCCAATGGCCTAGTCGCCCCTCACTGTCCCCCTTGCCAGCCTAATTGCCCCCAACTGCCCCCCCTTCTGGCCCAG
>NW_005357018.1:0-266 GCF_000412655.1 Myotis brandtii
TCTTTATATATAAAACATCTATCAATATAAAACCCTAGCATGCAAATTGACTGAATGGCGAAACGACTGGTCGCTATGATGCGCACTGACCACCAGGGGGCAGACACTCAATGCAGGAGCTGCCCCCAGCCTGGAGGCTCTGACCAGCCGTGGCAGCAAGGGGCAGGGCTGACGAGCAGGCAGCACCAGGCCAAGGCGGGTGCGAGCGGGGTCCCCGATCACCCCTCCAGTCACCCCACAGATCAACCCTGATCGCTGGCCAGGCC
>NW_005357019.1:0-791 GCF_000412655.1 Myotis brandtii
CTTTCTTTCTTTTTTCTTTCTTTCTTTCTTTTTTTCTCTTTCTTTCTTCCTTTTTTTCTTTCTCTTTCTTTCTTTTTTATCCTAACCTGAGGATATTTTTCCATTGATTTTTAGAGTGCATGGAAGAGAGAGGGAAAGACAGAGAGAAACATCAATATGAGAGGGACACTTCGATTGGTTGCCTCCTGCGTGAGCCCTGACCTGGGCCCTGGCAAGGGAGGAGCCTGCAACCTAGGTACATGCCCTTGATCAATCAGAATCAAACCCAGACCTTGCGGTCAGCAGGCCGAGGCTCTTTCCACTGAGCCAAACTGGCTATGGCAGGATATGACATTTCTTAGCCCCTCCAGCAGCAGACCTTCACTTTTTCCTCCAGGAGTGAGGGGGGGAAACCCTAGATCACCTTCTTGGATTCTTATTATGCAAGTTACCAAGAACACTGTGAGTGGCATACCGGGAGCTTAGCCAATGAGCAGTCAGAAAAGGTGTTTCCTCTGCAGCTCACGCACAGAAGCAGGACTGCCGGCGTGCCCCAGCAGGGAGGCCCTGTTCTCTGCAGGCAGGCCCTGCTCTCTGCTCTCTGTGGGCCTGCGCCATCCATGGCTTGCCTCACCGTGCAGCAGTCCCCTCCTGCCCACCTGCGCACGCAGCCTCCTCCTGAGCAGTCGTGACTGTTATGGCGTCCTGGCTAATTTGCGTATTACCTCTTTATATTTATATATATATTTGATATATAGACACAGATATAACATATGTATATAAATATAGCACACATAGGAAAAATATCTGGA
>NW_005357020.1:0-1412 GCF_000412655.1 Myotis brandtii
AAAAATAAAAGGACAAATGAGATGGAAAGAACAGGCACAATTTAAAGTGCACGCCTTCTGTGGGAAAGGGAAAAAAAGGAGGAAAAGTGCCTCGTGGCAAAGAAGTATTAAAAAGAAAAGGAAATGGTGGGGAGGGAATTTAGAGTTCTAAAAGACTAAAAGAACTGAAAAATCTGAGAACTCAGAATATTTCTCCCACTATTGAAAGGATCCATGTGGCATAAATCTGCATTAACATATGTGGATTATGCTATCCTGATGGAAGGGAGGTTCATTCACCTAGAAATATTGTAAAGTAGCCCAGTACCATAAAAATGACGAAAATGCTGTACAACCTCAAGCCAAGCCCATTGGCCAGGTCTGCAGTGGCCTGAACCACCAGATGCTGGGATAGGCTGTGGCATCCCAATGCAGAGGGTTACATGGGTATCTTGCACTTTGCTCCAGCTCATCAACCTAGACAAGACAAAAATCCATTTCCAGCCTCAGTACTTAGCAGGTGTGCTGGGTCAGGCACGCTGAGAGCTGCAGGAAGTAATCAATAAAAACATTTTTTAAAACTGCCTGGCTAGTGTGGCTCAGTGATTGAGTATCAACCTACGAACCAGGAGATCACGGTTCCATTCCCATGCCGGGTTGCGGGCTCCATCGCCAGTTAGGGGCTTGCAAGCGGCAGCCGATCCATGATTCTCTCTCATCATTGATGTTTCTATCTCTCTCCCTGTCCCTTCTTCTCTGAAATCAATAAAAATATATTAAAAACAAACAAAAATTTGAGAGGCAAGGAGACTCAAAAGAAGTCGATGCCTGGCTGTGTCCTGCGCGGAGTCCTGGCCGCGAAGGAGGCTTCGTGGATGTCCCGTCCCTCCACGAGCAAGCTGCTTGGCTCCGAGCACCGCCAGCATCTGCTTGGAGGGGAGATAAAGCACTCATGACCATGACTGTGAAGGACTGTGAAGGGCTTTGAAGAAGAGCAGAGAAGGTTATTACAGAGGCTTCCTAGGCTCCCGGATGGGTGAGGGCGGGGCCTGAGGCTGGCTGTTGGCTGGGCCTGTGGGAGTGAGAAGGGGGCAGAAATGATGGCAGGAGCGCTTGGAGGACTCTCAGGGGATGAGCCTTGGTATATTCAGGAGAAAATGGGAAAAACAGTGTGGCTGCTAGAACCCTGCTTCTCACAGCTTGGTCCAGGAAATTCTGGGGGTCCCAGAGCTCTCTGACACATCGACTAGGTCCGTGGTCGGCAAACCGCAGCTCCCGAGCCACATGCGGCTCTTTGGCCCCTTGAGTGTGGCTCTTCCACAAAATACCACGTGGGGGTGCGCACGTACAGTGCGATTGAAACTTCATGGCCCAGAAGTCGGTTTTCGGCCTGGGAGAGTCTATTTTGAGGAAGTACTGTTGATATTTGGCTC
>NW_005357021.1:0-731 GCF_000412655.1 Myotis brandtii
TGAGTGCAGTGTCTTATTTCTTATCCAACCATCCTGGTCCCTGGCCTTAACTGCTCCTTTCCTTCCCTTTCTCGTTTTCCTTGGATAATAGCCCATTCTAACATTCCCTGCCCGTTTTCACTGCAATACAATCTCAATCACTCATCTGTCACCCCTTATTGGTAGTGCCATGGTGACTACCCTCTCAGCTTGGAGTATGGAACTGGGAAAGGGAATCTCATACCCTTTAGTCCACCTCTTCTCCTTACACCTTTTATCTTGTCTCCATGATCAGGGATTTTTCTTCTTCTGTGGGGAAAACACATACATCTGTCTCCCCATCAGCTGGACAGGAACCTATACTCTCATCTATCTCTCACCCACGACATCATTCCCCACTTTGGCTTACCGATGTCTCTTCAATCTGATAATGGCCCCGCTTTCGTCTCTCAGATAATGCAGCTGATCTCTCAAACTTTAAACATCAAATGGAACCTCCATATCCCCTACCACTCTCAGTCTTCGGGTAAAGTAGAAAAGGCCAACCAATCATCTCCTAAAAACACATCTAACCAAGCTATCCTTAGAGCTCCATATGCCGTGGACTGAACTTCTCCCCCTGGCACTAATGAGACTGAGGGCCATGCAACGACAACCACTACTTCTAAGCCCCTTTGAGATCATGTATGGGCGGCCTTTTGTCCTCCAAACCCCAGAGGACAATTCCCCCTCCCCAGGAGACTACTTCCCTG
>NW_005357022.1:0-767 GCF_000412655.1 Myotis brandtii
GACACTTGTTTTAAATGCCATCTGTTTAACTCCAAGTTTGCCATCTTTAGAAAATATAGGGCATTTCTCTCTCTCTCCCCCCCCCCCCCCCCCCCAATTTTTTTTTTTTTTTTTTTCCACTGAACCCTTCAGTCCTTCTTCTCTTTATCCTTAATTTTCAAGGTCTGGGACAAAAACAAATCCATTTTTTCTAATATGTTCATGCAAAGACAAGGTCTTAGGCTCATTTTGGGACATTCTTAATTTATTAAATAATTTAATTAATTGAAGCCAATATAGTAATGGCAGTCTTTATCACGTGACTTTACCTCCCTAAATTTTCCAGTATGTAAGGATTTCCTTGTGTTATTTTTATGGAATATGAAGTTTGAGACTATATTCATACATTTAGAGATTGAATCTCATGTCTGTAGATCTTTTCCAGAAAACTTCATTTTTAACCAAAGCCAACAACACTATATATAGTTCATTAACTATATTCATATTCATTGTTGAAGAAGAATGGTCATGAGTCATGTGTAGCAAAGATGTCCGAGCATCTCCCCCAGGCTCCCTGTAATAAGGCCAGTTATTTTCTAATCTTTGGGTGGTTGTGGGGAGATAGTTCTCCCTGGGCCTCTTGCATTTCTGCCCATTTTGCAAACAGAGATACTGAGACTTTCGTTCTCGCCTAATTTTTCATGATTGTTTGTAGAGCAAACAGCTTTGGAAAATAGAAGCAAGAAGAGGTGTGTTTATTGCCCATTATCAGAGAATTAGGTTTCCTA
>NW_005357023.1:0-803 GCF_000412655.1 Myotis brandtii
TTTGGGACACCCTTTAAGTTATCCAGGGAATATTTCTAACCAAATAAAATAAAAAGGTTTGTATCATTGAAAAAATATTACCTCACCAAATACAGCAAACATAGGATACAGTAAAAACAACAACAAAAACCCACATGATTTTTATGCTGTAACATGTACTATCAAAATTTTCTTCTTGTAATTGTGGGATTCTACTGCTTTTTCCCCCCTTTCTTTTATGATTTGTTTGCGTGTGTGTGTGTGTGTGTGTGTGTGTGTGTGTGTGTTCTCTAGTCTCTGAAATATAAAATGAAACATCAAATTAAAGTATTCAAGAAACTGGGTTGCTATCAAACCACCTCCCAGAAGAACTGGAGGAAAGTCAGTAGAGAAAGTGCATGGCAAACTTATGATATTGCGCAAGCCTAAAGTGATGCATTGAGAATTTTAATGTTTCTACTGCGATTTAGATAAAAATTCATCAGTTTTCCCTCTCTTGTCAATATCTTATAATTTCATTCATTATATTTTTATGGATTGATATACCACATACTATACTCATTAATCTAATTATAATCTTATTTAGATCAACAGGTTATGCAGCAAATGTTCAGACTGGAAAACTCTAGGTTATAAGAGTATGAATAATTTCTGTTTATTTTTTAAAATATATTTTTATTGATTTCAGAGAGGAAGAAAGAGGGAGAGAGAGAAACATCAATGGTATGAGAGAATCATTGATCAGCTGCCTCCTGCATGCCCCACACTGGAGATTGAACCTACAACTCAGGCATGTATCCTGACCAGGAATTGAACTGTGACCT
>NW_005357024.1:0-585 GCF_000412655.1 Myotis brandtii
GTGAAGTGGACAGCAAGGCAGCCCTGGTGTTGGGGACACAGAGACCCACAGCAGGAATGTGCCCTGTGTCATATGAAGTTTATCACTGTGTTGACCCACGACCCCAAACTCCCAGGCCGGCTCTCAAAACTCACTATGCGGTTCCCATGACTGCTGGGTGGGAGGGAGGGAGGCGCCGTGCCCAGCTCAGGTGACATCACACAGAGATAAAGGCGCAGAGTCATCAGGGGCAGGAAGTCAGAGCAAAGCCACTGCCACTGGGCCCGGAACCCCAGCCACTGGCCCGCACAGGACCCATGTCCAGGGGCGGGAGGTCCTGCCGACACACGGACACACTCTGCATCCTGCCCCAGTGGCCACGTTTCTGGTTTGGGACCCCTTTGGCCTACGGTTCCTCAGAGGCGGGGGTTCCTGTTTGTCAGAGCATCTGTATCTAGCGCAGCATCTAATGGGTAGTACAGTGTTTGCTGAATGAATAAATGGTGGCTTTATCATAGATCTTCATTAAGAAATTCCTAGGATTAATGAAAAAATCAAAGGGGAGGGGGGGAGGGAGGCAGCAAGATGGGGGGAGGCAGGAGGATG
>NW_005357024.1:1358-10325 GCF_000412655.1 Myotis brandtii
AGAGAGAGAGAGAGAGAGAGAGAGAGATGGATGTGAGAGGAAAACATGGGTTGGTTGCCTCCCCCACGCCAAAGATCAAGGATCGAACCTGCAACCCAGCCCCTTGGCGAGCAGACTGATGCTCTAACCCAGCGGTTCTCAACCTGTGGGTCAAGACCCCTTTGGGGGTCGAACGACCATTTCATAGGGGTCGCCTAAGACCATGGGAAAACACATATATAATTACATATTGTTTTTGTGATTAATCACGACGCTTTAATTATGTTCAATTTGTAACAATGAAATTGGGGGTCACCACAACATGAGAAACTATTAAAGGGTCGCGGCATTGGGAAGGTTGAGAAACCACTGCTCTAACCACTGTACCACCGGCCAGGGCTGTAGGTGCTCCTTTATGGCTGCAGTTATTTTTGCTTTTCCAGAAAGTGTGTAGCTCTCCACTGATTAATAAAAGGAACATAACCCCCAATACACAAGCTGCAAGTCCCCAGACGCACTCACGGGGCTTCCTTCACTCGCGCTGTCTCCTGCCAGTCCCCGGCCCGGGCTGCAGAGACGCGGCTGTGTTCTGCTCTCCTGGTGCTTTTCTCATCGGGTTTTCTCTGTTTCTCATAGAAAAGCTCACCTCCCAACAGCAGGTTCTCAGGGCAGACCCTTGCCTTCCTCTCAGAAAGCCACCCCCGCAGGCTCCTCGAGCTCCGGGTCCCCCACTACTCCCACGTGGATGCCCCCAAGCCTACAACCACGTGAACAGCTGCGGCCTGAAAACATGGGTTGGTTGCCTCCCCCACGCCAAAGATCAAGGATCGAACCTGCAACCCAGCCCCTTGGCGAGCAGACTGATGCTCTAACCCAGCGGTTCTCAACCTGTGGGTCAAGACCCCTTTGGGGGTCGAACGACCATTTCATAGGGGTCGCCTAAGACCATGGGAAAACACATATATAATTACATATTGTTTTTGTGATTAATCACGACGCTTTAATTATGTTCAATTTGTAACAATGAAATTGGGGGTCACCACAACATGAGAAACTATTAAAGGGTCGCGGCATTGGGAAGGTTGAGAAACCACTGCTCTAACCACTGTACCACCGGCCAGGGCTGTAGGTGCTCCTTTATGGCTGCAGTTATTTTTGCTTTTCCAGAAAGTGTGTAGCTCTCCACTGATTAATAAAAGGAACATAACCCCCAATACACAAGCTGCAAGTCCCCAGACGCACTCACGGGGCTTCCTTCACTCGCGCTGTCTCCTGCCAGTCCCCGGCCCGGGCTGCAGAGACGCGGCTGTGTTCTGCTCTCCTGGTGCTTTTCTCATCGGGTTTTCTCTGTTTCTCATAGAAAAGCTCACCTCCCAACAGCAGGTTCTCAGGGCAGACCCTTGCCTTCCTCTCAGAAAGCCACCCCCGCAGGCTCCTCGAGCTCCGGGTCCCCCACTACTCCCACGTGGATGCCCCCAAGCCTACAACCACGTGAACAGCTGCGGCCTGAAGGCCTGGCCTGTCTTTGGAAGGAGAGATTCACAGGTAAAGTTGTCCCTTTTCTACAAACAAGGTCCGGATTTCTTCTGTGCGTGGAGCTGAGACTGAGAGCAGGTGACACCCGGAGCCCCGTCCTGGGAATAGACGCGCTGCAGACACACCTGCCTCCTGGGGCTCACTCCTCACTCCGCACCGAGCACTCCAGGAGCGGGCTCCTTGTCCTCTGCTCTTTCCACGTGCGCGTCGGTGACAGACCAACGTCCACTGAGCAGCACAGAGGGGAAACCAGGCTAATGTGAGAGAGCAACGGGGGGCCTGATGGGGGGGGGTGACCTAGGATAGGAATGCCTCTCTGAGGAGGTAACATTTTTTAAAATATATTTTAATTGATTTCAGAGAAGAAGGGAGAGAGAGAAAGAGAGAGAGAGAGATTCAATGATGAGAGAATCATTGATCGGCTGCCTCCTGCACACCCCCTACTGGGGATCGAGCTCGAAACCTAAGCATATGCCCTGACCGGGAATCGAACTGTGACCTCCTGGTTAATAGGTCGATGCTCGACGCTCAACCACGGAGCCAGAGCGGTCGGGCAGGAGGTCAAATTCGAATGGGCCCCTAAATAATGAAGACACAGAGATGCAAAGATGTGGGGAAAGTCTGTCCCACCCACAGGGCGAGCACACCCACAGCCGTGCGATGCGGACGAGCTGCACAAGCGTGAGGAAGAGAAGCAGGGAGTGAGGCCCCAGGAGGCGGACACCAGCCTGTGCGGGCCCTGGGCCGGTGTCTCCACCTGGGCACGACTGATGTTTGGGGCCCGTAAGTCTTTGCTTGGGGGGCAGGGGTCCATTCTGTACAGTGTAGGGCGTTAGCAGCATTTGGGGGCCCACTAGATGCCAGGAGGCTCTGCCTGGCAGTGACAATGAAAAGAATGTCTCCAGAAATTGCCAAATGTCCTAGCGCAGCGGTTCTCAACCTGTGGGTCGAAACCCCTTTGGGGGTCGAACAACCCTTTCACAGGGGTCGCCTAAGACCATCGGAAAACACATATATAATTACATATTGTTTTTGTGATTAATCACTATGCTTTAATTATGTTCAATTTGTAACAATGAAAATACATCCTGCAGATCAGATATTTACATGACGATTCCTAACAGTAGCAACATTACAGTTATGAAGTAGCAACGAAAATAATTTTATGGTTGGGGGTCACCACAGCATGAGGAACTGTATTAAAGGGTCGCGGCATTAGGAAGGTTGAGAACCACTGTCTTAGAGGGTGGGAGCAATACAGCCTCCAGCTGGCAAGCCCTGTTGTAGGTCAAGGTAAGCAATCCGGATGCCATTCCAAGTGGAAGGGAAGCTAGGAGAGCATTCCAGGCAGAGGTGGTCAGATCTGGGTTCCACGGGAGGACGCTGATGGCTTCCAGGGAGAGGCTGGGAGGCAACCAGAGGCCCGAGCGGAAGACCATGGACTAAGCTGGCAGCCAGAGGAGCCGTCCAGGAACTAGGCGGAGGGCGCTGAGAGGAAGCGAGAACCAGGCATGACCCATCTGGAGCCACCATGGAGGTGGGCTTATGCCGGAAGCCCGAGATGGCAGTGCCAGTCATCGATGGACAACGCTTGGAAGAGTTGTGAGCGCAGCAGTTGCAAGTCAAGAGCCCGGTCGGCCGTGTTAAGCCTGCGGGATCTGCTAGATATCCAAGAGGAGACGTCAAGTAGGCAGGCAGATGAATGAGGCGGCACTCTGAGGAGAGGTCGGGACTGGAGCGTTAAATCTGTATTTCAAGATGAGCGGTCAGATGGGATTCCCCGGCGAGTCAGCCTCCCACGGATGCTGGGATAAATGACTACAAACGGGTGGCTCGTACAACACAAGTTTATTCTCTTACAGCAGTGATGGCGAACCTTCTGAGCTCGGCGTGTCAGCATTTTAAAAAACCTTAACTTAACTCTGGTGCCGTGTCACATATAGAAATTTTTTGATCTTTGCAACCATAGTAAAACAAAGACTTACATTTTTGATATTTATTTTATATATTTAAATGCCATTTAACAAAGAAAAATCAACCAAAAAAATGAGTTCGCGTGTCACCTCTGACACGCGTGTCATAGGTTCGCCATCACTGTCTTACAGTCTGAGGCCAGAAGTCAAACATCCAGGTGTCTGTGGGGCCTGAACTCCCTCTGGAGACCCTCAGGGAGACCCGTCCCTGGACTCTCTAGTCTTGGTGGCTCCAGCATCCCTGCCTTGTGGCCTCAGGGCCACCTCACTCCAAGTCTGCTTCTCTGGTCACATGGCCTCCTCCTCTTCTGTTGTCAATCTGTCTGTTTCTCTTATAAGGACTTTTGTCCTTGGATTTAGGGCCCCTCTGAATAATCCAGGATGACCCCTTCATCTCAAATCCCTTAACTTAACCACATCTGCAAAGACCCCCTTCCCCAAAGCAGGCAAATAAGGTAACATTTACCAGTTCTGGGGGTTAGGATGGGGGCCTATTTCTTCGGGGGCCGCCATTCAACGCACTACTCCTAGGGAGAGAGTGCAGAGAAGACAAAAGCCTTCGCCCTGCGGAAGGAGGGAGGTGAGGAAGGGAGGAAAAAAGGAAGAGAGCGGTAGAGAGAGACTGTTTTATTTTGTGCCAAGTCTGTACTGTAATAGCGACCGCCACCCTTGTTTTAATTCTTTCCCGAGGTAACAAAGGACTAACATTTGAAACCTATTTAGCAAATTCTTTGGAGCGTGCAGCAGGCTCCCAAAGTTAAATTTAGGGTCCAAACCTCTGTGATTAGCCAGTGAAATTAAAGGGATGGAGAGTGATGATTCGAGGAAACTGTTTCCTCTGATGCCCAGCATGGTCCCGTGAAACACACCTCGGTGACGCAATTCATGCTTCACCCCTGGGAAAAAGCAAGAAAGCCGGTGCTGCCCATAGTCAGTACATTTCAGCTTGAACACCCGATGAACAAACATACCCTAAAATCCTTGAGCAGAAATACATCCAGTGGGGTCAAAGTGTCATCTGTCTTACTAGGTAAACATTGATGCCTTGGAGAAACACATTTTAAATCAAAGTAAAACTGAGAGTGACACTTGAGGAATGGTGGCGTGAGAGATCCCCTTGGCCTCTCCCCTGAAACGTCAATAAGTTAACCAGCTATAACTCAACACCGAATTCCCTGCTCAACACCGAATTCCCTGCTCAACACAGAGGCACCCTGAGAGACCCGAGCACTGAGGCATCTAAAGGTGGGCAACCGGGGGTCAACAGGGAGGCGAGGAGGGAGGAAAGTGCAGACGGCCCACAGACGCAGCCCTGCAGCCAGGAGGTCACAGCTTATCCTGGAAAGGGGAGGCAGCTGAGCTGGCGGTAGCAGGGACTTCCTTCAGCCAGGAGGGCAGAGAACTTCGGGGGGGGGGGGGTCCAGCAGGAGCAAATAGTGACTGAGCCCGAAGAGGCCTGATGGAGCCCAGGGCTCTCAGGGTGGCTCTCCACCCACAGGCTGGGTGGTGGTGTTTCAGACAAAGGAACGGAACCACAGAGCCCTGTCACCACTTGGGCTCCCAAAACTCACCTCCCGTTGCCCTGAGAGTCAGGTCAAGGAGCTCATTACCTGTACGCCAAGAGCTACTGCAGGAGAACAGCTGTTTCCCTCTGTGGCTGATCCCCAGGTGGGGTGCTTGGGGGAGACACCATGGAGTTCAGGGGTCGCCATTACAGTGAAGGCAAAACAAGCCCCACCCCCAACTAGCATGACTATACTGTTACCGAAGCCATGGAGGTCAAGTCTGGGAGATCACAAGGTAAAAATAATATTGTGAATCAGCGCCATCTACAGGAAAACAGTAGAAAGACCTCTACAGAGAAAGCTGCTATCATTAATATAGACAGACATATATGCTTAGACAAAGGAGAGTAGCAAATACCATTAACCACAGGAACAAGGATAACCAGGAAGAAAATAAAAATCTCCCAGGAAACAAGCTGGAACACATGCGCCATCTACTGGAAAATAGCAGAAAACCTCTTCAGAGGAAGCTGCTATATAGGCCATTAATATACGCTTCTCAACCTGTGGGTCGCGACCCCTTTGGCGGTCGAACGACCCTTTCACAGGGGTCGCCTAAGACCATCCTGCATATCAGATATTTACATTACGATTCATAACAGTAGCAACATTACAGTTATGAAGTAGCAACGAAAATAATTTTATGGTTGGGTCACAACATGAGGAACTGTATTTAAAGGGCCAGAAGGTTGAGAACCACTGAATAGACAGATAGACATGCCTAGACAAAGGATAACAGCAAATACCATGAATAACCATGGTAAAGAGGATGATCCAAAAGGAAATGAAAAAATCCCCAGAAAGCAAGCGGAAACACACGGAAATATGTGATGTAAGTGTCAGAGGTTTGAAGATTGCAGTTCTAAAAATATCCAAGGAGATGCAAGAAAATACAGACAGGCAATGAAATGCACTCAGAAAACAAATCAATGAACAAACCAAGTACGTTACCAAATAGATTGAAACTTTTAAAAAGAACCAATCAGAAATCCTGGAAATGAAGCATACAATTAAGGAGATTAAGAGTGAACTATTGAAAGGAACCAAGATGGTGATGTAGTTAAACACCAGTACTTGCATCCTCCAACAACCACATCCAAATTACAACTGAAATACAAAACAACCATCATTCGGAACCACCTGAAATCTGGCTGAATGGAAGTCCTACAACTAGAGAATTAAAGATTCTCTACATGAGATTGGTAGGAGGGGCAGATGCATAGACAGGCTGGTCCGACACCCACCTGTGATATGTTTTTAACCGGGAGGGATAGCTCAGCTGTGGAGGCCTCCTGTGAGGAACAAGGGGTCGCAGCCACACACCAGGCCCCCATCCCAAGGTTCCATAGCTGGGAAAAGAAGTCCTTGTAACTTCAGGCTCTAAAAAACAGCAGGGATTGTGGCCGAGTGACACAGAGACTGCGGGAGTCCTAGGCAGTTCCTCTTAAAGGGCCAGTGAATGGACTTATTACCCGGTCTCACTCCCTCTGAGCTCCAGTGCGGGGGCAGCAGCTTGAAAGGACACAGGGACATATGGGGAGGAACTAAATTGTCTGGCATCAGGGCAAGAACTTGGGGGCTGCTTTCTCCCAGACAAAAGCGCTGGGACCTCCCCTGCAAAGAGCTGACTGGCAGGCGCCATATCTGAGTCTCCATCAATGTGGCCCACACTGTTCACCCCACCCTGGTGATTCCCTGAGATCCCACCCCACCCAAGCTGTTTGCAGTGTCTTTTCCTTATGAATGGCTTGTCCTGGCTCAGGATTCAGACTTTCCTAAAATCCCTCAAATAAGCAGCAGCTGGACTCAGTGTGTCCCAGACCCAGCATTAGCAACAGCTTGCTAAGCTTCAGAGCGTGGCCTTTCTTAGGTACCTCTAAACCCAACACAAGTAGCAGCCATCTGCAGATCTCTCTGTAGCTTGTGCCAGGTGGCCCCAGGCAGGGCACAGGCAGTGGCTGACTTTGCACCTCCCAGGAGGCCCCAGAGCCAGTGCACCCCGTGGGCAGCTTCAGACCATACCAGATAACAACTCTACATACCCACAAGCAACACACTCAAGGGGCAGACTCAGTGAGCACCAAAGCCCCACTGAAGCAAGTCCTGCTCCATAAGGGTGTCTCCTGCACAGCAGCACTCCCACTGTAGTCACAGCTGGTCCTCATAGCCAATTGGCCTGGAGGTCAATTCCTCCCAGTGACACCAACAGCAATCAAGGCTCAACTACAACAAGACTGTGCACACAGCCCACACAGGGTTTGTACATGCAACATGGATTGATGGAAACACCAACCACACAGACCATGGGTGTTGCTGAGATGTGAAAGGGTAGAAACAATGTCTACTGCTCAAGAATGGGAAGAGAATGCCCAGCCAGTGTGGCTCAGTGGTTGAGCGTTGACCCAGAAATCACAGGTTAGATTCCAGGTCAGGGCACATGCCTTGATTCCCAGAAGAGATCGATGATGTCTCTCTCATTGATGTCTCTCTCCCCCTCTCCCTTCCTTTCTCTCTAAAAATCAATAAAAACATATTTAAAAAATAGAATAAAAAGGATGAGAAAAGTACACTGAAGAGAGCCTGCAAGCATAAAGGTGGAAGCAGAAGGTGCGTCAAGGAGTGGCCGAGGCTGAGAAAGGCGCGAGGCTGCCCAGGTGGAAGGTCACACCGGCCTTTGATGCAACAGCCTTAGCCCATCGCTGCATCCTGCTCGCTGCGGAACTGGAGGGGTGTTTTGGCAAAGAAGAGTGGCAGCAGATTCTAGGCCTATCCCAGCAGGCCGAGGGCGAGAGCAGCCTCGGTGCCAGCACAGGCTCTGTGACCTCCCCCTGGTTTCCTGGCCCTGTGGCTGACCGAGTCCCTGCCCCTTGCTGAGCCCTCCCTCTCCCTCTCTCCCTTCCCCTCCCCCTTCTCCTCCCCCTCCCTATCCCTCTCCACCTATAACACAGGAGCGATGGGCACTGGATCCTTCCAGGTCTGTGTGCGGATAACGCACAGTAATGGCTACAGAAGATGTGGGTGGTTTACTGCAGTGAAAGGGAGCTGAGACCTGTGACCCCACTCAGGCCTCCTCATCCGCTCGGATAGTCACCACTTTCCATGGACCCCTCAGATAGCGGTGGGGGCCACCACGTGCACAGTGTCACGGGGACACAGCATTTACAGCAACCATTGGTCCCGGGCAATTACTTCCAGCTTCACAGATGGCACAAAAGTCTGGGCGATGAAGCGGCTTTCCAAATCCCGAATCTGATACTCGGATGGCCTGGGGTCCGAGTGCAGGTCTGATTCTGAACACACAGGCCCACAGAGTAAGTGACACAGACCAGACGGGGGCCAGAGAGCTGTGGGCATGGCCCCAAGGGCACGGGTGGGTGTGTGGCCAGCCCAGCCCACCTCTCTTCACTCATTCGCAAGAGCCTTTCAACTCAGAAGTGTCTGGGGGTCCGGCGTGGAGGATCGCAGGGTCTGCTGTGCACGTGGACTCATGTGCTCCGTTACCCAGGTTACGGCCTTGAAGTGCTCTTTGATGCTTGCCCTCTGGTCTCCATAACCACCAGGCAATTCCTGCTGACATCCTGAGCAATGTTTCCAGAACTGCAGGCTTCCTCTTCCTTTATTTAACACACTAGTGGCCCAGTGCACGAAATTCATGCACAGGGGGGTGGGTGTCCCTCAGCCCAGCCTGCACCCTCTCCAATCTGGGACCCCTTGGGGGATGTCCGACTGCCAGTTTAGGCCTAATCCCTGTGGAACATCCCTCTTGCAATCCGGGACCACTGGCTCCTAACTGTTCACCTGCCTGCCTGCCTGATCACCCCTACCACTCTGCTTGCCGGCCTGATCAACCCCAACTGCACCCCCTTCTGGCCTGATCACCCCTAGTGGCTCCCCCCCCACCGGCCTGCTTGCCC
>NW_005357024.1:10342-13628 GCF_000412655.1 Myotis brandtii
CACCGCTGGCCTGCTCACCTCCAACTGCCCTCCCCTGCTGGCCTGATCACCCCTAACCACCTCTGCCTTGACCCTGCCACCATGGCTTTGTCCGGAAGGACGTTCGGAAGGTCTCCCGGAAGGTCTCCACTTGAAACACGCACCCATGTCGGAACGCCCGTGTCCTGTTCCTGTGGCTCCCGGGTGCCCTGCACGTGGTGGCCACATGGACACTCCCCACATGCCTTCTCACTCCCCACGCATGTTCCTGACCTCACAAGACAACGCTGTGTCTCTGGGAAATAAAGCTCCAATTCTCTGCCTGAGAGTCACACCCTGGTGACGTCTGGTTGTAGGCAACCTTCCCAGACACTCGCCTATCTCTCTCCTTGAACCGCTGCCCTGGGCACAGAGCCCTCTCCTGCTCCCCTAGCAATGCCTTGAGAAAACTGAACTCTGCATATTGGCTCGAGTTCTTCCTCCCGCCTGCCATGCCTTCTGTGCTCTGCTTCTCCCTTCTGCTCCCTGTGCATACACAGGCCTCATTCAACTCTCCTCCTTCTAAGAAGCTTGCCCGGTCACCGCTGAGCACATGAAAAGAGGCAGGATGCATCCTCGCCATCGCAGCCACGCCTGGCTCAGAGCCCTGCGCCACCTGAGTGCACACAACGGCGGGACATTTCATAGCGGGGTCACCATGTAACATTGCTGATGTGGGTGCTGATTCAGGTCCCCATTCTGCTGGGCCTTCTCTGAGGACAGCAGCGGTGTGGCCAGGGTCTGAGTTCAAGTCACCACTCACACGGTCTGAGTATGTTATTACACCCCCCTTCTTCATCTTCAAACATCCCATGTAATAAAAGCCTAATATATATGCTAAGTGTCTGACTGTTTGTTCGGCCATTCGACCAGTCGCTATGACGTACACTGACCACCAGGGGACAGATGCTCTGACCGGTAGGTTAGCTTGCTGCTAGGGTCCGGCCAACCAGGACTGGGCAAGATGGGCTGGACATGCCCTGGAGCCCTCCCAGGGTCCCTCCCCGGCCTTGATCGTGCACCGGTGGGGTCCCTCTGCTTGGCCTGCGGGGATAAAGCCGAAACCAGCTTTCCGACATCCCCAGAGGAGTCCCAGATTGTGAGAGGGTGCAGGCCAGGCCAAGGGACCCCACCGGTGCACGAATCCATGCACCAGGCCTCTAGTGGGGATAATACTCTACTTCCCTCACAGTCTCATCATGAGGAATGAATGAGTTAGTGTATGTAGGTGCTTGCACAGAGGCGGCACCCCACAGGGAGGGCTGTGTAGGTGGCGGGTGTCATTCTTCCCCACATATTTCTCAGTGCAGAGCTCTGTATATCAGACACATACATCTGTGTCTGTACAATGGAACCTCAGTTCTCAAACTTAATTTGTTCAGGAAGTCTGTTCGAGAAGCGATTTGTCAGAAAAGGGAATCATATTTTCCCATTAGAAGTCATGTAAATGGAATGAATCCGTCCCAGATCCCAAATGCTTCAGTGTTAACCTTTCTCGATTGCCTATGGTCATTGTTTTGTGAGCACTCTCACACCCTCAGCAGCATCCACAGTCTGTGGCCTCTTTATGTTTTAAAATTGTGCTGACCGTTGATTTTGCCATGCCATATTTGGTAGCCAGATCAGACACGCGAACTCCTCCATCATACTTTGAATCATTTCTTTTTTAAGTTCTATCATAGTTCTCACAACTTTCTTTTTCACTTTGCTGCTATCACTAGCCTGCTTAGGAGCCATGGTGACTTACATATCTCCTGTGGTACATATTCAATAATAATAAACAGCAGCAAAAGCAAAAAAAAAAAAAAAACACACACACACCAAAAAACACAGAAATATTCACAGCGCAATTTTCCAAGATGTCAACAACGCAAGGTTTAGCAGTAAACTGACTCATACTTGCCCATCCTTCCCTTTGTTATTAGCCTTAGAGATGTGTGACAGAGATTAGCATGAAAGGGTTGTTGGATCAAGAACCGAAGTTTTGTTCAACAACCGAGACATTTACCGTGAACAACTTATTCGAGAGGGGAGACGCCTGAGAGCTGAGGTCTGGCTGTACCTGTCTGTACCTGGAAGGGTAGCTGATCAACTAACCCTTCCATGTGGGGCGAGTGGAAACAGCAGCTATTCAAGAACGCGTCCTCCCCAGCTCGGCTGCGGCCTGAACCATGCCCGGGTCCCCGCAGCGTCACTTGTCCGTCCATCTCCCCCTGCCTCACTCTTCTGGGTCAGGCGAGACTCTGACCAGAATAGAAATGCCATTTCATTTTTAGCAGAAGGTCCTCTCACATCTGAGGCTGACGTGGTCCCCAGATGGCGGTGAGGAGTCCCTATAGAGGGCACTTGGGTTATAATTTGTGGTCAGTCTGGAAATAGCCTCTCAGACGCTCCCTGTGAATAATCTTCCTGACTTTAAAAAAGGAAAGAGGAGAAGAAAAGAAATGGAGGGGGGAATAAACCACCCCACTGCTGAATAATGAAGATATTTAAGGCACATCTGTGGGCAAACTGCCAGTTTTTAAAACATGTCTTTATTGTTTTAAAGATATGCGCCGAGTGTGAAATATGATTCCATGAAAAGCTACACATTTAAATGGTTTTTTAAAGCCTGAAATGAATGGGGCTTCGTAAGGGCCACGGTCAGCCCCATCTGGGGAGAAGAGCGAGGGAGACGATAATGCCAGAGAGAGGCCTGGCGCAGGCTCTGAGGAGGGTGGTGAACACCTGCGAGCTGGGTGCTGGGGGTCTTGGGACAGAGGCGGCCCAGGAGCCTCGGGGGGAGGGGGCACAGCTCTGCTCCACCTTCTGCATCTGACCTCGCCCTCTCCAGGCCCAATGGGGCCATTTTTTTGGAGAAAAATTCATGGCCAAAGACCAAGAGGTGCGTATCTCCAACACCACATGCGGCTCATCTGCTCTCCATGCCACGTGGCTCAGGATCTAATGCTCGTGCTTATGCTTTGCTCCTCCACTGTTTCTGACATGGTCACCGAGCTGCAGTCTTACCGGAAAGGCCTTTGGGAAGTGCGTATAAAAGGTAATCAGGCTTCATCACAACACACAGTTACAAGTAACCTGGGTTCAGACAGGACGGCCCTTTTCTCATCGATTACAAGATTTTGTTCTGGATAGCATGTAAGAAAAAAACATCTACACTAATAAAAGAGAAACATGGTAATTGGCGTACGACCGCTACCCTTCCCATTGGCTAATCAGCATATCCTTATGCAAATTAACTGTCAGCCAAGATGGCAGCCGGCAGCCA
>NW_005357024.1:15374-20380 GCF_000412655.1 Myotis brandtii
GAACTGCTCCCTGGTGGTCAGTGCACTCCCACAGGAGGATCGCTGCTCAGCCAAAAGCTGGGCTCATGGCTGGTGAGTGCAGCGGCAGTGGTGGGAGTCGCTCCTGCCTCCGCAGCAGGTGGACATCCCCTGAGGGCTCCCAGACTTGGAGAGGGTGCAGACCGGGCTGAGGGACCCCCCCACTCCAGTGCATGATTTTCATGCACCGGGCCTCTAGTTAAAGATAAAACAGAGAGCTGTATCACTAAATGTCAGCATGAGGAGAAGAATCCATGCGTGGCACATGCAGCCGTGATGAAGGGATCTCCTTCCCTGTGAATGCCTACGGCTCTGGCTGGGCACACGTGTCACCCTCTTCATCACCACCCTCAGCGTGGTGCCATGCCTACTCCAGGTTCGCCCAGGGAAGGCGGGCAGCCGTGTCTCTGCTCCATCCTCCTCCTTACTCCTTCAGGAGGAGGGCTGGTGCGTGCCTGACGCCGAGGCTGGGAGAAGGGACTCGCGAGCTGAGCTCAGGTGCACCCCGCCCTGCTCACCGCCCTCCACAAGCCCCTCAGGGGACCCCTGCCTCAGGAGGTGTCCACTGCGCTGGGATCAGTGTGGAAGCCTGGGTTCTCCCTAGCCCTGCCTGACACTAGTTGGGAAGGTTTAATTCTGGGTGAAATATTAAGGTGCTCGTTACGGCTTCATATCTTGGCCAAATCTGTAAATTTAGTTGAGTTTTCAAAAAGTTGTATATTTACATCTTCTAATATTTGTTTCTCAACTGTTTCCAATTTCAAGAATAGATAGAGCCCAGCCAGTGTGGCTCAGTAGTTGAACACCAAGCTATGACCCAGGAGGTCACAGTTGGATTCCCGGTCAGGGCACATGCCCTGGATGGATTCCAGCTTGATCCTCAGTAGGGGGCGTGAAGGAGGCAGCTGATTGGTGATTCTCATCATGGATGTTTCTCCCTCTCCCTTCCTCTCTAAAAAATCAATACATAGATATGGTTTGTATTTTATGATGACAAAAGCTCTGGTTTGGAGAAATTACATATATTTACTATTTGCAGTCAGTAAATAGCGGAGTGAGAACCTCAGCTGCGGCCTGCTTTCCTGCACGGACCAGTGCCTTTTCAGGGCCCAGTGCTGCCTTCTTTTGGATTGACAGTAAAGATGACCACAGCAATAGCCCTGGCCAGTGTTGCCCAGTGGGTTGAACGTCGTCCTGCGTACCCACGATTCGACCGACTCCTGTCGGGGCACATGCCCGGGCTGCGGGCTTTGTTTCCTGTGGGGGGCACGCAGGAGGCACCGATTGACGATGTTTCTCTCTCTCAGTTACGCTTCTCTCTCTCCACCTCCCTTCCTCTCTCCCTAGCATCCCGTACTTAGGTCCTTTGTTCTGAATTCTGCTCCTATGACCCAAGAGGGCATCAGTGCAATCAACTAACTTCAAAAGTTCCCCTTTTATAGGGCGTCCCAAAATTCACGAAAGATTGCAAATCTTGCGCGAATTTTGGGACGCCCTATATACACCACAGCTGAAAATCCCGAACAAACAGAGCTCTAACCCAACCCCTGCGAACGGCTCTGTAAACAAGTTCTAAAGGAAGAGCGAAGAGGGGATTTTCCTCTCACTGACAGAGCCAAGGAGCCAAAGAAGTGTCCCGCTGGGTCACTGTGGACATTTAAAATTCCTTAGGTTTTTCTGGAAACACCAGACAGATCCCCGAAACGAGGGAGACACTGAATCAGAAGCAGTTCAGGCCGCGGTGAGCCTGGCTCCCAGCTCCCCAGCTCCACCGCCCACAGTCACACGCGCACGGGCCGCAGAGGCACGTCCCACCGGGATCTGAACGTTCCCCGCGAGCTGGGGTTCAACTGTCCCCCACGAGCTGGGGTTAAACTGTCCCCCACGAGCTGGGGTTAAACTGTCCCCCAGGAGCTGGGGTTAAATGGTCCCGTGCCCTGACATTGTTTACTTTTCCAGGGTTCAAAGCTGCCTCCTGACAGGGAGACTGAGGTAGGCTGGCGCGGGGTGAGGGCTCCCTGCTCCTGGCCAGGCCTTAGCCACAGGAGGCTGAGGCTGAGCGTGTGTGTGGGGGGGGTGGGGGGGGGGGGACAACGTGCGGGGAGCCAGGGAGAAAGCAGAGGAGGCAGGGAAGGCGGCTAAGGCGGCTTTCATCGGCCCCAGAGCCCAGCCGGGTCGGTGCCTCCTCCGCCTCCAGAAGGACCTGCTGCTCAGAGCTCGGGCTGTGGACCTGAAGGCGCTGAGAAAGGCCTGTCGCGTGGAGTCCATGGAGGGGGCGGCCCCCCTGCCCGGAGCCTACGGGGAAGCGCACCGCACACGCCCCGCAGCCCGTAAAAGGCCATGCAACTCGCGGCCTCTGTGCACATACACACGGGCCCAATGTAAACCGTCTCCCGCCAGCCGGACAGAGACAATAACACGCCATGACAGCGACGTTCATCTCTGATCTCAGGTCCCAGGAGGCAGTCCGTGGCCTCAAGACGAATTAAACCGACTCAAAGCCGATAAAATGGGGTCTCGCACCAACTGACACCCGGTGAAAACGCAGCTCGACAGGACGCGGAGGCTGCGCGAGCCGCTGGTCGGGAACGTTAGCTGCACTGGCACAAGCAAGGCACTCAGCATTTCGGTGGAAAAATCGGGCAACTCAACAAAATATATAAGAAATAAAAATCATCAACTCCCAGTCCTCCCCTGAAGGGGCTCCCCCCGACCTCGCCGATTCTCCCAGAAAACAGCCTTTTACCACGTCCCTCCGCGAGGACTCCCGGTCCATGTGAGGCGTTTAGCAGGAGCACGTGGCAGGGGCGCTCAGTGGTCTGGAATGTTGGGGAGCAATGCCGAGGAAGCAGCGTGCTCCAGGGGACGCTCAGGGGCTTCAGGTGGGCAGCGCCGTGAATGGGGACGGAGTGCCGCCTGGTGCCCATGAGGCTGGGAGACGCAGACGCCATGCCAGCAGCCGCTTTGGTTTTGTGGTGTGAACCCAGCAGAGCGTGAGCACAGGATGCGAGGGCTCCCCTAGCCCGCCTGCCGCCTGCGTGCAGAGCCCTGTGAGGGCTGGACTCTTCTTTCTGGGTGGTGGGCTCGGTAACCGGGTCACAGAGACCCCCGAACGGGCCCCTCCCCATCACCTGCAGCGCATTCACCTGGAGCTCCTCGAACAGCGCCACGGGCCTCGTGGGCCAGGCCGGGCCGGGCGGCTTTTGCCCGATGTCCGCCTTGCTTTCCAACCTTCCCAGCCAGGTCTCACCCGAAGTAAACCCTCCTGCTACGGCTGGTGCGTGTGTGCAGGGAGTGGCGCTGGGCCTCCGAATGGCATTTCCTGGGGGCCTTTGGTGGAGGGTGCTGCGTGCAGCCCCTTTTCTCTGCTTCCATCTGCCCGGTTACCTCTATCCACACGCCTGCTTTCCTCCCCTGCTTTCCCCAGGTGCTTCCCTAAGAGCGGTTTTGTTTGTTTGGTTGGTTGGTTTGTTTTGTTTTTATTTCTTTATTGATTTCAGAGAGGAAGGAAGAGGGAGAGAGAGATAGAAACATCAATGATGCGAGAGAATCATGGATCATCTGCCTCCTGCACACCCCCTACTGGGGATCAAACCCACAACCCAGGGATGTGCCCTTGGCCAGAATCAAACCTGGGACCTTTCAGTCTGTAGGGTGATGCTCTATCCACTGAGCCAAACCAGCTAGGGCTGTTTTGGTGTTTTTTTTAATTTCAGAGAGGAAGGGAGAGGGAGAGAGATGGAAACATCAATGATGAAAGAGAGTCATTGATTGGCTGCCTCCTGCGCACCCCCGACTGGGTATGGAACCTGCAACCCAGGCATGTGCCCTGACCGGGAATTGAACCACGACCTCCTGGTTCATAGGTCGACACTCAACCACTGAGCCACACAAGCCATGTGTGCTGCTCACTTTATGGTTTCAAGTCGTATACATCCTGTGGGGTCAGTTTGAAAAAAAAAACCAAAACCCTCACCTTTAAACCAAGTGAGACTAGATGTTCCTGAACCGGGATAACAGAGTCCATGTTCAGGAAGAGGCTGTGCCTTCCAGGTCGGACCTGAACACCGGGGACAGTAAGAAGCGTCCACTCACATTCTCACTCCACTGCTATTACTGAGCTTCTGCAGGTGAGAGGCACCTGCTGGGCGGGCGGCTTTGGTGAAGAGGACAGACACACAGCCCTGGGACACACAGTCCTGGGACACACAGCCCTGGGCCCCACAGCCCTGGACACACAGCCCTGGGACACACAGCCCTGGACACACAGCCCTGGGACACATGGCCCTGGACACACAGCCCTGGGACACATGGCCCTGGACACACAGCCCTGGGACACATGGCCCTGGACACACAGCCCTGGGACACATGGCCCTGGACACACAGCCCTGGGACACATGGCCCTGGACACACAGCCCTGGGACACATGGCCCTGGACACACAGCCCTGGGACACATGGCCCTGGACACACAGCCCTGGGACACATGGCCCTGGACACACAGCCCTGGGACACATGGCCCTGGACACACAGCCCTGGGACACATGGCCCTGGACACACAGCCCTGGGACACATGGCCCTGGACACACAGCCCTGGGACACATGGCCCTGGACACACAGCCCTGGGACACATGGCCCTGGACACACAGCCCTGGGACACATGGCCCTGGACACACAGCCCTGGGACACATGGCCCTGGACACACAGCCCTGGGACACATGGCCCTGGACACACAGCCCTGGGACACATGGCCCTGGACACACAGCCCTGGGACACATGGCCCTGGACACACAGCCCTGGGACACATGGCCCTGGACACACAGCCCTGGGACACATGGCCCTGGACACACAGCCTGTCTCCAGGAGGCCTTCAGCTCCGCCTGTCTGGGCGATGCCCACAGCGGGAGAGACCAGTGCCTGCAGCCACAGGTGCTGGTGTAGAGCGTTAATCAGGCGTCTCCTTGTCTACGTTTATGAAGTTTTGACATCT
>NW_005357024.1:20446-25990 GCF_000412655.1 Myotis brandtii
ATTCCCCGTAGGACAAACAACCCAGTCCTGAGACCACCCTTTCAATCCCAAGTCCGTGCCCTCAGCCATCTCGATCTAACGCTCCCCCACAAGCCTCCAGTCTCCTGCCCTAATCAACCCTAGTTTCAGCCCCAGACAACCAGGGGGTCCTGTGCCCCACGGTCCAGGGGAACATTCCCCCAGCCATTCCCCGCCCAGCTCTGCCCCCCACAGAAAGCAACACAGACCGTGCGGGTTGCCCCCCTCCCTTGGTCCACACACTGCCGGACTCCTGCGCTCCCCACATGGCCTGCGTGGCCTGCGTGGCACAGCGTGGATGCCCCTTCTCTGGAAATGTAAGTGGTGAGAACCTGTCGGTGGCATTAGCCTCTCCATGTCATCACTCACTCTCGTCTAAGAGTTTAAGTCCCACAGGTGCCCCCACTGAGACGGTTCAGAGTTGGGGGACCCTGCTCCAGTTGAGGGGCCAGTAAGACTTCCGTGATGAAGAACAGATGTGGTGAGTGAAGAGGGGACACATCTCGTGCCGGGACTGACGTGTGTAAACGCCCCAGCATGGCCCGACTGGGCTAGGAGATGGAGGCAGGCTCAGTCAGGGTGTCGGTCTCCAGGCAGGGGGAGTCGTTACTATTTAATCCGGGGGAGTAGCAGGATCTGATGGTTTTACCACGGAGATCCTAGAGGCCGCACGAGGGGACACGGGCCTTCGGGGGACAGAGGTGGACGGAGATCAGGTAGTAGGTTTCTGGGCTGGAAAAGATGGTGTGTCCTGGGAGAAGCTGGCGACTGGGAAGGGCCAGGAGCTGATAAATAAAAGGACGTCATGAGAAAGAGCTGAGCTGACATGGGGAGAGGGGGCAGAGGAGGGCGCCAGGGTTCTGGTCGATGCTCAGGTTCCTGCCACTGAAACTCGGACCAGGAGGAGGGCCCAAGGGGGGAGGGGCGGGGAGGGCAGCTGGACAGGCATGTGAGCCAGACATGAAACAAGGCTGCCCAGCACGTCGGAACCGGAGGAGAGCACCGCCTGGAGAGAGACATTGAAAAGCGTCCCGGATGGTATAGGCATGGCCACAGCACCCGCGAGCTGAGCGTCCCGGATGGTATAGGATTGGCCACAGCAGCTGTGAGCTGAGCATGTGGGATGTTATAGGAATGGCCACGGCAGCCTCGAGCTAAGCCCGGACAGGAGAGATGGACGAGAGCAAAGCTCGGGTCAGCACCCAGGGGAGTGTCAGAGTGAACCCACGGAAGGCGTCCTAGGAGACGGGGCGGGGGCAGGAGAGGCCCAGTCCCCACACTCCCCCTGCGCCTCTGTGTTCTCCGCCTCCTCCGGGCCCACTGTCTCCCTCGGGGGAACTTTCCGCCAGGACTCCTGGTGAGACAGCCTCGAGTAGGGTCTCGATGGGTGCCTCCCCAGCACCCAGGCCCTCAGCCCCAGCACAGCGCTCATGGGACCCACACCTCCGGCGCTGACGGCACCATCCTGCTCACCATCGTGCCCCCAGCCGGAGGCCAAGCGCTCGGGAGGCATTCAACCGACATCTATATATATGAAAGCCTAATATGCAAATTGTCCCCTCAGGAGTTCGACTGGGAGAGCGGGAGTTTGATTGCTCACTATGACGTGCGCTGACCACCAGGGGGAAGCGTAGAACATGGCAGGTGGCCAGCGGCAGCGGCAAGGCGCTGAGGGAATGACAGAAGGAGGAGGCAGGTAGGTGGGGAGGCCTAGAGACCCTACCCATGCACGAATTTTGTGCACCAGGCCTCTAGTTTGCTGAATAAACAACAACAAAAAATGTCAGTTCTCATGCATGAGACTGAAACAGTGAAACTGAAACGTGGGGTGTTTGAGTCCGAGTTCGAAGTCGTGGACAAAAGTGGTTGGTGGAACCAAAGTTTCTTGGGAGAAGCCGGTCCTGGGAAAGGGGCAGCTGGGGTCCAGAGTTCCTTCCCATGTTGCAGTCGGGAGCAGGTCAGCATCCGAGCGAATGAAAGTCTGTTGGTCCACGTGTGCAGGCCACAGGGCATGAGCCCGTGGGTGCAGGGATGTGCCAAGGAGAAGAGAGAGAGAAGAGGAAGAGCAAGCTTTCAATTTTAATTTAGGGGTGGAGACAACCTTGCTAGCTCCTGACTGGTCCTTTCAAAGAATTCTGCCTTAGCAACATCCCGGGGATTGGTTTAAACACCTTCCTGCCTTGTGACTGGTTATCGAGTACTATCATTAGATTTTAAAGCTTGTGCCTCCCTTGCATGCCCTTCTTTCCCCGCCCATTTGGGGTGTCATAGTCGCTCGACCTGACCTCGCTGGGTTTTGGGGTTTTGCTTTCTCTTCCTGTGGTCCCGCCCCTCTCCACCTCGCTTCCTCTGTCTCCTCCATGGAACTGTCCTCCGGGTAGTCAGTCACCTGGAGCCGATGTGTCTTCCTTTGGAAACAGCCCCGCGCCTTCCTGCCACAGGTGGGCAGACAGAAAGCAGGACCGGAGTGGACGCGCTCGCAGACAGGCGTGGGGACCGGGGCTGAGGGCGCCATGTGGGAGGCTGAGTGCGTGCTGCCCGCGCCTTCAGTAGAAACGCCACCATGGGCACCAAGCTTGACGCGGGGCTCAGAAGGGGGTGTTCATGCAAGGACTCCGGTCCCCGAGAGCTGGACTGGGAGAGGAGCGGCTCCACCACGTCAGTGAGGGAAGGAGGCAGGTTTAACGGGTTTGCAGTGCGATGGGGAGGTTTTAGGTTTCAGTCCTACAACGATGTGATGTTAGAGAATCCAAGGGTCAAGCGCCAGCACTTCAGGGGTTGTCTGGACCACGGGCACCGTCTGGAGTCACTTCTTCTCTGACCCGTGGGTGTGATCGAACACGGGGACGCCATTGAACTCGGGGGTGGCACTAAACATGAGGGTGCCATTGAACACGGGGGTGCCATTGAACACGGGGGAGCCATTGAACACGGAAGTGCAATCGAACACAGGGGTGTCATTGAACACGCGGGTGCCATTGAACACACAGGTGCCATGGAACACGCGGGTGTCATTGAACATGGCGGCACCATTGAACACGCAGGTGCTATTGAACACGGGGGTGTCATTGAACACGGCGGCACCATTGAACACGCGGGTGCTATTGAACACGGGGGTGCCACTGAACATGGGGGTGGCACGCGACACAGGGGTGCCATTGAACACGCAGGTGCCACTGAATCCGGGGTTCCATTGAACCCAGAGATACCATGGAATCCGGGAGTGCCACTGAACATGGGGGTGCCATTGAACCCGGGGCTAGAGTGGACGCGCTCTCGGACAGGCGTGGGGACCGGGGCTGAGGGCGCCATGTGGGAGGCTGAGTGCGTGCTGCCCGCGCCTTCAGTAGAAACGCCACCATGGGCACCAAGCTTGACGCGGGGCTCAGAAGGGGGTGTTCATGCGAGGACTCCCGTCCCCGAGAGCTGGACTGGGAGAGGAGCGGCTCCGCCACGTCAGTGAGGGAAGGAGGCAGGTTTAACGGGTCTGCAGTGCGATGGGGAGGTTTTAGGTTTCAGTCCTGCAACAATGTGATGTTAGAGAATCCAAGGGTCAAGCGCCGGCACTTCAGGGGTTGTCTGGACCACAGGCACCATCCGGAGTCACTTCTTCTCTGATCCGTGGGTGCAATCGAACACGGGGGTGCCATTGAACTCGGGGGTGGCACTGAACACAGGGGAGCCATTGAACACGCGGGTGCCATTGAACACGGGGGAGCCATTAAACACGGGGGTGCCACTGAACTCCGGGGTGGCATTGAACACGGGGGAGCCATTGAACACACGGGTGCCACTGAACATGGGGATGCCATTGAACACAGGGGTGCCATTGAACACGGGGGTGCCATTAAACACGGGGGTGCCATTGAACATGGGGGCGGCACTGAACACGGTGGTGCCATTGAACACACGGGTGCCATTGAACACATGGGTGCCACTGAACACGCGGGTGTCATTGAACACACGGGTGCCATTGAACACATGGGTGCCATTGAACACGGGGGTACCATTGAACACGCGGGTGTCATTGAACATGGGGGCGGCACTGAACCTGGGGTTCCATTGAACCCAGAGATACCATGGAACCCAGGAGTGCCTCTGAACAGGGGGGTGCCATTGAACCCGGGGCTGCCATTGAACACGGAGGTGCCACTGAACATGGGGGTGCCATTGAACCCGGGGCTGCCATTGAACCCAGGGGTGCCACTGAACTTGGGACTGCCATGAACGCAGCAGCCTCCCTGCAGACACAGCTCAGAATCACTGGGAATCATCCTTCCTGTTTGTAAACTAAAGGCAGCATTTCCTACAAAAGCCGGGAAGACACCACCTCACTCCTGAGTGACCACCTTGCCGCCCCGATGTCCTCCGCGGGGTGCGCAAGAGCCCAGGAGGGCCCCACGTGTGAGTCCCCTTGCAGCCCTTCACGGCCATGGGTCTGGGCCTTCGCAGCCAGCTCGCGCTTCCTGCCATGGATGGACGACCGTGTTCCTGGGCCCTGGAGCCTAGCATGCTCACTAATATCCTAAATTGGGCACACTGGTGAGACTGGCGGGCTATAAATATTCCAGGGTGGGTGCACGTCTGTCTTCATTTCTCCAGCCACACACTGTTGAGCCAGCTGTCAACACGCGGACGTTTTTGTTGTTGTCGTCAAGGAGTATGTGTGGCTTCGTTCAGCTCTTTAAACTCAGTGCTCATCCCACCTACAGATTTAAACCCGGAGGGAGGCCTGAGTGAGCATCCTCATGCTGTCACAGCCTCGTACACAGAGCAGGGTTGTCCCATGCAGACCCAAGGACGCCCAGGTGGGAGAGGGGAGGAGAGGGAGCCCAGATGGAAGAGGGGAGGAGAGGGAACGGCATACTCCTCTCCACCAGTTGACGTTTATAGAAACATAATCTTCGTCAAGAGGCCCAACCCTTGGCCGAGTGTTTGAAATACACTCAACTCATCGTTCTCAACAGAAAAAAATAAGTCATGGTGGGCTATTTTTAAAGCATCTAAAAATAAGGATTTATATATAGTACACAAATTTTTAAAACTCAACACATTTCAAGATGACATCTGAGGGAGAGATTGAGTTATGCCTCAGCATGGCTACATTTAAACATCCTATATAATAAAGAGGTAATATGCAAATTAACCCTCACACCCTCACAAGATGGCTGCCTACAACCAGGTTGGTAAGGGGGTTAGTGAGGGACAACCAAATGACTAAACAGCAGGCTGCATAGGGTGACCAGGCCGGCGGGGGGGAGCAGTTGGGGGCGACCAGGCCAGCAGGGGGGGCAGCTGGGAGCAACCAGGCTGGTAGGGGGGGCAGTTAGGGGCACCCAGGCTGGCAGGGGTGGCAGTTAGGGGGATCAGGCTGGTGGGGGGGGGGAGTTAGGGGCAACCAGGCAGGCAGGCAGGTGAGCAATTAGGAGCCAGCGGTCCCGTATTTTGAGAGGCATGTCCAATTGCCGGGGATCGGGCCTAAACCGGCAGTCGGACATCCCCCAAGGAGTCCCAGATTGGAGAGGG
>NW_005357024.1:26374-38187 GCF_000412655.1 Myotis brandtii
AGAGAGAGAGAGAGAGGGAAACTGATGTCATTTCTAGTGTCTTTTGTCTACACGGAGTAAACACATCCTATCACACTGAGTAAACACAACCGATTACACTAAGCACACACTTTCTGTTACACTCAGTAAATATGTCCTATCGCGCTGAGTAAACACATCCTATCACATTAAGCAAACACAATCTATCACACTGAGTAAACACATCCCATGACGCTAAGGAAACCCTTCCTAAGGCAAGAATGACGTCTAATAACCAACAGAGGCCAAACATGGTCTTGTGCCGGCACTCAGCACAGTGCATGGAGGAGGTGACTTGATCCTTTAAGCAACCTGTGACAAAGGTGACATGACGTTCTCTGCCAGGCAAGTGGAGAAACTGAGGCTGCATATTCAAGGCCCCGTCGCTGCCGAGGGAGGGACCAGGGTTGGAACCCTGGCCGTCCACCCCTGGGGGTCCAGGAGTCAGGCCGCCCCCTGGGCACTGGGGTCTGCAGGCCCGGACCACACTCTTGGACCGCAGCGTCAGGGGCCTGCAGGAAGGCCGTGGGCGCCCGCAGAGAACAGTGCAGGGCTGAGACCGGCTGTCGGGGAGGCACGGAGAGCGAGGCCCCGTAGACTGAGTTCCTCGTTGGTGGGGTCGGGAGGGGGCTGGCTGGGCAGATGGGAGTGTTCCCAGTGGCAGAGAGGACCACACAGAGGCCGGACAGACAGGTCTGACCAGGGTTTCACTGTAAGGCTTCCCCTTTCATTCTTATAAGAGGCAATGAAAAGCGTTACCTTTAAAAATGAAATATCGTGTGGATACAGGAAAGAAATCACAAAAATCAATATATAGGGTGGGACAAATGTAAGTTTATGATTGTGAGTACGCAAAACACAGATTTATTCTTTTTTTAACTTCCATATTTAGTTTTATTGTTTTTAAATATGCTTTATTGATTTTTTTAGAGAGTGAGGAAGGGAGAGGGATAGAGAGATAGAAACACTGATGAGAGAGAAACATCAACATGGATCGGCAACCTCCTGCCTGCCCCCCTCCTGGGCATTGAGCCCGAAACACAGGCATATGCCCTGACCGGGAATCAAAACAATGAAAAGCGTTACCTTTAAAAATGAAATAGCGTGTGGATACAGGAAAGAAATCATAAAAAAATCAATATATAGGGTGGGACAAATGTAGGTTTATGATTGTGAGTACACAAAACAGAATTTATTGTTTTTTTAACTTCCATATTTTGATTTTTTGTTTTTAAATATGCTTTATTGATTTTTTTAGAGAGCGAGGAAGGGAGAGGGATAGAGAGATAGAAACACTGACGAGAGAGAAACATCAACATGGATCGGCTGCCTCCTGCCTGCCCCCCTCCTGGGCATCGAGCCCGCAACACAGGCATATGCCCTGACCGGGAATCAAACCATGGCCGCCTGGCACATGGGACGCCGCTCAACCACTGAGCCACGCCGGCTGGGTCAGAGTTCACTTTGTATTATTATTTATTAATTCTGCTATTATTTTCCACATGAACAACTGTAAGCCTACTTTTGCCCCACCCTATATATTAATTATATCTATTAGGCACTTATGACAACACTAATAATTCCTGACATTTTCAAAATGAGATATCAAGCCTCCAATGAAAAGAATCAATCCAGTATTAACGGAGATGGGAGACCATATTCCCAAACATGCCTGTGGCGCAGGTCCCACTGTGACTGCTGGTTCAGGCGGCCAGCGCTGAGACGGCCGTGGGAGCCACTCCCACAACGCGGGGCCTCCTCTTCCCCGCGTCTCCCCCCCATCCCTTCCCAGGGCCACATGGCATCTCTGTGGTCCATGCCACGGTGCCCGCGTGTGGAGCCCATGACCCCGATGCATCGACGGGAAGAGGCCAGAAGAGTGAGGCTGTTTTGAACCTCTCAACACGCGTGACAGGTGGGGGGACGGGGCTGCTGAACTGGAGAAGAGAGACTGGGGGTGACTATCTCCACTGTGAATACACCTGAGGAAGGCCACCACGTGGATGAAGAAGCTAATGGACTTGTGGCCGCCCTGGGTCAGATGAGGTCCCGTGGCCGAAAAACAGGGGAGCGATGCTCACTCCGTCAGGTAGGCCTTTCCCAGCGACTGTCCGAGACAAAGGCGGCCCGGCAGCTTGGTCACGCAGCCCCGCACACACGGGTGGGCCTGGCTGCAACGTTTTATCGCGTTTGATCACGCAGAAAGGCTAGAGACGCTCCTGTCCCCTCCTCTTTCTAAGATTCATTGTGTAATCAGTTACATCTTTTTAAAAAATAATTCTTTATTGTTGAAAGTATTACATATGTTCCCCCTTCCCCCCCATTGACCCCTCCAGCCAGCCCCCACCCCTAGTTGGTCATGTCTTCAGCGTCCATTCTCCATGTCCTCAGGCGCTCGCTCCACGTGGTGGTCTGTGGCTCCTGCAGCGCATCCGGGAGGCGAGGGCTGCCTGAGCTGGTGCAGTCCATTTCCCCGGCCACAGCGATGGGGTGCGGGTGAGCGCGTGCCGCAGTGCAATCTGGTTCCTTGAGAGTTCTGGGACAAACATGCTTTATTCCAACCAGCTCTGGGAGGGGAGCGAGAGCCTCCGCAGTGACGGGCAGTCATCTTAGGACCGAGAGGGGGTGCCGCCTGGGGTGGCGTTAACGCAGACACCGCTCGGAGAACAGCAGAGAGAGACCCAGACCTGTGGTGTCAGGGTCACCGCCCATCGAGCCTCGCCCGGAGCCAGGCTCCCAGCGGACTGTGCAGGCATGCGAGCCAGTGAGGTCCCTTGTCGGATGAGCAGTTTGAGTGTGATTTCCGCACATGCCAACAACGGGCTCCTAACTCTGATTCTTACCCGAATGTGTGTAGAGCAGTGATGGCAAACCGATGACATGCGTGTCAGAGGTGACACTCGAACTCATTTTTTTTGGTTGATTTTTCTTTGTTAAATGGCATTTAAATATATAAAATAAATATCAAAAATATAAGTCTTTGTTTTACTATGGTTGCAAATATCAAAAAATTTCTATATGTGACACGGCACCAGAGTTAAGTTAGGGTTTTTCAAAATGCTGACACGCCGAGCTCAAAAGGTTCACCATCACTGTCCTAGACTCTTGAGATGGCATTTGAGAAAAACTTAACTCTTTCTTGAATCTACTTGGTGACACAGAGAGGCTCTGAGGCTGACTGGATTGGGTGTCTGGTTACTTCTTAAGCACGTGTAACTCTTCTTGGGTAGCTTAAGATATATTTTAGTTTCCTAGCTGAGGAATTCCTTCTGGTTTTCTCAGATCTGAATCTCTGAGATGGCCAAAGGGATAGTTCTCTTACAATATTAGTGGAAATGAGTTATAATTGGAAGTTCTTTAGTATTTTTGAGTGCCCCCATATCTTCATGAGAGGCAAGGCTAAGGGGGAAACACGAATGTAGAATCTATGAGGACAACTTCCTTAGGATCTGGAGGAAATCCATATTACTTTACCTGCTGCAGATTGCCTTATCCAAGCAGGTTTTTTTTTTTTTTTTTGGCTACCACATGCTATTTCCAAAGACAGGATGAGAGGGAATGGGCTTCAACTGCAGCAGGAAAGATTAAGGGCAGAGGTCAGGAAGAACTTTGGTTCTGTGACAACTATATATCAAGCAAGGCCAAGACCAGGGGATGTTTTGGCATTCCCTTGGAATTGTTAAAAGAACAGGACAGATTACTTCCTATGCTCACTCTAAACAGAAAATAGTGTGACAAAGGAAACAGCTTTGTGTTAGAAATTTCCTGTGCAGTACGAGCTGAGGACTGGGAATTGAGATTTGAGGCCGGAATATCTACCAGCAACTTCCTTTATGCAGACCAATGCTCAGGATGCCAACTGACCAGGGCAACAGGGAAGGCCATCCGCCCTTCCAGTTTCTGAGGGATGCTCATAGTTTCCCAGCTTCAGAATTTTCTGTCCTTTGCTTTTCCTCTCAGCTTGCCGTTCAACTCTGCATAGCTAGCTCCATTTTAAAAAACAAAATGAAATAAACATTTGGAAACTTTGACCATCCTATCTAGCCACTGTCTTTTCTTCTTCACCGCCAAAACTTGGTGAACAGATGATTCAGTGCCACTGCTACCATTCTCTCACCACAGGCTCCTGTCCTGTTTCCAGTCAGGTTCCACCCTCCACTTCACTCCCTCACCACATGCTCTCTCCTACAATTGGGGTTCGCCTTCCTCTTTCTCTCTCAGGTCCCTTGTAACCTACCTGTCTCCATGTCCTAGTCCGTGTTGCCCCTCACTTCTCTGTGGCATCCTATGGACTCCAAACTGCTTCTGGATACCCTCTTCTCCCTTGTCTCCATGGCCAATATGTTCCTGTCACTGGTCTGTCTCCCTGGCCTATCTTTTTTTTTCCAGGCATTGGCTTAATGTCCCCACCTCACCTGGAGAAGCCAGTTGGCAAGTTGTTCTAGAAGTTCAAGATTACAGCGCTGAAGGCTCCACTAGGATGGCATTAGAGGGAAAGGGGCAATGGATGTCATTTCAAAGGAAAACTTTGGTTACCTGGAAATATGGATGCAGGAAGTAGAGGAGGCTGATGAGCCAAGCAACTCTCCCAGGGTTCTAGTGTATGAAACTGGATTAATGAAGTCAGGAAATTCAGCAAGAGGTGCTGGTTCTAAGGCAATTTGATTTGAGTAGAAAGCAGGGCATACAAGTGGATAATATATCTGAAGAGCAAAGTTAATGGAAATGAATAGAAAACCTTTTATCTCATTTGCTCTTGCTGCTTCAGCAGCTCCTAGCTCCTTAATCAATATTTCCAGCTTCCAAGCCCTCCCAGGCTTTGCGATGACAGTTCTGATTGCTGATTGGACATTACCACCTGAATGCCCATCATCACTTCAGACTCCTCAGGTTTTTTGGTCTGACATTTCATTCAGCATGATTATTTTAAGATGCACTCATGTATTGTTGGTATATCAATAATTCACTCTTTTTTACTACTGAATAGTATTCCATCATACGTATATATCACAATCTGTTTATCCTATCACTTGTTGATGGGTTTTGGATTGCTTCCAGGTTTTGGCTATCTATATATATAAAAGCCTAAGCAACTGAACGACCGAATGACCGAACAATTGGTTGCTATGACATGCACTGAACACCAGGGGGAAGATGCTCAACACAGGAGCTGCCCCCTGGTGGTCAGTGTGTTCCCACAGCCAACCTCCTGTGGCCCCGATTGGTTCTGATCACCTGCCAGGCCGAGGGACCCCACCCATGCATGAATTCGTGCACCAGTTTTAGGAAATGAAGCCATTTTGGTCGGAGGAAACTGGTGCTGAGGGGACAGGTGACAAGACTGTGGCTAACCATGGACTCGAATGTTCTCCAGCAGCCGGCTCTCTGCACACGCTTCCCGGGCTGGGTGGGCCACACCATCCGAATCGGGGAAGAGAAACAGTGGTGTTGAAACACACAGGCTCCCTGGCCTGGTGGCTCAGGTGTTTGCACCAAAAGGTTGCGTGTTCGGTCCCTGGTCAGGGTGCATATGGGAGGCAACCAATCCATGTTTCTCTCTAACATCGATGTTTCTCCCCACCCCTTCTTCTCTCTCTAAAAATCCATTTTAAAAAACATATCTTTGGCCCTATCCAGTTTGGCTCAGTAGATAGAGCATCAATCAGCCTGCGGACTGAAGGGTCCTGGGTTCAATTCTGGTCAAGGGCACATGCCCGGGTTGTGGGCTCGAGCTCCACTAGGGGGCGTGCTGGAGGCAGCTGATCAATGATTCTCCCTCATCATTGATGTTTCTATCTCTCCCTCTCCCTTCCTCTCTGAAATCAATAAAAAAAAAATTATTTCACTATGGAGTCTATCATTTTGTAAGTATTCAATAAAGACTAAAAACAAGGATAACCTAATGCCTTGGATACTTGGGGAATTACTAGTAAGTGCCCTCATAAATCGAAATGTCAGTGTGTACGTTTAATATTCCAGCGAGGACCCAAGTCATAGGCAGACAGCCTATGTCTTCATCCCCGCTCTGCCACCGAGAGCTCCACTCATGTTCACAAACTCCTCACTCACGCAGTCCTCACTTCTCACGCCTATTGTGAGAATTCAACAAAGGATGTTCCCATAAATCCTGGGAGAAACTATAGGCAGGGAAATCGCAGCTCTTCACTACTTGGGAAAACAATTAGCCAAAACAAGGTTAGAAATCTATTTTAAAACTCGGAGAGGCTCTTTGATTTCCTTAAAGGGCATTCTGAATTCTCTATGCTGACTTAAACGTTGAGATATAAATGATTCAGCTACTCATGCAAACCAAAAAAAACATCCAGCTGATTTATTTCTAATCCTCACTCAGGAGCGAGGATATTTTTTCCCATTGATTTTTAGAGAGAGTGGGAGGGAGGGGAGAGGAGAAAAGAGACGGAGAGGAGAATGGGAGAGAAACATTGATGTTAGAGAGACACAGTGATTGGTTGCCTCCCACGCACACCCCGACCGGGGGCAGGGGTCAAACCTGCAACCCAGAGATGTGCCCTTGACCGGAATCAACCCTTGACCTTCCAGTGTGCAGGCTGGCGCTCTAACCACTGAGAACACTGGCCCGGGCTCATCTAATTTTTAAAAGGTCCGAAGAATCAGCCAGTTCCTTATTTTTATGGCAAGTAAAACCAGACGCTTAACTGGTTTTGCTTTCTGTACGCATCTATTGTTTGGTTGAGATATAATCAACATTGCATAGTTTTAGATGCACACAATAGGATGGTTTGACATATGTATATAATGCAAAATGATGACCACAGTAAGTTAACATCCATCACCTCCCATACTTACCATATTTTCCTGGTGATGAGCACTTTTAAGATCTACTTCCTTCCCAACTTTAAAATATTCGGTGGGTATTGTTAATTTCAGTCACCATGTTGTACAATCATCCTAGAATTCACTTCACTGGTTTTATCTTTTGCTTCTGCTCTCTCCCCTCTTCTCTCTCTCTTCTCCTGTCTCTCTCTCTCTCTCTCTCTCTCTCTCTTTCTCCCTCTCTCTTTCTCCCTCTCTATCTCTTTCCCCCCTCTTCTCTCTCTCTCCTCTTCCTTCTTCTCCTCCTCCTCCTCCTCTCCCTCTCTCTCTCTCTTTTTCTCCCTCTGTATCTCTTTCCCCTCTTCTCTTTCTCTTTCTCTCTCTCTCCTCTTCCCCTCTTCCTTCCTCTCTCTTCTCCCCTATCCTGCCCTCCATCCCTCTCTTCTTTATTCTTTCCATTCTTCCTCCCTTCCTTCTTTCCTTTCTCTTTCTTTTCTTTTTTCTCTACGTGGCCAAGGACCAGGAAGTTTCCTAAGCGCTGGCAAAGAAGCAGTGACTAAAACAGACACGGCTCCTTGCGCACAGAGCTTGTAACGTTCCGTGGGAAACTGTGCACTACACAAGTGCGCTCACGGCAGCCCAGTAAGCGCTACAGTCGGCGAGTACAGTATCGCGGGAGCACGTGGCTGTGGAATGTGGCTCAGTTCAGCCGTGACCCGGGGTCTCCGAAGCTGCTTTATGTCTCACTCCGTATGTGTTTATATATAAGGACATAAGGATAAAAACACAGCGCAGGCAAGTTTGGCCTCACAAGTGTCTCAGGGTAAGTGGGTTTAAGCGCGTTGGTTCACTCTGATAAACAGGTTAGTCCTCCCATCCGGCATTCACAGAATCAGAAACAAAACTCAAGAGAAAGCTCCTTCCTCATCTGCGTGAGAATGAGCTGAGCTCCCCCACCCCCACCCCCACCCGCCTCCTTGATTTGTAGAAAGACTGGAAGGGAAGGAGAGACAGAGAGAAACATCGATGTGAGAGAGACACATTGAGCCTGTAATCGAGTATGTGCCCCTGACCGAAATCAAACCAGGAACCCTTCAGTCCACTGGCCAACGCTCTACCCACTGAGCAAACCTGCTACGTCCAGTCTTTCCAGAGAAAGGCCGCCGCAAACTTGGGTGTCGTCGGAACTGGTCTGCATTCCCAAGTCCCGAGGCGGCACTTACGCCCTAACACCTATGCCCTCTGTGGGTCTTTTCCTGCTTGGAGAAGCTGTTGCCAGTTTGCTGTAGAAGGACATGTCTGAAGTGCATTTCTTCCCACGGGAGCTGTGTGCAGCTTGGCAGCCTTTCTCAAAGATCAACACTCCCGACCCATCGCAGGCTGCTTTCCTGCCGAGGAAGCACCGAGGCCTGGGCCCAAGGGCTCTGTGTGAGGTTTGGTCCCCACCAATTGGCTAACAAACCCCTACATGGACTGGTTAGTCCTGTACAAATAAACCCCCGGTCTTCACACATCAACACCTCCTCCAGGGCAGCACGTCACCCTGGGCCCGCTCTCAGTTAGGCACCGACTTGTCTCTGGAAGGAAGGCAGATGGACACCAAGGCTTGTTTGACAGTCGTTCTGGTTGCCTGGCAACCCTCCTGTCCTGGGAACCTGGGGTGGGGCCTCCACAGCGCCCAGCACCCCCAGACATTCTCCACCCACCAGGACGAGGTCCAAGGAGGAGTCCCACAGGCTGTTCAAATAAGAGAATACTTTGCTCATTTCTGTAATCAACCCACGCACGTATTTAACACAGTGCCTTATAAAGGGAAAAACGGGGGGTGTGGAATCTTCCTAGATGAGTCGCCTTTCCTGGCCAACCTCCAGGTGACACCAGTACAGCCCACACGTGCAGGACGCTTTTTTCCAATATGGATTGCTCAGCGAAACTCTGCAAACATTCCAATTCTATCTACAGAGCATAGATGCGGCCACGAGCAATGACGGCCGCTCAGCAGCAGCCCCTGCAGACACTCAGCCCCCGCAGATCACGCCACGCCCGCTGCTGTCCGGAGAGCTGTCATGGCTGTGACCTCTCGGTCCCTCACAGTGGTTCTCAACCTTCTGGCCCTTTAAGTACAGTTCCTCATGTTGTGACCAAACCATAAAATTATTTTCATTGCTACTTCATAACTGTAATGTTGCTACTGTTATGAATCGTCATGTAAATATCTGATATGCAGGATGGTCTTAGGCGACCCCTGTGAAAGGGTCGTTTGACCGCCAAAGGGGTCGCGACCCACAGGTTGAGAACTGCTGCTTTAGGGGGAAACACGCTCCGGATGAGCATCGTCAAAAGCTCCCCAGCACCTCACGGAGCTCAGCACCCACAGGCCACAGCGCTGTCGCCGCACTGAGATTCGTCCCCAGGAGCAGCTCATGGCTTTAAACCTGAAGACGCTTCTTTCTTTCTCTTGTTGGTGCAATTACAGGAGCTCGGGGGGTGGAGGGGGGGCAGCGAGCGTGGCAGTGGGAGAAACCTCGTCTGAGAGCCGGGCGCCTGCTGCAGACGCAGCTCCCACACCCCTGGCTGTCCAGCTTCGAACAGCTTTTGGTTCTGGGCCTCAGTGTCCTGCCTGTAAAAGGACAGGCCTGGGATGGTGACCTGTGGCCCTTTCTGGTCGCAGCTTTGATGTCTTGTCGATAATATAAATGAAAGCGACCAGGAGCCCTGTGAGGTGGGGAAATAAGACAAAAAATGCCTGAAGAGTAATATCTCGGGGTCAGGGCCCAGGATGGGGCACGGGGGCAGGGGCAGGAGAGGGCTCGCCAGCAGGCATGACCCTTCAATAACACTGACCAAGGTCCTGATCATTTTTAAGGACTTTTTAAATATATATTTTTATTATTATTTATTTAAGAGAGGAAGGGAGAGGGAGATAGAAACATCCTATAGAATAAAGAGGGAATATGCAAATTGACTGTCACACCACCACAAAGCTGGCTGCACCCACAGTGGAGGCAGAATTCCCTTAATGAGCCTTAAAGAGCAACAGCAGAGACCTGAGGCTGCGCCCCCTCTCCTCCGCCCCCATGGGGCTTGACAGGGAACCTCAGGCTGCGCCCCCATTCCTGGCACCAGGTCAGGGGACCTCAGGCCATGCCCCCCGCCCCGACACTGGGCCAGGGGACCTAAGGCTGTGCCCTCCACCCTGCAGGGCTTGACAAGGGTGGCACCGGCCAGGTCTGGATCTAGCCCAATGGAGGGTGGGGCCTGCCGGATCTGGGTCTCGCTCGATTTTGAGGCACACGTGGGTGGGTGGGGACTTGACTCTGGGTCCCATGGTGCACCCCAGATGCTAACAGGAGGAAGATTTTCATATACATTTTACTAATTTTCTTTCATCTCTGACACTTCTATTATAAAGGGCAAATAGCAATATTAAAATATTTCCTCTAATTAATCCCCTTTTAATGTGCACGAATTTTGTGCACTGGGCCACTAGGCAATGATGAGTGAGAATCATGGACCGGCTGCCTCCTGCACGCCCCACACTAGGGATCGAGCCTGCAACCCAGGCATGTGCCCTGACCGGGAACCAAACCGTGACCTCCTGGTTCCTAGGTTGACGCTCAACCACTGAGCCATGCCAGCCGTGCAGTCCTGGTCAATTTTGCTACGAATCCCGATTGGCTTCCACGCTGCCAATGCATCCAGTGCCCGTTTGGGGACGAGCTGCCACCTTCTTAGGAGCTGCGTTGTTACACAGGAATGAGTCAGAGTGCTCACGGCTCTGTTCCACACGCTCAAACCTACAGGGCAGTGCCCACATCTCTCCTCAGGCAGGCCACAGACCCGCTTCTGTGGATTCTACGTCCCCATGTGCAGGAGAAATGGGCAGAGGGGATGTCCCGGTGCCCCTGTGTCCCTGTGACAGGCTACCAGGAGTGGGCAAACTTTTTGACTCGAGGGCCACAATGGGTTCTTAAACTGGACCGGAGGGCTGGAACAAAAGCATGGATGGAGTGTTTGTGTGAACTAATATAAATTCAAAGTAAACATCATTAAATAAAAGGGTCATGGATGGAGTGTTTGTGTGAACTAATATAAATTCAAAGTAAACATCATTACATAAAAGGGTACGGTCTTTTTTTTTTTTAGTTTTATTCATTTCAAACGGGCCGGATCCAGCCCGCAGGCCGTAGTTTGCCCACAGCTGGGCTAGCCACTCGGCACTGCTCTGGGGTGCTCAGCCGCTGGGGCGCCACTGCCCACTCAGAGCCCGGGCACTGCCGTCCTCATGACGGAAGGCTCAGGTCTCAGGGGTCAGCTCCAGGGCCACAGAACAGGGCGAGTTACTCCCGCTGGGACTGGGGTGGAGTTCAGACTAGCAGTGCCTGAGGCTTTCTGGAGAGACCGGCTGCCCTGAGCTCAGCTTTGCTGAGAGGTGTGCCCTCTCCCCAGGCAGGGACTCTCCCCTGAGGAAGGAGCAGCCAGGACAGAAGTGCCAGGGCTCAGTGAGCGGCCAGGGGAGGGGGCACCAGGGCTCAGTGAGTGGCCAGGGCAGAGGCACCAGGGCTGCGGTGCCATGCGGGCCAGCTCCTCTCCCAGGGGCAGTCTGCACTCTCACCATCAGTGTCTGTTTTCTGGAAGACACCACACCCTCAATTACCCATCTCACTCGCACTTAAAGCTAGGCAGCACCCTCTGAGGTCCCATTGGGGTTCTCAGACTCTGTTACGTGCGAAATTTGGCTGAAACGCCAGCATTCGGAAGCTGCCGCCAGGCTGTGTGGGGTAGAGAAGACTTGATTTTCCCAAAATCTGTGCCAGGAGCCTGGACACCCCAGTCCCTTCATGGCACATCCGGGGAAGCTCGTGTTTGATTTAAGGGGCTGCTTTGTGCTGTCAGCACAGAGAGGTGTCATTGACGCCAGCAGCACAGGTAAGGCCAGCCAGTGCCCCTGTGGCCGAGCCGTACGAGGCAGACGGCTCTTCTAGTAAAACAACCTGTTT
>NW_005357024.1:38811-52811 GCF_000412655.1 Myotis brandtii
CTTCCCTCCGAGATCCCACACTCTGTGCCATGCTTCCCTGTCTCTGCGGTCCTGTTCCCGCCTCCTGGCGGCTCTCCCTGCCCCCCTAAGTGTTCCAGGAGCAAGTCTTTGTGCACGAGCAGTGAGTCTGCTTAAAGCTCTCACTGTGTGCCCATGAGGGAGGCGGCGTCTGCATTTCCAGAGACCGTGTGCACAGTGGGAACGCAGCGCCAACCCACCACGGGTCCTAGACCCTTAGAACACACACTTCGCTCTGTAACAGCCTCGATCCAGCCTGTGCCGTCTGCTTGGTACAGCGACGTTCTTGCATGACCTGTGCTGGACCGGCGTCTGAAGCAGGCCTTGCATTGCCTTGGAAATACCTGGATACCGTGAAAGAATCACTACCTGATATAATGATATTTGCCATGTCTTTGGCAAATAGGAAAGCTAGACATACAGAGTTAAAAAGGCAAATGAAGATCTTATTATTTCCATGTTTGGGCTGTCTTTTTTTCTTTTTTTAAGGAAGAGCTTATCTTCTCCCAGATTTCACAAACGCAGTCCCTGAAGGACCCTCTGTGCCCCAGGCCTCGCGAGGGCCTGTCCGGTTATGGTTCCCTCTGCTCGCTGTGCCCGGGGTCTGCGATGAGTCAGGGGACAGCTATTCCCGCCTGCAGCCAGTTCTCCAGAGAAGCAGAGGGAAAAGAAACAACTGCCTTTTAAGGAAGTCAGACCTGTTTCTGGCGATAAACCTCTTTCCATTTCGATTGGAACAGCTCTCCACAGCGGAGGAAGGCCCTGCTACAGGGTACACGGCCGTCCTCCCCCACCCAGCCCAGCTGCCCAGGCCTCTGCAGGGTTGTTGAACGTTGCTCCTGCCATGATCTGTTATGTATAAACACAGGACACACACACACACACACACACACACACACACGTGCACTCACCTGGGCTCAGGGAGTGGGAGGGTGAAGGACACTTCTGCAAACCGGGGAACATCTGGCCTCCCTTTGGAATTCTGTTTTGGCTGCTTTGTTAAAGAAATTTGCTGTTAAAAGTACAGAACGGGTGGGGGAGGGGGAGAACTTGCAGCTTCTAGGAAACATAAAGCATAGACTGCGTCCTGCAGAGAAGGGGTAGGAAAGCTGGCGGGAAGGGCGCTGAGGGTGGGCCCTGCAGCAGACACACGAGACGCCTCCCTGCCCAGCTCATCAGCTGGCGGGAAAGCTGTCGCCTGCGCTCGGCGTCTCGGTAGCGCTTCTCATCCGTTGACTTGGAGAGTGAGAGGGTGTCAACTGTTAGCATATGGTGGCTAGATATGTAGCCATTTTTCTAAATGTTTCCCATCATCTTATTCTCCTTACATGCTACCAAGCATTTCTATTTTTGTTGTTGTTTTTAATATATTTTATTGATTTTTTACAGAGAGAAAGAGAGAGGGATCGAGAGTTGGAAACATCGATGAGAGAGAAACATTGATCAGCTGCCTTTGACCAGAATTGAACCTGGGACCCTTCAGTCCACAGGCCGACGCTCTATCCACTGAGCCAAACCGGTTAGGGCCATGCTACCAAGTATTTCTACTGTCAATCTTTGTTGCCAATGTCGTCAATCTTTTGCCAATGTCTCAGAATGAACTAGAAAACTGACTCCTGGAAGAATAAGTTCTCCTTTCGAAGGCACAGGTGCTTGATGTTTATGCTGGAGCAAAAGATCATTCTGACAGATTGCAGTGTTAGTGTTGCTACCTGGAGTCACACACACATACATGTACATGCACACACATGCATACACACATACAGATACACTTATATACATATACACATAAACATGCACATGCACATATACATGTACATACACATATGCATACACATGTGCATATTCACATATATAACCGCATATCTACATAGCATGATACCAGGCTTTGTTTTTTACTAAATTCTTTCCTACTTTTCTTATCTGAACAGCAAAGCTACAGCTGAAGAACTAAAACATTAAAGAACTCAATTTGCATCTATGAAGTCACAACATCTGCTACCATTTCCGGTCGGGGAATTGCAATGGTCGAATTCTATTACTGTGAGGAAGAGGTTTTTGTTTGTTTTTAACCAAATTACTTTTAACCTTTAAAATAATTAAAACAAATCTTTTTAAAGCAGCAGAAATTCTCTGGAATTTAAAGATCATTATCATGTAAGAAAAATAAAAGGTTTATAGTAGAAAAAAAATACATGTGGTAAAACATCTTAGAAAAAACACTTTAAAGTAATTTAAAAACTCAAGACCCTACAGAAAATGTAAGTGTCTGTGTATTAGACGCTGGCACAGGTAAAATATTTCTCTAACAAGACCCCAAAACATGAACCACAAGAAAATGGATGCTTATATTAAAGTTATTATTTATCAACAGAAACCTTAATAACATGAAAATACTGTAAAATTGGGAGGCCATTCACTATGCATACAACCGACAAGGTTTAACATGACAAATGAGTAAAGGACTGTACTAATCAATACAGAGGACACAAATAGCCCAATAGAAAAACACACTGGAGCTATGCATAGGCAACTCAAGGAAGAGAAAGCACAAATGAAGAGACAGCCAGCTTCCCGGAGGCCAGAGAGATGCAATGGAGACCACAGAGAGATGACATTTTAGAGCAAATCAGTGAATGTTAGAAAGTCTGCTCAACCCAGCTAGCGTGGTTGCATGTCAACCTATGAACCAGGAGGTCACCATTCGATTCCCAGTCAGGGCACATGCCTGGGTTTCGGGCTTGATCCCCAGTGTGGGGCGTGCAGGAGGCAGCCGATCCATGATTCTCTCTCATCACCGATTGTTTTCTAGCTCTCGCTCCCTCACCCTTTCTCTCTAAAATCAATAAAAATATTAAAAATAAAATAAAAATAGCCCTAACCCATTTGGCTCAGTGGATAGAGCGTTGGCCTGTGTACTGAAAGGTCCCAGGTTCACTTCCGGTCAAGGGCATGTGCCTTGGTTGCGGGCACATCCCCAGTAGGGGATGTGCAGGAGGAAGCTGATCCATGTTTCTCTCCCATCGATGTTTCTAACTCTCTATCCCTCTCCCTTCCTCTCTGTAAAAAAATCAATAAAATATATTTTTTAAAATAATAATAAAATAAAAATAACTTATACTTATTCCAATTCTGTCCTCCTATTGTCCAAAGTAAAAAAAAAATATTAATTTGAATAAATAAATAAAAATTCACACTCCGTGGCTCAAATGCTTTAGACAGCTTCACATAATGATCTGATGTGTTTGTTTTTCTGTTCCTTTACAGGATTTCTTAACATCTAATGTTTTTATAATATAAAAATACTTCCAAATATGGAAATGAAATATATACAACTAGAGGCCCGATGCATGAAATTCATGCAAGCGTAGGTCCTCGCAGCCCTGGCTGCCTCATGGGCCCAGCTGTCTCACAGCCCCATGACCCCACCCCCCCACCCCCCACCCACTGGTCGTTCCGGAAGGTCATTCCGGAAGGTAGTTCTGCATCCAGTCTAATTAGTATATTAGCTCTTTATTATATAGGATAGCAGCATAGTGAGCACTAAGGTTAATGAATGTACTCCTTACCACCTCCCCTGATTTTGCTAAGAGAGTAACGACTTTGTCTTACCTGCCGTCTTTCTCCCTCTCTCTCCTTCCACTGTTCTCAGAATCCCTTTCCTGGGCATCTTTTCCCTCAACGAGGCCATCTTCACTCTCCCGACTCCTCCTCAGCCACATCGGGTGCTCTCTCTCTGTCCTTGTCACACCTCACACGGAATTGTGTCTACCTGGATCTCCCACTCTCCTCCAGCTCCATCCACTGCCCAGCAGATGCCATGGGACCTCCTTCCCACCGTGCCACGAGAAAAGACCACCAGCCTCCTGTGTCTCACATGTTCTTATCATCCTCTTCCTCGAACCCTGAAATCCCCGTCACTGGACACCCAGTCCTTGACATGGTCTCCTTTCCTAACTTATCAGAAATATGCTCTTGCTATCTCCTTAGTGACCTCTCTCATTGGCTTCTCTTTCTCAGTCTATATTTATTTTTTAAACTAGAGGCCCAGCACATGAAATTCAAGCAATCGTGGGGGGAGGGGCCCTCAGCCCGGCCTGCACCTTCTCACGGTCCAGGAGCCCTTAGGGGATGTCTGACTGAGCAATGCTCCCCCTGTGGGAGCACACTGATCAACAGGAGGCAGCTCCTGCATTGAGCGTCTGCCCCCTGGTGGTCAGTGCGTATCATAGCGACCGGTTGTTCTGTTGTTCAGTCTATTTGCATATTAGCCTTTTATTGTATAGGATTTATCTTTATGGTTGGAAGTATTACAGATGCCCCCTTTTTCCCTCCCATTGACCCCCTCCATCCTGCCCTCACCCCTACGCAGGCCTTCACTGCACTATTGTCTGTGTCCATGGGTTATACATGTATACTATGCAGCAGTAAAAAAGAAGGATCTCTTACCCTTTGAGACAACATGGAGGGACCTGGAGAGTATATGTTAAGTGAAATAAGCCAATCAGAGAAAGACAAGTATCACATGATCTCACTCATACGTGGAATCTAATGAACAAAATAAACTGGCGAACAAAATAGATCCAGAGACATGGATGCATGGAATAGACTGAGGGATTCCTGAGGGAAGGCGGGTGGGGCCAGAAGAGATTGATCGTCCATACTTTTTACATGTTAGTCTTTCCTGAGCTCTGTCCTCTGTCCTCTCTGGTTTCAATTCATGTATTTCTGCTTTTATCCCCAGCTATTGGAGCACAGAGATACTCCTAACTCTTCATTATAGAGCTGCTCTGTATGTCCCACAGATAATGCAAAGTCAACTTTTAAAAAAATCCCCGAGGGAAGACGGGTGGGGCCAGAAGAGATTGATCATCCATTCTTTATATGTTGGTCTTTCCTGAGCTCTGTCCTCTGTCCTCTCTGGTCTCGATTCATGTATTTCTCCTTTTATCTCCAGCTATCAGAGCACAGAGATACTCCTAACTCTTCATTATAGAGCTGCTCTGTATGTCCCACAGATAATGCAAAGTCAACTTTTAAAAAAATATATATTTTTATTGATTTCAGAGAGGAAGGGAGAGGGGGAAAGAGATAGAAACATCAATGATGAGAATCATTGATTGGCTGCTTCCTGCACACCCCACACTGGGAATGGAGCCTGCAATCCGGGCATGTGCCCTGACCAGGAATCAAACCATGACCTCCTGGTTCATAGGTCCATGCTCAACCACTGAGCCACGCCAACCGGGTCAAAGTCAATTTATTTAAAATTAAAATTTAGTTTCTCCTCACCACAACTGCTCCTCCTATGCAACATTTCAACAAAGGCCACATCCATCCTCCAAATTACTGTTCACTCCTCCCCTATTCTTGCCACTCATGACCCTTGTCTTTCTCATTTGTCTCTGTTTCTTCTTTTTCAGCCCCGATGCTATTAGACTCGGCGAGAGTCTATAATTAGTCACTGGAGTCTTATCATCGCCTCCTCGCTATTCTCCACCCTCCGGCTCCACCTGTCAATCACTTCCACGAACCATCAGCCACCTTCCCAAGCACCCCCAGATCACGCCCTCGATAAGCATCTTCACTGAGAATTTGAGAGTGTTTGTAACAAATAAGAAGGTGAGTTTGAAAGGAAGGAGCTGGTGACTTTTAATCCCTGGTTCTTTTCAACTTCTGAGCTAATAAACTAAAGAGATTCTAACACTTAGTATCGTCTAAGTCTTTCCATGACGGTGAGATGTCAAGATCTTCATCACAGCCTTTCTCACAGGAGTTTTCCTTTGCGAGTGACACAAGGACTCCATGCAAACTGTGGGAAATAGTTTACAGTTTCCAACATTATCTCAGAGACCTGCCAATGAGCTCAGACGTTGCACCAACACAAAACAGTGAGAGAGAGAGGCGCGGGCACCGGGGAGGGGCTCTCTGAATCCCGTCTGATCGAATCTGTCCTAGACAAACTGCCCGACACCTACCCTCTAGACACGAGAGGTCACCATAGCCCGGAACCAAACAAGTTCTCAGAAGACTCGTCTCTGCTGACCACGTGCCCTCACTGGGCACACCTCGCTCTCCGAGGCCCTGGCATCCTTGCCGAATGGGCTCCCAGGCCTGGTCTATCTCATCCATTGGGGGTCCAGGTTGAATGGGGACCCCTCTGTGGTGGTGGTGAAACCAGAAACAGATTTGGTCTTTGTCTCCGGTACCTGGCACCAAACTTCTAAACCCTTGGACCAGTGGTTCTCAACCTTCCTAATGCCGTGACCCTTTAAATACAGTTCCTCATGTTGTGGTGACCCCCAACCATAAAATTATTTTCGTTGCTACTTCATAACTGTAATGTTGCTACTGTTATGAATCGTAATGTAAATATCTGATATGCAGGACGTATTTAGGCGACCCCTGTGAAAGGGTCGTTCAACCCCCAAAGGGGTCTCGACCCACAGGTTGAGAAGCGCTGCCTTGGACTCTCCCGAGCGAAAGGGGTGTCCTTTGTTATTCCTGAGGAGCCTTTTTGTCACCCTTGAGTTTATGCTAATGAGGGTACTTAGGGTGGGACCCCAAGGCAGCCTCAGGATGGGGCTGGTCACCAGAGAGGCCACGTGATTAGAGGGTTGGAACTGTCAGCCCCTCCCACCAACCTCTGGGGAGGAGCAGGGGCTGCAGACAAAAGGCTATAAAGCTCTTGAGCCCGGCCGGCCGGCATGGCTCAGTGGTTGAGCGTTGACCTATGACCCAGGAGGTCATGGTTCGATTCCCAGTCAGGGCACATGACCGGGTTGTGGGCTTGATCCCCAGTATGGGGCATTCAGGAGGCAGCTGATCAATGATTCTTCATCATAGATGTTTCTATCTCTCTCTCCCTCTCCCTCCCTCTCTAAAATCATTAAAAATATGTTAAAAATAAAAGCTCTTGAACGAGGAGATGAGTGAGCTTCCAGGACGATGGAAAGGTCCGAATGCCGGGGGGTTAGGCGCTCCTGTGCTCAGGGTCCTGGCCCTCACCCTCTGCACCCCGTCCTCTGGCTCTTCATCTGTATCCTTACAGTATCTTCATCAGTAAACTGGTAAAGGTTCCTCTGGGTTCTGTCAGCCACTCTAACAAATTAATGGAACCCAAGCGTGGGGCGGGGGGGCGTCTTAGGAACCTTCGATTCATAGCCAGTCGGTCAGAAGCACAGGTAACTGTCTGGATTCGTGGCGTCTGAAGCGGGGGCCGTCTTGTGGGGCTCAGCCTTAACCTGCGGGATCTGACCCCGTCCCAGGCAGACAGGATCAGGACGGAGCTAAATTTGTGAGACACCCAGTCATTGTCCGCTGAGGTTTGGAGAAATGCTTCGTGGTGTTGGAGGAAACACATCAGAACAGCCCTTTTCACAAAGCAGGAGGTGAGTATGCTGCCTAATTAAAATGCGTATCAGAAGCCGGTGCTAAAAGTAGGTGGGATCCGTCAGTCTGAGAAGTGTGGTTGACTGTACCCTGAAATCGCTCCCCTAGTGGTGGTAGACCCAACTTGGAAATGGCACAGAAAAAGTTCTTACAATAAAGTGGAAGCGATCAAAACTTAGCTGAACATGTTCCTGTGAATGATGCCTGAGATGAGTCTGTAACTGCTGAGTCAGTGTCACCTAGTAGTGAGCCTGGCCCGCCTTAAACCCGGAGTCCTATTTGCTGAACTGCTATCTAGCTAGTATCACCTTGTCAACTTGGGAACTTGTTTTTTTTTAGTTAAATGCAGAACTTTTCATTCACGGTGCGGCGAGTTTTCAGAGCGGATGTGTTCCGTGAGGAGGTAAACTACAGGGAGGAATGACTGGGATTTCCAGCCGCCTCCATTGGAACAGCGGCCGGAGGAAGAAGGAACAGGTTGTTCGATATTCCATTGGAGGCAGAGTTTGAGTCAGTGACCAGAAGTTACACGTCCGAAGGTGTCACCTAAATATCAAGACCATATTTCTTGCCCGGCCAATATGGCTCAGTGGTTGAGCATTGACCTATGAACCAGGAGGTCACCGTTCAATTCCCGGTCAGGGCACATGCCCGGGTTGTGGGCTCGATCCACTGTAGAGGGCATGCAGGAGGCAGCCTATAGATGATTCTCTCTCATCATTGCTGTTTCTATCTCTCTCTCCCTCTCCCTTCCTCTCTGAAATCGATAAAAATATTTAAAAATAGTAATAATAAAATATTTAAAAAGAACACTTTTCTTTGAATAATGGTGACCAACAATGAATTCTTTAGATTTAATTGGGTTCCAAGACCAGAACTGGTTTTTAAACTGCTGGTCATGTGTCTGTCAGTGATGTGAAGAGAAGTCCTCTATCCAGGGGCAGGTTGCATCGAAGGAGACGTCTCTCAGGTCTAAGGTCTATGGTCCTGTCATACTTTCCATGCTTCCAGCTGTTGCCATTCTGCAGTCGATCTTACTTCGCATCTAGACTTAATTCTGCAGCTGATGGGACTTGTTAATGCATGTCTGCGCCTCCGGGGAAATTTCTCTTTACAAAATAAGTCTGTGTTCTCACTGCACACAGACCTGTTACAGAGAGAGAGAGAAATCTCTGGATGAAAATGGGACTTGCAAACAAATCATTCTTATTCCACGTCTCGTCTCAACTCCTGGAATTAATGATCTAAACTTTCGATTCTAAAGAGCTCCTGGCCCTGGCCGGTTTGGCTCAGTGGATAGAGCATCAGCCTGCGAACCAAAGGGTCCTGGGTTCGATTCCAGTTAAGGGCTCCTCCCTGGCTCAGGCCATGGTTGAGGTGCATGAAGAAGGCAACCAATTGATGTGTTTCTCTCACATCAATATTTCTCTCTCTTCCACTCTCTCTAAAAATTGATGGAAAAATATCCTCGGGTAATAGAGAAATAAAATAAAATAAGTAAAGAGCTTCTGATTGCTAGTATCTCAACTCTCTCCATGATGGGGTGAGGACAAGACCTTGTTATGACCACTTCACAAAGAGTTTCCCTTTGAGAAATTTTGTGCAAACTGTGAAGAAAGAATGTAGACTTTTTACTGTTACAGGTAAGTGCCAAAAAGACAGAAGAATGGTAAAGGAAGGATGAAGGGCCAGAGGACGTGTAGCTATTTGCCCGCCAGCAGCTGGGATGGGGACTGATTCCTGAGAAAAGCAAACGGTGGAGGGGAAACAAGGATGGAATTGACCTCAGACTCACACCTGGAGTTGATAAGGGACGAGCAGAGAAGGGCTGTGCGGCTGGTCTGTGCACATGGGTGACCAAGAAAGTTCACACAGACCTCGGGCAGTCCCCGGTCACCCGAGACAATGGAACTAAGGATAATGTAAAATGACTGGGAGCCATTGACCTGAGGCCTCCTGCACACCCCACACTGGGGATCAAACCTGCAACCCGGGCATGCGCCCTGACCGGAACTGAACGCTGACCTCCTGGTTCATAGGTTGATGGTCAACCACTGAGCCATGCCCGGCCGGGCCCATTAGACTTTCTTAAATTGAAATATTTCCTCATCTTTCCTTGACCCACATTAAAGGTGGTGCCACGAGGTGACAAGACGGAGGGCGATGAAGGGCAAATCCAGACCAGAGCTGGGATGTTTATGGAGGGTCTTTCACGTGCAAGAAGCCATCGGAGAGCGGAAACGCAGCACAATAGACCTGCTGCTAGGGGCCTCGCACTTTCTTTGGGAAAAACCCGCACGCGCTTGTGAAAATCAAATAAATGAACAGAACGTGATGGAGCACCAAGTGCGTGGGTCTTGGCATGAGCCGCGCTGATGGCTGTGGGATGAAGGGCCATCACACACGTGGGCTAAGGCGTGAAAGCACACCTGTCTTGTTCGGGAGGGATTCGTGCAAACACCTGGACTGAACTAAACGAGAAAGGGTTGTTAGGGAGATCACCGGCTGCAGAAGATGGGGAAGAAAGACTTGTGCTGGCTGTGCTACCTAAACACGTGGGCTAAGGCGTGAAAGCACGCCTGTCTTGTTCGGGAGGGATTCATGCTAACACCTGGACTGAACTAAATGAGAAAGGGTTGTTAGGGAGATCACCGGTTGCAGAAGATGGGGAAGAAAGACTTGTGCTGGCTGTGCTACCTCAGCCTGGCCGAGGGTGAGAGAGGCTGGGTTCCCCCCACACATCTCTGCCCGCTCTGTGAGCTTGTACACCCTTGGCTTTTCCATGAAATCGGCTAAAATCCCCTAAAATCCCCTAAAGCCACTCGTCAATATAGACACTCTTCTCTTCTTTTGGAGGCCAGCTCACTGGTCTTCCCTGTCTATCCTACCAATTAGCAGAAACTGGCAGTTCTTAAAAACACATATTTCCCGCCAGCTGGCGTGGCTCAGTGGTTGAGCAACAACCTATGAATCAGCAGGTCAGGGTTCGATTCCAGTCAAGGGCACATGCCGGGGTTGTGGGTTTGATCCCCAGGAGGGGGCGTGCAGGAGGCAGCCGATCCATGATTCTCTCTCATCATTGATGTTTCTATCTCTCCCTCTCCCTTCCTCTCTGAAATCAGTAAAAATGTATTTTAAAAAGCCACATATTTCCCATAAGTACATACACGTACGTGCAATTAATCAGGTGGTTTCCACGCATCTGCGCTCCTGAGGAGGAAGGGCTTGGGAACGCGGTGGAAATGCTATGCCCTAAGCTCGCTCCTCATTTACATACAAGTGAAGGCACATTCTGCAAGGTCAACAGCAAATTAGGGGACAGAAGGGAACCCCAAGACCCAGCAGAGAAAAGGGAGAGCCCAGCGATGCATCCATCTGCAGTCCCCAGCGCCATCCGCTCTCTACACCCCCCGCCACCCTGTGCTGGGGAGGGACCGGGCCTGCCGCTCAGGGCCCCTCTCCGCACCTGGGCCAGAGCTGACACCGCAGTAGGGCCAGCAAGGCCTGTTGCTGCCAAGAGAGAACCGAGGTTGGGAAGCAGCCACACGACGGACGGGACCGGCGAATCTACAATATCGTGCAGCTGGGTGAACGCCGTGGGTCCCTGAGAACACAGATTCCGGATGGAAAACGAAAACATGGCGTGGGAGCCATGGTCCTTGGCTTCGGCCCATGGGCGGGGCCGGGAGCATGTGAGGGGTGAATGGCGCTGAGCTCCTCCCTGTCATCCCCTCTGTGATCATGTCATTCATGTTCTGCTTTGTTGTGACTTGGACTTGAATGTAAGAGTGACTGCAGGTTGGTGTGTGTGCAGAGCAGGGCCTCAAAAGTTGTTCACCAAAATGTGAATAATGTGCTATTTGTGGAGGGTTTGACTTTTCACTTTATTTTAGCCTTTTCTGTCATGTTTGAATTTTTGGACCGTGACAATGTGTTATTTTTTTATAAGCCAAAAATAGGAGGCATTTTCAAGTCTAGCTATTTTAATTTTTTTTTTTTTAATATAGACCTTAAACAATCCACTTGTGGGATAGAGCCACGATTTGACTCAGAATTCGGCATTTGGAGATGTGGACCTCAGCTAATCGAGGCCAAGTCCCCCAAGGATTCGCTTGCTGATCTCTGACATACTTTACCCAAAGGAGAGAGGTTCAGGGAATTGACGAAGAGTATGGAACACAGCCCTCGCTGGTGTGGCTCAGTGGATAGAGCGTCAGCCTGCAGACTGAAGTGTCCCAAGTTCAATTCTGGTCAAGGGCACAGGCCCAGGTTGCGGGCTTGGTCCCAGTGTGGGCTGTGCAAGAGGCAGCTGATCGATGATTCTCTCTCATCATTGATGTTTCCATCTCTCTCTCCCTCTCCCTTCCTCTCTGAAATCAATAAAAAAAAATTTTTTTTTAAAGAAAAAGAAGGAAAGAGAGACGGGGGCAGTGAAGACAGGAGGAATTTCCCTCCTGGAATAAGAGCAGCAGAGTCAGGGCCGTGAGAGGTGATACAGAACAGGAGGAAGTAAACCCTCACTGATCCGTGTCCCGGCTCAGCCCGTGCCCGCGCGGAGGAGCCCAGGGCAGCTGGGCACCGTGACGCCATGCGGTCCTCACGCAGTAGGAGCACCCAGTGCTGGGCGTGCTGCCCTGACCCAGCTCTGCCCCGGGCGAAGCTGTCCTGCCGGCATTTCCTGTCCGTCGGCAGGCAGGCGGCCCGGACACCCAGGACCGAAATGGGTCCGCACGGTGCCCCTGCAGCTGCTAACACATGCAACGTGCTGTTCACAGGATTCAACCTCTCGCCCCTCTCCTCCCGCTGAGCACCAGCCAGTGGGAATGTTATGTTTTTCATGAAAGAAATCAAAACAAAGGCGACTCCTAGGCCTGCATCTGGCTCGCGGGGCCTTTGGCAAAGCTCATTTCTCATTCGCCGGGTCCTGATGGATGGAAGTAACTCACACGGTCTGAGACACTGACACGCCACGCGCCTCATGCCCCGTTGCTCGGTAGGGAAAGCAGCCTTATATAGTCATAGCTTCCAATTCAGCAGCGAGCGGGTGGGGGTGGGGAGGGTGTGCTGGGCTCACCCGCCCGCCCCCAGGCCCTGGCCCGGTCCCGCCTGCTCGGAGAGCACGTCCTATATTTACTCACCAGGAACAATTTATTTTCTTTTATATTTTCAAAGCACTGTAAGCGACTCCTTCTCTGTGATGCTTTCCATATGCTGCTGCTGCTCTCAGAGAGCGAGCGAGCGAGGCCACATTCTGAAACCATTAACTGCCATCTCGTGGGGGGTGGGGGGTGGGGGTCCTGGGAGGGCCCCTTCGGATCCGTCCCACAGGCCCCGTGTGGAAGACAGCGGCGGCCGACCTCACACACGTGGGCTAAGTAACCTGGAATAACCACACATGTGATGGCAACTTTGTAAAGCCCTGAATGCTTAGGGGTGGTAAGTCATTTGCACGTGTAATTTCTAACCCTGAACACCATCCTTGGGGACAGATGGCAATACTACCCCCGCTTTACAGCTGAGGAAACTGAGGCACAGAGACTAACGTGAATGCAAAGTCAGAGCTGCCTCGCTCTAAATGCAGCTCAACGTAATTATATGCAACCAATTCTGCACGGTTTGAGGGATATTCCTTTTAAAAGTCTGTACTGTTTTGCTCTAGCGGCCGGTTTGGCTCAGTGGATAGAGTGTCGGCCTGCAAACCAAAGAGCCCCAGGTTCGATTCCGGCCAAGGGCACTTACCTCAGCTGCAGGCTCCTCCCCGGCCCGGGCCCTGGTCAGGGCTCGTGCAGGAGGCAACCAATCGTGTGTTTCTCTCACATCGATGTTTTTCTCTGTCTCTCCCTCTCTCTTCCACTATCCCTAAAATCAATGGGAAAATATCCTCCGGTGAAGATTTAAAAAAAGAAAATCTGTACTGTTTGAAAGTGGTACGATCATTGGGTTCAGCCTTGTGAACTGTGTAACTTTGGGACCCATTGCCTCACACGGATTAAGCTGCAAAACTAAGAAACATTGCTAAGTGGTTCGTGCCACGAACGTTTTGTGACATGCTGCGTTTTACTAAAAGGGAAGATTCGCACTGGGTGGGAGAACTGTCACAAACGGTTTGTCTGGCTTTTGTGCCCTCGACTTCCATCTGTTTCCTGGAGCCCCAGGAATCGGACCGCTGCTCGCCTGACTTCAGAGGAAGATAAACTTGTGTGAAGAGCCACGTCCTCCTCTGAACAGGGTAACGACGACGAAGACAGAGACTCCATTACCGCTCGTTCCCGGCGTCGGGTGTGATCGCAACTCGCATCCTTACAAAGCATCGCAACAGCATTATGAACGGGCCCCCTGGGTCCCCGGTTCCCCACCCGGAACACTGGCGACATCTCCATCTACAAAAACAGCAATTCCATCACACAGCACCCATTCCACAGAGGGGGGGACTGGGCTCAGCTTGTGTTTGAAGCTACACAGGAAGAGGTATCAGCGGCAAAAGTCTCTGTCCTGTCAGTGGTTGGTTTCCAAACAACGTCTAGTTCAGATCCTTTTTTGAAGGAGAAATGAAATGGAATGGAATGGAATGGAATAAAATGGAATGGAAT
>NW_005357024.1:53480-54129 GCF_000412655.1 Myotis brandtii
CAGACTTGATCCCCAGTGTGGGGTGTGCAAGAGGCAGCCAATCCATGATTCTCTCTCATCATTGATGTTTCTCTCTCTCCCTCTCCCTTCCTCTCTGAAATCAATGAAAATATATTTTAAAATAATAATAATAAAATAAAATTTAAAAAGGAGAAGGAAATGGGCACTAACTCGTAACATTGAATCTCCATTAATATTTGGACTGACACGGTGCCGTGGTCCAAACAGTTATGAACTTCATACCTGGGGTGACACCACCAACAGGGCCCCTCCTTACATGGTCTTGCCATATCTTATGTTCTATGGCACTTGGTTAAGTGAATTTCCATGTGATTATCTAGCTTCAGTTCTTACACAATGACACAGTCTTCATTAAAATATTCCCAAAAAGAAGCTATCGATAAAAAGGTAGCAAACACATCGCAAGCTCATGAAAATACAGTGGCCCTGACTCCTCAAGTTCCCATGGAAACTCCCCAGCCTGTCTGTGAGAGGAAAAACCATTCCTGTGTGACCACAGGTGACCAGTAGGTGACAGGCTCCCACCTGGAGGAGCATTGGGAACATGGGTGTGCACCCGCTTTGCTGAAGAGGAACTTGGCCTCCCTGCCTCTATGACATTTGCTCACACTGGTGTGAAGCAGTCAGG
>NW_005357024.1:54305-55412 GCF_000412655.1 Myotis brandtii
CATCCTGCATATCAGATATTTACATTACGATTCATAACAGTAGCAACATTACAGTTATGAAGTAGTAACGAAAGTAATTTTATGGTTGGGTCGCAACATGAGGAACTGTATTTAAAGGGCCAGAAGGTTGAGAACCACTGACTTAGCGCAACCCCTCTCAGAAGTCCCTGCGCTCCACTGGCATCCCTGGTCCCACTGGCATCCCTGCTCCCCACTCGCGTCCCTGGGCCCCACTGGCATCCCTGCACCCCACTCGCATCCCTGGGTGACTGGGTCATGCCTGCGCCCCGCCCGAGGGCCGTTCTGTTCTGGGGGTGCCCAGTGCCTGAAGGCTCCTCGGTTTCCTGCCAACTGAAGTGCCTACCGACATGCCAGCTGGCATGGTTCAGTGGTTGAGTGCCAACCTATGAACCAGGAGGTCACGGTTTGATTCCCGATCAGGGCACATGCCCGGGTTGCAGACTTGATCCCCAGTGTGGGGTGTGCAAGAGGCAGCCAATCCATGATTCTCTCTCATCATTGATGTTTCTCTCTCTCCCTCTCCCTTCCTCTCTGAAATCAATGAAAATATATTTTAAAATAATAATAATAAAATAAAATTTAAAAAGGAGAAGGAAATGGGCACTAACTCGTAACATTGAATCTCCATTAATATTTGGACTGACACGGTGCCGTGGTCCAAACAGTTATGAACTTCATACCTGGGGTGACACCACCAACAGGGCCCCTCCTTACATGGTCTTGCCATATCTTATGTTCTATGGCACTTGGTTAAGTGAATTTCCATGTGATTATCTAGCTTCAGTTCTTACACAATGACACAGTCTTCATTAAAATATTCCCAAAAAGAAGCTATCGATAAAAAGGTAGCAAACACATCGCAAGCTCATGAAAATACAGTGGCCCTGACTCCTCAAGTTCCCATGGAAACTCCCCAGCCTGTCTGTGAGAGGAAAAACCATTCCTGTGTGACCACAGGTGACCAGTAGGTGACAGGCTCCCACCTGGAGGAGCATTGGGAACATGGGTGTGCACCCGCTTTGCTGAAGAGGAACTTGGCCTCCCTGCCTCTATGACATTTGCTCACACTGGTGTGAAGCAGTCAGG
>NW_005357024.1:56351-58098 GCF_000412655.1 Myotis brandtii
CACCATCTTGGTTGGGTTAATTTGCATATGGTCGCTCTGATTGGCTGGTGGGCATGGCTTGGGGCGTAGCGGAGGTGCATTCAATTTGCATGTTTCTCTTTTATTAGATTAGATAATAGAGAAATATGCTAATTAACCAGGACGCCGTAACGGGTCAACCAGACAGGAGGAGGTTGCACATGCAGCGTCGGGGGCAGGGCAGCAGGGGCCTATGCGCCTGCACTGGGGGAGGGCCTGATCAGCAGCGGCCATGGCTGCTTCAAGGGCCAGAGAGGGAGGCAGGGCCAGACCGGCGACTCAAGGGTGGGCGGCACTGCGCAATTTCAAATCACACACATGCTGGGCTCCCAGTATATTTAATAAGGAGGCATTCGGAACATAAGAAGCTTCTGGACCTGCTTCTCAAAAGAGGTTCCAGCCGGGCAACACTCGATTACAGAATTTAAACCAAATGACCGTGTTTAGAAAGCTCTTCATAGATGCAGTTAAAAGTGGCTAAAATCATACACTATGGCGACAAACCAAGATGCATTTTTTTTTGTCAGCAGATATTTTTGAAGATGCAAAGAAAAAGGAGGCAGGAAATTGGTAGAAATGATACTCGAACAGGCGGATATCGTTGGAGGGAGTTTTCTGCAGAGTCAGGTCAAAGGACACGTGTGTCTGTCTGGTGTGTCCCGGCCCATGGCAGTCTCTCGATGCTACTTGCACCCTGAAGTGGGTGAAGAACGCCTTCGAATGTCACGCATGTGTTGACCTTTTCTGGAATGACAAAGTGCTCTGGGTCATCGGTTTCCCAGCATGTATTTTAGAATAATAAACAAAATATGTTCCCTGTTAATTGCTTTGAAAGCAACTTTTTAAAAAAAAAAGAAATGAGGGAAGCAGGGAGATTTTAAAGAGTTGTTGGAAATGCTTCTATCAGGAAGTGGTTTTCCTACTTGAAAAGGCCAGTGTGCTCACCACTGCCTCTTAGATGAGGACAGCGTACGCTAAGGGACAGTGGGGGGGACCAGGGCAGAAGCTGTCCCATCTGAGGGACAGGGGTGAGGGCCTGGGCAGCAGACGCACACAGGAGGGGACAGTAGGGACCCTGAGGAGAGTCAGTGCCCAGTTACCACCACGTGCGCTGTCTTTATAACCCTTTCACATGTTCACCTCTAGTATGTTTTAAACACCTGACATAATTCTCCAAAATGGTCCCACCGCCAGAAACTGTTCTCTTCAAAGGGAAGGGCACATGTCATCTTTTCAAAGCAGACGTGGGAAATTGTACAAGAAGAAAACCAACGAAAAACTGTCCTTTAGAGGACAGGATTATGAAAGTTTCGGTGTTTCTATTTCACTTCCTAAATTATTTATTCTCAAAATAAACGTTTCAAATCGAATGATTGGACACTAATTTAAATGAGTAAAAGTACACTTAGGGTCAGAACAGAAGTTTAGGGACACAAACCTCTCCACCAACATCTGTTTAGGTCCTCTTCCTGCCTGAACTGCAGTTCAACTCCACTAGGCCTGGAAGTGCTGTGTGAGGAACTGTGTGTGCGTTTGTATGGAGCACAAACCCTGAGCCAAACTCTCCGGGCGTCGGACCCTGACTCCGTGGACAGAGGAAGCCACCATCTCGCTCTGTGCTCTATACTGAGATCTCACATGTGGATAATCATGTTTAAAAGGTGGTTCAAGAAGTGTCTGGCACCCAGAAAACATTAAGTATGAGTTTCTTGAATAAAATGATCTCCAC
>NW_005357024.1:58475-69113 GCF_000412655.1 Myotis brandtii
CCCGCCCCAGGTCCTCACCACCCCACTGTCTGTGTCCATGGGCCATGCATAGATGCACACAAAGTCCTTGGTTGACTACCAGGTCAGTTTCGATAACAGAGATGAAGGGAGACGGTAAAGGACGGTGTATCGCCTAGGAAGAATCAGATGGAACATAGACACTTTCCCCTGTCCTGGGAAACGCATCCAGTGCATTGCTGTAAAGTCCAGCACCCAACACCCATGGACAGAAAGACGGTTCTTGTTATGTCATCAAGAACCGAAGTCTTTCACTCACAATGTCTCCAATGATAAGTCCACCACATGTTGTAGCACATGAACCTGAAACATGCGGATTTATACACCAGTTCGGGAAACCTGCATCCAGACCATCAGAACACCAAGACTATGCCCAGCCTGCATGGTTCCTGGTCAGGGCACACGCCCAGGCTGTGGGGCTCAATCCTGAGTGTCGGACATGCAGGAGGCAGCCAATCAATGATTCTCTCTCATCATTGATGTTTCTCTCTCTCCCCCTTTCCATTCCTTTCTAAAATCAATAAAAATACTTAAAAAAAATAATACCAAGGCTATAGCTACTGTCACCAGTGACCTGCTATCTGCCAAGGATTTCACCATCACTGCAAGCATATGTTTTCGAGAATATGGCCATCGCTGCTGTTTAGTAAGAGAAGAATGGTAGATAAGTCATAAAAATAAAGCACCAGAGGTAATTCAATGCTGTAAATATGTTCTCACTGAACGTACTCAAACCCCAAAGAGTATAAATATCATCTGATTTCTCACATGAACTCCATGACCATTGTTTACTCATTAGGGTTGTTTAATGAAGCTCATGCAGGAATTCTCCACTTCCTTTTTTTCAATCCTCCCCCAAGGATATGTTTTTATTGATTTTAGAAAGAGAGAAAGGGAGAGGGAGAAAGAGAAAAACATAGATGTGAGAGAGAAACATATATCGGTTGCCTCCCATACACACCCCAACTAGGGATCAAACCCACAACCTGGGCATGTGCCCTGACTGGAAATAGAACCCACCACCTTTTGGTGTACGGGACAATGCTCCAACCAACTGAGCTATACTGGCGAGGGCTTCTCCACTTCCTTTTACAAAACCTCCTGGCACTAGGTTTCATTTGAATCTGTGAGAATAGACACAGCAAACATCTTGGAGTCCACATATGTTTCAGGTTCATTTACAAGTAAACTGGTTCCCTATTCAGGCATGTCTCCCATTGCTCATAAGCTTGGAGAGGCATTTCCTCAGGCTATTCAAAGAAGATGTGGTTATAAATGTTTTTAGGAGAACCAAGATGATGGCCTAGGTGACCACCGGCACGTGCTGCCTGCCTCCCACAACCACATCAAAATTACAACTAAAATACAAAACAACCATCATTCAGAACCGACTAAAAGCTGGCTGAATGGAAGTCCTACAACTTAAGAATTAAAGAAAAAAAATCACACTGAGACTAGAACAGGCTGGTCTGACATCCCAGACCAGGGTTCCAGAGCTGGGAAGAGAAGTCCCCATAACTCAAGGCTGTAAAAGCCAGAGGGGATTGTAGCTGAGTGACACAGAGGCTGCTGGAAACCAAAGTGTTCCTCTTGCACGAACGTACTCAGACTCAATCCCTCTGGCTTCAGACTTTGCTAAAATCACTCAAACAAGCAACAACTGGCCTCAGCATGCCACAAACCTATCAATAAAAAGCCCAAGACTCGGCACTAGCACCAGCCTGCCTTGCTTCACAGCTGGGCCTCACCTGGTCACTTCAAGCCCAAAATAAGTAGCAGCCATCTGCAGATCTCTCTGTAGCTCCTGATGGGTGGCCCCAGAACCAGTGTACACAGTGGACAGCTTCAGATCATACCAGATTACAATTCTACACATCCACAAGCGACACACTCAAGGGACAGGCTCAGTGAGCACCAAAACTCCACTGAAGCAAGTCCTACTCTATAGGGGTGTCTGTCTCCTTCACAGCAGCTCTTCCTCTGTAGTCACAGCTGGTCCTCACAGCCAATTGGCCTGAAAGCCAATTCCTCCCAGTGATGCCAATTCCTCCCAGTGACACCAATCAAGGCTCAACTACAACAAGACTGTGCACACAACCCACACAGAGGCACACCTAGAGAGCCCAGCTCAGGTGACTGGGGGTGCTAAGCCACTGGGCCCTACAGGACACCTACTACACAAGGCCCAAAACCATGGTTATAAAGTTACTCACAGATCTTAATGAGAGCTTCAGACTTAGTGAGACTTTCAAGGATCTTAGTGAGAATGTCAAAGACATGAAAAAGGACCAGTCAGAAATTAAGCATACACTAACTCAAATAAAGAATAATTTACAGGAATTCAACAGTAGAGTAGAGGAGTCCAAGAATCAAATCAAGGATTTGGAATATGAGGAAGCAAAAAACACCCAATCAGAAGAACAAAAAGAAAAAAGAATCCAAAAATATGAAGATAGTGTAAGGAGCCTCTGGGACAACTTCTAGCGTACCAACATTTGCTTTATGGGGGAGCCAGAAGGAGAAGAGAGAGAGCAAGATGGTGAAAACCTACTTGAAGAAATAATGACAGAAAACTTCCCCTACCTGGTGAAAGAAATAGACATACATGTCCAGGAAGTGAAGAGAACCCCAAATAAGAGGAATCCAAAGAGGACCACACCAAGACACATCATAATTAAAATGCCAAGGGCAAAAGACAAAGAAAGAATCTTAAAAGCAGCAAGAAGAAAACCAGTTAGTTACCTACAAGGGAGCACCCATATAACTGTCAGTTGGTTTCTCAACAGAAACTTTGCAGGCCAGAAGGGAGTGGCAAGAAATAAGTGATGAATAGCAAGGACCTACAACCAAAATTACTCTACCCAGCAAAGCTATCATTTAGAATTGAAGGTCAGATAAAGAGCTTCACAGACAAGAAAAAGCTAAAGGATTTCATCACCATCAAACCAGTATTATATGAAATGTTGAAGGGTCTTCTTTAAGAAGAGGAAGAAGAGGGAGAAAAGGGAGGAGGAGGAGGAGGAGGAGGAGGAGGAGGAGGAGAAATATGAACTTTAAAATGGCAATAAACATATATCTATTAACAATTGAATCTATAAATCAAAATAAATGAACAAGAAATCTAATGAACAAAATAAACTGATGCATAAAATAGAATCAGAGGCATGGAGACATGAAACAGACTGACGAATCTCAGAGGGAAAGGGGGAAGGGGACGGGAAGAGATTAACCAAAGATCTTCCATGCATATATGCATTACTTATGGACACAGAAAATAGGGTTGGCAAAGGCCTGGGGCAGGGTGGGACCCAGGTGGAGGAGGACAATGGGGGGGAAAGGGGGGGCATTTGTATTACCCTCAAAGATAAAGATTTTTAAAAATAAAAATAAAATGAATGTTTTCAAAGCTTAGATTTGGTGAGGTTCTAGTTCATACAAACTGTAAGGAAGTCCCTGCAGTTTCCAGCATGACCGAGTGACGGCCTGTCCCCTCTCAGGCCTGCCAGAGGGAAGGGACACATGGACTTTGGACCATTATCTTGCATATTATTTTTTTCAGGATCAGTTTTCTTATCTATACATTGAGAGCAATAAAACTTTATCTACCCAACTGGCATCAAATGGGATAGATACAGGTGAAGTATTTTTAGCTAAATATGTAAATTAGCTGATATTCTTGAACACGTAATCACTGACAGAGGGAGGTTAGGTTATTTTGGAAACCAATCTACCTATTTTTAAACTATTACCATGAAAAATATGCAAACGTTATTGTTGGGTATAATGTGTACGTCACAATGATATTACATACTGACTTTCAGAATTTGCAATATTGGAATAGCTTCATAAACAACGATCACTTTAGTTTAACGCCCAATCAAAGTTCCGAGTGCTTACTTCTAGCTTGAGGGCTCTGGACTCTGACAGTAACGTTCAAGAAAGGACTCTAGACTAGCTGAAGGCTGAAAGCGAGCATCGCCGGGAGCAAAGAGCATCCCAGGCTATCGAAGTGCTGACTCACATGCAGCCACAGGAGAAAGAAGAGAAGAAAGAGTAGTTTATATTCTTATGAAGCCCAAAGCCAGATCGTAATTCCAAGCACTTTTTCATTCTACCTAGAAACATAGCTTCGACACGATCATTAACTGAAATCACGTGGGTTGTTGACAAATGTTTTTAAATATATTTTTTATTGATTTCAGAGAGGAAGGGAGAGGGAGAGAGAGATAGAAACATCAGGGATGAGAGAGAATCATTGATCGGCCAGTTCACATCCTTATGGAGCCCAAAGCCAGATCGTAATTCCAAGTACTTTTTCATTCTACCTAGAAACATAGCTTCGATATGATCATTAACAGAAGTCACATGGGTTGGTGACAAACTTTTTGAAATACATTTTTATTGATTTCAGAGAGGAAGGGAGAGGGAGAGAGAGATAGAAACATCAGGGATGAGAGAGAATCATTGATCGGCTGCCTCCTGCACGCCCCCTACTGGGATCGAGCCCGCAACCCAGGCATGTGCCATGATCGGGGATTGTGACCTACTGGTTCATAGGTCGACACTCAACCACTGAGGCATGCTGGCCAGGCATAAATTTTCACAGCTAACAAACATCTGGCTGATCATAGGAACCTGTGTGACATAACTGATTTTTCTGAGAAGTGTCAAACCCATTCAGTTATAAACATGAAGTTGTTTTATTTCTTTCAGTAACTGCTTTCAAGATAAAGCCAAGTCTCTCCTCCTTTTTTAAAAAAAAAATTATTTTTATTTGTTTTTATTGATTTCAGAGAGGAAGGGAGAGGGAGAGAGAGATAGAAACATCAATGATGAGAGAGAATCATTGATCGGCTGCCTTCTGCACATCCCCTACTGGGGATTGAGCCCACAACCCAGGCATGTGCCCTTGGCCGGAATCGAACCTGGGACCCTTCGCTCCACAGGCCGACGCTCTATCCACAGAGCCAAACCGGTCAGGGCTCTCCTCCTTTCATCATACGTTGGTTGGATCCCATGCATTTCTGGTGGCTTTTGGTTATTAAAACAGTGGAGTCCAGTCCAGGCTCCAATCTTCTGTCTGACTCTAAGCTCTCTCCCTAAGCTCCTGGCCAGGCTCCTGGCTCCTGGCTTGGCATGGGGAGGGGGTGTGGTCTGTTTCAAAGCACCTCTAGCTCCCAGCCCCCAGGTTGAAGGCGGGAAGGAAGACTGGAGAGGGAGGGGGAGGCAGATGGACTTACTCATAAACCAATGAGCTGGCATTTCTCTCTGGTTAACACTGAGGGCCTTCACTGTCCTCTCTGTGCCTGGGGTCCAAATGCTGGGGCACTCGTGGGGTTCCTCCTAGGAGTCCTGGAGGGCATGCCACCCACAGTTCCCTACCCAGGGAACAGGGCTCCTCCCAACTCCTCTACACCCTCCCCCTCCAAGCCCCCGGGAGCTCCTGGCGATGAATGCCAGCTTGCTCCTGCCAGTGGCTGGCTGAGAGCTTGGACTGTGGGTGCAGGGCACTGGCATGATGGCTCAAGCCCCGCCACTTTCTGGAACTCTCCTTCATCCAAGGAAAACGCAAGGATCCCTGCTTGACCCAGTGGCCCAGGTGCTATTCATTCTCTGCCTCCCCCTGCATCTCCCTCCAATTTGATTCCGTCCCCTCCCCACCCCCCATTCACATGGACACCAGGCAGGCCAGCAAGTGCCCTGACCCAGAGGGCATCCCTAGGGCATGAGCTGCCAGGCGCCCCTCCTGCAGCCCCCAGGCTCTACAGCCATTATGTCTCAGCTTTCCAGCACCCCGTATTTCCCCCCCACCACGGACCCCCCCCATCTTGGCTGCAGAAAGGGAAAGCCCTCCCACCATCATTATGGCCCGCTCCCATGCCACAGACTGGAGGGCCCTCCCCTCTCCCCTTACTGCCCTGGGGGAGGAGCAGGGGGACGTGCCTCCGTCAGAACGCCTGGCCTCCACTCTCTACAGCAGAGGTGCCGACCTTGACCATGGGTCAGTGACCTTCGGACGTCGGGGCTCCCCTGCCTGGCTAAGTCAGCGCTGGGTGACGACCAGGGTGTCGTCCGCAAACTCCCTTTGCGGACCCGCTTCGCCTGCCTTCGCCTCTGGGCACCGCTTCTCCCCGAGCAGGGGAGGTCGGCTCCGCCATGAAACCGCCACCTGGATCACCTGTGGCCCGGTGACAGCATTCCCTGGGCTCGATTCCCTCGTCTCTAAAGTGGGGGTGTTTTTCCTAAGCCTTCCTAGGTTTGAGGGATCATTTGAGGAGACAGCACCTGCAAAGAACTTGGAACAGGCCCTGGCACGGGACAAGGGCCTGACCGAGGAAGCGACAGGTGTGCCGTGTCCAGGTGATGGCCAAGTTCAGGTCATCATTGTTATACCCCATTGTCTCTCTGCAGTGATTGTCTGAAGACACGCCACCCCTAAACAAAGCTTTACACAACGTCCGCTTAATAGATGCAGCTCGTGTGCACTGACTCCTGTGGGCATTCCTGTTTCTAGGCTTTTCAGAAGGTGAGTGCCCAAAAATCAATAAAACATTGAGTGACCTGTCACATTTTCCAATAAAGATGTCACCGCTTTCTATATGTAGTAAGAAGCATCTATCCTCAAATGTACACAGTCAAGCACATTAAAAGCTTTCTCTCCCCTTTAGAACATGTTTCTGGAATTATTTCATTTGAAACATTTTCAAAACCTCGCTGATGGCACTAAGGGATGGGAATGACGTTACTTTAAAGTGCTTTGCCTATTAAACAACACAATTTCCATTTGAAACATTTTCGAGACCTCGCCGATGGCACTAAGGGATGGGAATTACTTTAAAGTGCTTTGCCTATTAAACAACACAATTTCATTCAAAGCTGTAAATAGCGATTACGCAGCAACAGGTAAGAACCGTTAAATCCACGTCTGCCTCATACTACGGGGACTGTCATTGTCATTTCCATGTTAAGAAACAGTTATTTGAAACTTTGAATTAAAAAGCAATAGAAGATTAAGCGCCACCGTGGTCTACACCTTTGGCTCCAAGCTTCCATTTCTGAATGTTGGAACACGCGGAGGATGAACCGTCTAAATATTTCTCTAGACTTTATTTTCAAAACACGAGTTACTTCTGAGCAGTCCAGATTTGTTTGTAAAACAGAAATCTGTCTCCCCACGTCCTTATGTAAATGCATTTGCCAAGAGTGTGTCCAGGAACATGGCCATGTAAGTACATGTTTGCAGAAGGGAGTTTGTGAAGTAGAAACGCTGGCGTGCTTTCCACCAGGACATCTCCACGCACACAGGGGGGCTTCCCGGGGTAATCGTGTCCGCACGCATGTTTCTGCAGACACGCTCCTGCAGGTCCACTCTGCAGAGCGCGGTCTTAGGGCTCTGTTTTGGAAATACCTGCTTCCCATCACATGCATTCAGAACACCGATTAAGAGATATACGAACATTAAAAACAAAACACAACAGGGTGATATTACTGATTAGTTGGGCCTTTTAAAAATTCAATTCATTCTTGGAAACAAAGCAGAAATGTGTGGCCTTGCGCGTCCATGTCAGTGAAAAGTTATGATTATCCAGGTTTCTGTTTGTGCTCTTGGACGCTGGGGTCTGCTACGGGTCAGCCAGCCCAATACTGAACACGCTCGAACCTCGCTCAGCAGTAACCAGGCACGTCACCAGGAGATAGTTATCGGGCATGACAAAGCTAGTTAGGCTTTCCTTCCATACAGAATTATGGGAATCTATACACCGGCTACGTTACCAGCCGAAGCTGGTTGTTATCTATAGAACTGCTTGGTGGCATTCCCACTTTAAGGGGCATGGCTCAAGCACTGCCTGACATTTTCTTTTCCTTGGGAATAGATATTTTCTTCAGTTCCCCAACTAACCGTTTGCACGTCCTTCAACACGAGGCCATCCCCTACCCAGCCTTCTTGTCCCTGTCCTCTGCGGGGAGGTAACTGGGCCCTAATAAGTCATCGCCAGTCCTAGGAAGAGGAGGAAGTCTGTGACCACACAACCTTCATTTCACCTTGAACTCCGTGGGAAGCCTTTAATGGAAGCAAGCTAACTTGATGTGTTAAGAAAAACAGTGATCCAGTGAGTCCCTGGCCCTGATCACGTAGAAAGTCACAGGCTCTTTGCTCCAAGGGTTTTCTACAACAAGTAATGCTGGTGTAAGACATCAAAGATAGGCCCTGGCCAGTGCTGCTCAGTGGTGAGCGTGTCGGCCTGAAGACCTAAGGGTCTCCAGTTCGATTCCCCGCCAAGGGCACATGCCGGGGTTGCATGTGCCAATCAATATTATGTCTCTCTCACATCGATGTTTCTCTCTCTCTCTCTCTCCCTCCCTCCCTCCCCCCTCCCTTCCACTCTTTCTAAAACTCAATGGAAAAAATATCCTTCAGTGAGGATTAACTAAAAAAATAAAATAAAATGCAGTAAGTTTGAATTAAGGAAAAAATAGACAATATAGATTTTTATAAAGTGGGCACTGCCATAGTAATTTAGAAGTTATATCTTCTTTAGAAGGCTCTCCGGTCACTTTTTGCATCTGCTAAAAACTAGGCTGCAGTCTCTCTCTCTCTCTCTCTCTCTCTCACACACACACACACACACACACACACACAAGAAATAAGGCAAACATCCAGGCATTTTAACAATGATCTTTTTTTAAAACCATAGATACACCGTCTGAGAATTAGAAAGACGACTGGGGAGAGCAGGACTGCACTGTCCGATGCTCACGCAGCGTAATAGCCTCTCTGGGTCCCGCCAGCAGCAGAGAGAGGCCCGCAGAGCGCCCTTCATTCGCCATTTGCTTCAGTTCTTCAGAAGCCACACACAGAGCTTCCCCTTTGAAGTACGCACGCCGAGAATTCAGAAGAAGCCCACTCTATTCTTCAGGGTGGCAGCCTCAAGCCACCTCGGCCCCCACATTTGAACTGGCAGGCAGACTGGAACACTCGGACCCACAGACCCTCACCACGGTGCCGCCCAATTTCCTCCTTCTCTCTCCTTTCCCACCCACTGAAAATTCCTGCTCTCCCCCCGCACACACACACATGTGCATACACATGCATGCACACATACACACACACACATACACGCACACACACATGAGTCAGGAAGGGTGAGAGGTTTGTCTCAGGCCCGGCTGCACGTTAGCTCAGAGCTGGAATTAGACCCCAAATCTCAGTCCTGGGAGCCAGCCAACTGCTATTCTAGACCCAGAACGAACCCAGGCTCCTGAGTGCCACAGTCACTGAGCAGGGCGTTGTTCTGTCGGATGCCGCCGGTCACTGCCGCCCAGAGAAACACAAGGAAACCACCTCTGTGCCTGGACTTTCCCTGCCCGTCCAGTCCAGCCGAGACCTGCTGGCGTGAGGGCTGAACCCAGGATCCCAAGAAAGGATCCAATTCTAAAACCTGCTCTGCATCTGTTAAGTGTCGCTAGGGGGCAGGGTTCCCCCGCCGCACTGTGAAGGGATTTTTTGATGGGAGCCCAGGAGCAGAACATTTCAAAGAAACTTCCTTCTCTCCTCGCCCCCTCCCCCAAGTGAATCTTTTTAAAACATAAAAGTCAAAGAGGAAGAATAGCTGCGAAGGCCAGTGGTCCATGTACTTCACAACGGTCTGGATCCATTTGAACACAGGCATAAAGCAGGAAGCGAACCACACATGTTCTCACACACAACGCCGCAGGTTAGTGCTGAGCTCAGATAAAAGTCTGCTTCTTTTCCTGCACCTTCAGATTCACTTCAGCTGCATCCCAGCTGCATACGAAGCAGGACCCTCACGCAAACCGGTGGGGGATTAGCTGAGAAACCAGCAACCCCGTGGCCACAAAACATCTAACCCGTTTCAGCCCATTCGTAGGTGTGTTTCAGTTACCATTACGCTGCATACAGCACATCCTGAGCCTTCCTTAAGCAGATGAATACACACGGATGGGACAGAGGCCTTGGGTTTTTGCATTTATCTGTCAAATCCTTAAAGGAATATTCTTTCACCCAGATCTCAGGACATCATCGTACTTTTAAAATGGTCGCTCAAACCTGGCCTTTCCCTGAATGTCCTCTCCAACACTTTCTGAGGCCAGGAACTAGCGGGGCCAATGGCTACGCTGAGCAGAGGGCTTCTCCTCCCGGGGGCCAAGGACACTGATGGAAACAATAATGCCACTGGATTTCTCCTATTGCCTCCCGGTGCCTGGCCCGATGTCGCAGAAGCTGGTTAACTGGGCTTTTCTCCGTCTGATAAATGACACATTTCCCCCCCTATCGGATACTGGCTAGTTACTCTGTGTTTTTCTCCCAAGCTTCCTTGAAACAAACAAACCCAACGTCCTAAAAACTCAAGGACAGCACCAAAATCATAGACTTCCGAGTCAGAACTCCGCCAACAGGTTGCTTTCGCGCCTCCCTCCCGCGCGGCGCGCCGACCGGTTCAGACACCCTACCTTGGCCACTTGCAGGGGCTGCTGCTGCTCCTTGCCCCCCTGCAGCCGGAACCCCCAGGGCGCCCCTCCGGTCATGGAGATGCAGATGAAGTCCCCGGTGCCCATGGTCCCGGGTCAGCTGGGCAGCAGGCAGGGCGGGGAGAGGCG
>NW_005357024.1:69583-72471 GCF_000412655.1 Myotis brandtii
GGAGACAGGCCCCATTTGGGGGAAGATGAGGCGGGAGCAGAAGTTCTCTAGCGCAGAAGGATGACAGCCCCGCGCTGAAAAGAAGCGCCGATGGCACTGTTTTCGTTGAATAATTCTATAAATAGCCAAGGACGCATGGAGGTTGTGGCCTGCAGGCGGGAGCTGGGGGAACTCAGTGGCTGAGAAGGTTTTATTCTCTCCAGTAGGTGGTCTGAGAACCACCAGACTGAGGACTGACAGACAAAGGGAGCGCAAGGGTTTAATTGTTATTTTTCTAAGCTTTCCTGTCTGCAGCCTGTGCGACTGATCCCCTAAAAAGAGGGAATAAAGGAACGCAGAACCGTCTTTAAAATCTTTTCTGAAAAGTGGCCCCTGAACTCCATCGTCTGCCCACCACACACCCCTGAGGCTGGGGGAGAGGGACCCTCCGAACCACCTTCTCACAGGGACGCCTGTCCCGGGCTGTGGAGTGTTTCAGCTTTATAAATGTTTCCTCTCCCTGGGACCCTTTCCGCAGGCCAACACTCTACCCATTGAGCCAAACCAGTTAGGGCTGCAGAACCGTTTTTAAAGTCTTTTCTGAAAAGTGGCCCCTGAGCTCCATCGTCTCCCCACCACACACCCCTGAGGCTGGGGGAGAGGGACCCTCCTAACCACCTTCTGACAGGGACGCCTGTCACGGGCTGTGGAGTGTTTCGGCTTCATAAGTGTTTCCTCTCCCTCCTTCCCCACAGGAGGGCCACTCCTGGGCCTGAAGGGCACAGTCAGCCCGACACACAACGTCACCTGCTCACCTGCGGTCGCTTCCCTCTGCAGCCTCTCATCGCGGGTCCTGAGCCTGGGTGGCTCAACGCACACGTTGATTTCATATGTGGTCCAAGATATTTTCGTGCTTTAAATCTACCAAGGTTATTCAAACGGAGCATTTTTATTTTCCCATCGTGCTTTTATTTTCCGTCACATTCGTCCACACGAAGACACGCTCAGATACGGAGCCTGGAAATCAGGGTGTGTCCGTGTGGCAGCCGCCGCAACGCCGTGGACACTGCTGTGTCCGCAGTGGGAAGCGGTTTACAGTGAGCAGTGTACAGCCCGCTCCCAAGCCGGCTCCGGCCCCTGGTCGAACTCCGGATCGAGGGGACAATTTGCATATTAGCCTTTTATTATATAGGATAGAATAAAATAGTGGGTAGATTCCCCAGAATAAAGGTATAGAAAAGAGAGCGAGAGAGTTGCAATTTCTTGTCTTTTTCTCCGCTTCATTTGGCCTGGGAGAACCTGAAGCATGTAGAGCAAAATTCCTGATTATACCGTTTAGAGACCATACGGGTAGGACAGCAGGGCTGCCTCCCTAGCAGCTGCCCCGCCCCCAGTGGGTAGCAGCCAGTGCGTTGGGCAGCCAGCGTGATGCCCTGGTTACCTACGGCAATCAGTCATCTTTTCTCCTTAACCCAGGCAGCTCAGGAATGGGCAGAAGACCTGGTCCTAAGCAAGGACATTTGCTGGCCCTGGGGTTAATCACATACAGTCCGACCACAGGGAGGCTCAGGACTTTTCCTGAGAACTGTCGGGAGTAACACCACCCCAGGGGCATCACAGCAGCCAATGGGGGAGCCAGTGTGAGGAGGAAGCCACCAGGGGCTGTTGGGAGACAGCCCTCCATGGGCCCCCAGCGCTCCTCTCTGTCTTCCTGGGTGCGTCAGGATTCACAGGGCTGCCCTGGCCGGTTTGGCTCAGTGGATAGAGCATCGGCCTACAGACCGAAGGGACTGGGGTTCAATTCCGGTCAAGGGCACATACTGGTTGCTGGCTCCTCCCCAGCCTGGGCCCTAGTCAGGGCGCATGCAGGGAGCAACCAATCCATGGGTTTCTCTCACATCAATGTTTCTGTCTTTCCCTAGATTCACAGGGCTGTCCTGGCCGGTTTGGCTCAGTGGATAGAGCGTCAGCCTACAGACCGAAGGGACTGGGGTTCAATTCCGGTCAAGGGCACATACTGGTTGCTGGCTCCTCCCCAGCCTGGGCCCTAGTCAGGGCGCATGCAGGGAGCAACCAATCCATGGGTTTCTCTCACATCAATGTTTCTGTCTTTTCCTCTTCCACGCTCTCTAAAAACCAATGGTGCCTTAGCTGGTGTGGCTCAGTGGATAGAGCATCAGCCACATGCCTGTGTTGCGGGATTGATTCCCAGTAGGGGGCGTGCAGGAGGCAGCCAATCAATGATTCTCTCTCATCATTGATGTGTCTATCTCTCACTCTCCCTTCCTCTCTGAAATTATATATATATATATATCTCAATGGAAAACTATCCTTGGGTGAGAATAAAAAAAAAAAAAGGAGAAGAATTCACTGCGCTAATGCTTCCTGCCCTGAGCCATGTCTAAGGTTATGTTGAACAAGCAATCCTGAGGGACGTAGTTATATCTCCATCAGGAAAATGACCAAGTTGCTAGTTGATTGTTAGGAAAAAACAAATAAACAAACAAACAAACCAAAAGCCCCACAAAACAAAAGCAATGGATTCACGAAGCTTAGTGTTCCCTAACTGATGGTTGCCAGAGGGGAGGAGGTTGGGGGCTGGTGAGACAGGTGGTTACAGAACAGTCATGGGGATGTAGAGAACAGCCCAGAGAATGTAGTCAGGAATACGGTGATAACTGTATGGTGCCAGGTGGGTACTAGGAATATTGGGGGGATCACACTGTACAGTGCATGATTGTCTAACCAATTGGATGTATACCTGAAACTCAGACAAAATAATATTGAATGGAATCTGTAATTTTTAAAAAAAATTAAAGTCAGCAGGCACTTTATTTATTTTTTTAAAGGAAGTTTCTATTATTTTATTACTATTTTTAATATATTTTTATTGATTTCAGAGAAGAAGG
>NW_005357024.1:73334-73972 GCF_000412655.1 Myotis brandtii
ATATAAAATCAATAGAAAACTATCCTTGGGTGAGGATAAAAAACAAAAAAGGAGAAGAATTCACTGCTCTAATGCTTCCTGCCCTGAGCCATGTCTAAGGTTATGTTGAACAAGCAATCCTGAGGGACGTAGTTATATCTCCATCAGGAAAATGACCAAGTTGCTAGTTGATTGTTAGGAAAAAACAAATAAACAAACAAACAAACCAAAAGCCCCACAAAACAAAAGCAATGGATTCACTAAGCTTAGTGTTCCCTAACTGATGGTTGCCAGAGGGGAGGAGGTTGGGGGCTGGTGAGACAGGTGGTTACAGAACAGTCATGGGGATGTAGAGAACAGCCCAGAGAATGTAGTCAGGAATACGGTGATAACTGTATGGTGCCAGGTGGGTACTAGGAATATTGGGGGGATCACACTGTACAGTGCATGATTGTCTAACCAATTGGATGTATACCTGAAACTCAGACAAAATAATATTGAATGGAATCTGTAATTTTTAAAAAAATTAAAGTCAGCAGGCACTTTATTTTTTTAAAGGAAGTTTTTATTATTTTATTACTATTTTTTAATATATTTTTATTGATTTCAGAGAAGAAGGGAGAGGAAGAGAGAGATAGAAACATCAATGATGAGAGGGA
>NW_005357024.1:74377-78305 GCF_000412655.1 Myotis brandtii
CTCCCTACTGGGGATGTGCCCGCAACGAAGGTATATGCCCTTGACCGGAATCAAACTTGGGACCCTTCAGTCCGCAGGCAGACGCTTTATCCACTGAGCCAACCAGTTAGGATGTCAAATACAGTTTTTGACATCCAGTTTTCCTAAGACTGGAGGGCATTTTTCCTGTAATGTCACTGAATGAAATGACAATATTATTGTTCATGTCTACCCACTATCTCATTTTGTTACTTTAGTGTTTACTAATATATATCGCATGTTTTGCATTTCAGATAGTACTGGATTATCTAAGTGTTTTAATCATAAATGAATGTTGTTTCTTATCAAATGCTTTTTCTGCATCCTATATAATAAAGAGGTAATATGCAAATTGACTGTCATGCCCTCACAAGATGACTATCTACGACCAGGCCAGCAGGGGGGTTAGTGAGGGACGACCAAACGACTGAACAAGCAGGCTGCGTAGGGCAACCAGGCCTGCAGGGGCATTAGTGAGGGGCGACCAGGCCAGCAGGGGGGGCAGTTGGGGGTGACCAGGCTGGCAGGGGGGCGCAGTTAGGGGCAACCAGGCTGGGGTGCTGTGAGGGGCAACCAGGCCAGCAGGGTGGGGGGCAGTTGGGGGTGACCAGGCCAGCAGGGTGGGAAGTTGGAGGTGACCAGGTCAGCAGGGGGTCAGTAAGAGGTGACTAGGCCAGTGGGGGGGGCAGTTAGGAGCAACCAGGCCGGCAGGGAGGGGTCAGTTGGGGGCGACCAGGCAGGAAGGGGTGGACAGTTAGGGGCGACCAGGCAGGCAGGCAGGTGAGCAGATGGTGCTGGGCATCCCAGTGAGGAGGGGGCGTGGGAAAGAAGACCCCCGCCCTCCAGAGTGTTCCCCTGCTCAGCCCGCACCCCCGCTCGCCTTGAGGCTGAGGTGATCTGCGGAGAAATGACCTCTGTGGCTATAGCGACTTGAGGTTCGCGGTGGAGGCCTCAGAGCTGAGTTGCTGCCTTGCGGACCTCACAGCACAGGCGTGTGGTCCTTTGCCAGGGCTGCATAGCCAAGGGCCGCCCGCTGGTGACTGCAGGAACGGAAATTCGTTTTCTCACAAGTCTGGAAGCCAGAAGTCTAGATCAAGGTGGCCGACTGGCGTGGGTCAGTGGTTGAGCATCGACCTATGAACCAGGAGGTCTTGGTTTGGTTCCTGGTAAGGGCACATGCCTGGGGTGCACGTTCAATGCCCAGGTTGCAGGTTCGATCCCCAGTTCCTCTCTGAAATCCATAAAATATATCCTATATAATAAAAGCCCAGCGACCGAATGGCAGAACGACCAGTCAACCAGTCGCTATGACATGCACTGACCACCAGGGGGCTGACGCTCAATGCAGGACCTGTCCCTTGAGGGTCAGTGCACTCCCTCAGCGGGAGCAGCCGCGCTCAGAGGGCGGGCCCACGGCTGCTCAGCTGACCAGGATGAGTGGAGCTCCCACAGCAGGCCCATTCCCCAGACCACGCCCCCCACCAGTGCACGAATTCCATGCACCAGGCCTCTAGAATTAAAATAAGAAAAGATGTCCCGCCTCCTTGCCTGTAGAGGCCCATCTTCCCTGCATCTGCGCTCTGCACCTGCTTATCCTCCTGTTAGAAAAACGCCTCACCTGAGCATGACTACCTTGAAAGCCCCTCTATCCAAAGACAGGTGCCCCCGGAGATGCTGGGGTGTAGGCCTTGAACATAAGAACTCGGGGGGGACACAGCTCAGCCCCTAACAGGGAGGCAGAGCCTACGGGCCCCCAACTGCCCCTGGTTTCCTCCCTCAGATGGATGCGTCGGGTGATGTCTGAGACCCTGGCGCCCTGTCCGTTCTTCAGGCTCCCCCCACCCCCGCCCGCCCCCCATTCCTGTCCTGAGAAAGTAGTCAGATCCTTGCAGGTTCCCCAACTCAGGCTTCAGCTGAGCAGGAAGGGAAGGGGCGCGCGTTCCCGGTTCTGTGAGGCCCGCGCCCCATGAAGGGACTGCCAGGTGTGCCCGAGGGGAGGGAAGCAGGGAGGCGTGCGGTGCTGGCGAGGAGGGTCTGGCATCTGCGGGTCCCTCAGGTAGCGCGAACCCCCGAGCTGCCGGCAGGAGCAATGCGAGGCCTCGGAGGGAAGAGGCCACGGGGTCCTCAGAAGGCAGCTGGGCCCCAAGAGCAAAGCGCCCAGCCTGGCTCGACACTCTCAGCCACATGCATGTCCCGGACAGTTTGGTGACCAGTGAGGACCAATGACAGACCAACAGTGGTGCCCCCTCTTGTCCCCCCGACCCCCACCCCAGAGCTGAGACTGGCCCTCGCACCAGCCCGGGAAGAGGGGAGACCGGGCTGGCAGTGAATGGATTAAAATGATAACACAATATTCCTGAGCTGATTAAAAATAAAATTATGCACGTTTGCGTGTATAATTCATGCATTCATTCGGAAGGCATTTGAATGATGAGTGCCCGGTGCTCCTCTAGGCCTGGGTGGGGCAGCTATGAGCATCCCAGCCCAATTCCCGCTCTCCTGGGGCCCACCTTTCGCTGGAGAAGCCAGACAATACACAAGTAAACGAAAGAGCTTCCAAGAGACATGGGGGCAGCAGAGAGAGACGGGAGGGATGCCCAGGAGATGGGACCAGCCTCCCTGAGCTGAGACGTGATCTGAAAAGCAGGAGGTGTGGGAGGAAAGGCAACGATAAGCTTTGTAGATGCAAAGCCATGAGGTCTAGTCTGGTAAGTCCGTGCTCTTCACGGAGGCCCGAGCGTGGAGCTGCTGCAGTGGAGGCAGGCCCAGGCGTAGCACCCCGGGCTCTGGGCCCCGCAGCGCAGCACACCCAGAGGCGCACCCAGAGGTGCATCAGCCAGAGACCGTTCCCTGAAGACGGTCAGGGGTTTCCTGCTCTTTGCCCTCTGGCCTGAACCATCCCTAGTGATGGCGCTTCCTTCCATTTCCCGTCTTTTAAAAATTTTTTGGTAATTATTATTGACTAGAGGCCTGGTGCACACCCAGAGGTGCACCAGCCAGAGACCGTTCCCTGAAGACGGTCAGGGGTTTCCTGCTCTTTGCCCTCTGCCCTTTGCCAAGTCTGGCCTGAACCATCCCTAGTGATGCTTCCTTCTATTTCCCGTCTTTTAAAAATTTTTTGGTAATTATTATTGACTAGAGGCCTGGTGCATGAAATTCATGCACTGGAGGGGTGTCCCTCAGCCCAGCCTGCACCCTCTCCAATCTGGGACCCTGCGGATCGGGCCTAAACTGGCAGTCGAACATCCCTCCCACAATCCAGGACTGCTGGCTCCTAACAACTCACCTGCCCGCCTGATTGCCCCCTAACCCCTCCCCTGCCGGCCCGATCACCCCCAACTGCCTTCCCCTGCCAGCCATCTTGTGACAATGTGGGGGCGGCCATCTTGTGAGGACACGGGGGCAGCCATCTTGTGATGCGAGGGCATGAGGGTCAATTTGCATATTACCTCTTTATTATATAGGATTTCAGAGGGAGAGAGAGATAGAAACATCAGTGATGAGAGAGAATCATTGATGGGCTGCCTCCTGCACGCCCCCCACCAGGGATCGAGCCCGCAATCTGGGCATGTGCCATGACGAGGAATCCAACTGTGACCTCCTGGTTCATAGGTAGATGCCCAAACCACTGAGCAACACCGGCCTGACCCATTCTCATCATTGATGTTTCTCTCTCTCCCTCTCCCTTCCTCTCTGAAATCAATAAAAATATACTAAATAAAAAAAAAAACAAACAAAAAGCCATGTAGGTGAATTCGAACAGAGCCACTGCACAGAAATGTCAAGTAAAATTATGTCTCTTTTTCCACCATTTTCGGTTAAGTCGTGTTTTGGGGTTTTTTTTACATCAGAGGGAGAGGAGGAGTGGATAAGGTCACTGTAACTTTTGTTCCTACGAGGTACACACTCC
>NW_005357024.1:78753-89324 GCF_000412655.1 Myotis brandtii
TCGGATTTTCAGTTCAGAGAAGAATCAGATAATGATCATTAAAACTGATTTCCCTTCGTTCTTTCCAAATCCGTCTCATCCTGCCTTCCCAATAAACGAGATCCAGATGTTGGAATGATGTGAGACACTTTGAAGCCCGGCGAAGCACAGACATGCTTTCCAGTTAGTGTAACCAGTCGTTTGAAAAACAAGCTCTTTAGTTTCTTTACAAAATTGTTTTGGCTAAGGGAACCCTGGGATGTAAATCATCAAAAGTTGCCACTATCCCTCAGTAGACAGACAGATACTAGATACTACCCAGGTACAACTCAACATCATGAGGGGGTCGTTTCAGACTTTTAAGTAACCTTTTCAAAGACTGGTAAGATGTATAGTATGGTAAGCATGCTTTTGTCACAGAATTAATACAATGACATGAACACCGTAATACTCAAGATGCAAAGTGAGTTCAGGACAGCAACATTAAGGACGAGTAGAACAAATCGTGAATAAGAATTATAAGATTTGGCCCTAATCGGTTTGGCTCAGTGGATGGAGCGTCGGCCTGCGAACTCAAGGGTCCCAGGTTCGATTCCGGTCAAGGGCATGTACCTTGGTTGCGGGCGCATCCCCAGTAAGGGGGTGTGCAGGAGGAAGCTGATTGATGTTTCTTTCTCATCGATGTTTCTAACTCTGTATCCCTCTCCCTTCCTCTCTGAAAAAAATCAATAAAATGTATTTTTTTTTTAAAAAGAATTATAAGATTTGGAAGTGACACTATCTTGGTAGACAAGGTAGACAAGTATTAGTTTAGCCCAAGGACAACTAGCCTCAACAACCCTGACCTAGCAAAAATGTCCTTTCTTTGTTTTCTGAGTCCATTTGTGCCATGGGCTTATGCTAACTTCTTCTACCTCATGTTTGCCCGTAAAGGAGGTGGAAAGAAAGGGTAACTATTTCAAGGATTGTCTACTTTTGAAGGAAACTACATACAATCCTGTTATCAACTAATACATTACCGAGTATCCTATATTATAAAAAGCTAATATGCAAATCAACCAAACAGCAGCATGACCGGTTGTTATGATGCACACTGACCACCAGGGAGCAGACGCTCAATGCAGGATCTTCCCCCTGGAGGTCAGTGCGCTCCCACAGGGGGAGTGCGGCTCAGCCAGAAGCCCCAAGTTGGGCTCACAGCTGGTGAGCGCAGCGCTCCACTGCAGCACTAAGGATGTCCAACTGACGGCTCAGTTCAACATCCCTCGAGGGCTCCCAGACTGCGAGAGGGCGCAGGCCGGGCTGATGGACCCCCCCCCCCCTGAGTGCATGAATTTCATGCACCGGGCCTCTAGTATGAAATATAAATCATTATATTCTTCAGCTGAATTTCAAAGAGAATATGTCCATGTTTAATGCAAAACGATGCACCGAGAGCTGTTTTCTTAATAGAAAGATGAAGTAAAAAACCACCTTCGATAAATAGGGTGGGCTTTTCAATCTTTAGGAATGACTGGTTGGCACCGCTGTGCTATTCACTTTGTCCTCTTCTCCATGTGAAAAATAACACTTTGCGGGGGGAACATAGATAGTGAAAAGGGTCCGTGACTGAACAAATCAAAACTGGTAGGCGTAGCAAGAATGGTCCATCCTCGTAAAGTTAGACCTTTCAGATGATTCTTTAACCAACCATGCCATTTGACTTAATACATAATAATGCAGACAAATACAGTAACATCTTCCATTGCCTTTGGCCATTTCAAAGGAAACAACTGAATGCAATTTATATTCTCAGCTACAGTATATCAGACGCTAGAGATACGGGCTCCTGGTCCCTACCTTCGAGGTGTCGGAGCTAGAGCCGGCTGGTGAACTGTGGCCCGAGAACCTTCAATCTCCATGGCAATCACTCCTCAGCCTCACACAATATGCATGTGATAGTGTGGCTGTTGTCATAAAACTTTATTTCCGCCCAGATGGCGTGGCTCAGTGGTTGAGCATCAACCTATATAGGCTCCTGGTCCCTACCTTCGAGGTGTTGGAGCTTGAGCTGGCCCAGGTGAACTGTGGCCCAAGAACCTTCGATCTCCATGTCAATCACTCCTCAGCCTCACACAATATGCGCGTAATGGTGTGGCTGTTGTCATAAAACTTTATTTCTGCCCCGATGCCGTGGCTCAGTGGTTGAGCGTCAACCTATGAACCAGGAGGTCAAAGGTTTGACTCCCAGTGGAGGAATATGCCCAGGTTGCAGGCTCAATCCCCTGTGTGAGGCAGCTGATCAATGATTCTCTTATCATTGATGTTTCTCTCTCTCCCTCTCTTTTCCCCTCTAAAATCAATAAAAATATATTTTAAAAGAACAAAGAAACTTGATTTCCAAGACAGGCAGGAGCTGGATGTGATCTGTGGGCTGATGCTTGCTGATCAGCCAGTTAGAATGAAGGAGAAACAGAACTAAACCAATGACTCAAAACAACAACAACAACAAAAGCTAGTTCTTTGGGAGTCTGTGTGGGGACGTTAGGGGATACCATTCAGCAGAACCAAATGCTAGAGAACTACCAGGAGAGCCAAGGGCATTTTCTCAGCATCTGTTTAAAGACATCAGAAACGCTGGGAGCAGGGGGCGCCAAGACCCCGGGGGGGGACAAGCAGTGAGAACAGGGAATCGGCCTGCAGAGGGCAGCTGCCGGGGCCAGGGGCCAGCAGGGCCTTTGCTGACCCCACGGAACTGGAGCAGTGGGATGGATGGGGGACCTATAACCTGACAGAGCACCTGAATCAATCCCAAAAATAATCATAGTATTTTAAATCTTAGGACACATATACTTATGTGAATAGGGGTTAAGTTTTCCTTAGGTTTCCTTTCCAAGGCCTGTGCGAAGCGATTGGGGAGGTGACTCAGCTGTGAATCCAGCAAGCAGAACCGATAAGCATGGTCAGACGACCCACCAGGAATCAAAACATTATCTCAGCAACATCATCTCATCGCTTGATGCCTGAGGAGGATAGCTGATGTCTGCAGACCCCCAGGCCTGCACACAGAACCCCAGCCCCTTCCCCTTTATAACCCTGCCCCCTGCACCTGCTGGAAGGCAGGATTGGATGCTTGTAAGCGCCCCGTCTTCTTGGTGGGCCGGCCTCCTCAATAACCGCCTCATACGATCCAACCCGGCCTTCCTTATTGGGCACAGCCACAGGCAGCCCGCGCCCGAGGGGGTGGATTCCGGGAACAGGGTGATTTTGCCTCCAGGGACACTGGACAATATCTGGGGACATTTCTGACTGTCAGGATTGTGGGAGGGGACAGCTTGCTACTGGCTGTTAGCGAGTAGAGGCTGGGATGCGGCTACACACCCCGCAATGCTCCAGACAGCCCCAGCCCCGGGGAGAATTAACCATCAGGCCCCAGACTGACCCTGAGCACCTACCGGTCAGAAGAGCCTTTGGCTTTCAGCCATGAGGGAGTATAAACTGAACGGAAAGCGAGAGAAATGCCAACAAAACAAGAAAATGGCCACTACTTCTTGAGTCCTGCAATCTTACTATGTCACTATTTCGCCCCAAATTACTTTTTTTAAATACATTTTTTAATTGATTTCAGAGAGGAAGGGAGAGAGAGATAGAAACATCAATGGTGAGAGAGAATCATTGACTGGCTGCCTCCTGCACGCCCCACACTGGGGATTGAGCCCACAACCCGGGCATGTGCCCTTGACCGGAATCGAACCTGGGACCCTTCAGTCCACAGGCCGACGTTCTATCCACTGAGCCAAACCGGCCAGGGCTCCCCAAATTACTTTTACAAGTAAAAGAGCCAACCCTCCTGAAAAAAGCGACGTACTTTCCTGATAACAAATAAAAATACTCTCAATGCATCTTAGTTATGATATAATGGTCGATGCTCTTCAGAAAAATGGTTCTAGAGAAATCCACACAACTGTCAGTATGAAAGTATGCTACTCAGCCAGAAATCAAACACAAGCTCACACTTTGCACGGGAATTCCGAGATGTTTGTATAACTGAGTTTCATGGGGTGTGGGTCTGTGAAGAGAGTTAAAGTTTCCGTCGTTTCACAGGTCACCTAAAACTTTTGATTAAAAAAATAAATCTATCGTGTTTCAATGCAGCATATGCTTGCTGCCAGGCAGAGCAGAGAGTCTCCAGCAGGCTTCCTTCTGCCGAGGGCCCTCTGAGCTGCTGCCAACTCCTGGCGTCCGGCTGGCCTCGGGGGCACCGGGCACTGTCTTCTCATGCGAGGTCACACCCACTGCAGCGTGTCCTGCCCTCAGCTTCCTGCTGTCACCACCGGGCGGCGCTCCTGGGGAGACGGCTGCTCCGCGTGGCTGCTGCTCACGCAGGACTGCACCTCAGTCCTGGAAACAAGGCGTTTCTCACACGAGCGTGTCTCCCGCCACTCGGTCAAACCACTCCATGCCTCTGCCGCCGTCACTCAAGGAAGAGCTCTGGTCTCCATGCTGTCCTTTTCGTGTTGGGAAAAGAATGGGGTGACAGGTTCCGCAAAGATTGCCCCCAGCTTACTATAATGTCACCACAAATAGCCTGACGATACAGTTGCTTCATACATTGTTTTGGCCCGGCCGGCGTGGCTCAGTGGTTGAGAGTCAACTTTTGAACCAGGAGGTCACAGTTCGATTCCAGGTCAGGGCACATGCCCGGGTTGCGGGCTCCATCCCCAGTAGGGAGTGTGCAGGAGGCAGCTCATCAGTGATTCTCTCTCATCATTGATGTTTCTATCTCTCTCTCCTTCTCCCCTCCTCTCTGAAATAAAAAATATATATATATTAAAAAATAAAAATAAAAAAATACATTATTTTTGAAGCCAATGTTTTCTTTTCAATTGTAAACACAAAAGCCTATGTTTTTAGTTTATACTTATAAGGAGTGCATTTGTTGAATAATGAGTTTTTCTGAGTTGTTTTAAGCAAACAAAGTAAATCCGCATCCTTTAGTTAAAACACCATGTAGAACAGCGGTTCTCAACCTGTGGGTCGCGACCCCTTTGGGGGTTGAACGACCCTTTCACAGGGGTTGCCTAAGACCATCGGAAAACACATATATAATTACATATTATTTTTGTGATTAATCACTATGCTTTAATTATGTTCAATTTGTAACAATGAAATTGGGGGTCACCACAACATGAGGAACTGTATTAAAGGGTCGAAGGGTCGTGGCATTAGGAAGGTTGAGAACCACTGATGTAGAATGAAGATAGGGCGAGGGTTCCATTATTCCTCCACAACTGAAGGCTCTGTGCCCACTCTCGTCGCGCTGACAGTGGAGCAGAAGGAAACACGGTGTTTCAGAATGCACAGATGCAGAGTGCTCAGGCCTGGTGACTGCGATGCACTCAGTATAAACATGGCCTGGGGGGCAGCTCTCGGGCCACCCACACGGACACAGTGGCCGCGACCCCAGAGCTCCCGTGCCTCTGGGTCTGGACTCAGCTCTTGGATCTAGGGGGACAGGGAGGGGGCATCTCTGCTTTCTCATTCAGAAGTCGCCCTAGGTCCCGGCCAGCGATCCCCTCTCCCCTCGGATCAGCCACAGGAATATCCCCCCCCTCAGAAGGAACCCCAGCCGGGCCGCCGCAGTCTGTGGTCTACGCGGCCCGCGGAAACCAGACTCACTAACTGGCCACACATTCCCTGCCCTGCGCTCAGCTCAGCCTTCCCGTGTCCGTCTAGCGCAGCGGTTCTCAACCTTCCTAATGCCGCGACCCTTTAATACAGTTCCTCATGTTGCGGTGACCCCCAACCGTAAAATTATTTTCATTGCTACTTCATAACTGTAATTTTGCTACTGTTATGAATTGTAATGTAAATATCTGATATGCAGGATGTATTTTCATTGTTACAAATTGAAGAACATAATTGCATAGTGATTAATCACAAAAACAATATGTAATTATATGTGTGTTTTCCGATGGTCTGAGGCGACCCCTGTGAAAGGGTCGTTCGACCCCAAAGGGGTCGCGACCCACAGGTTGAGAACCGCTGGTCTAGCGTGTGCGCTCATCAGCTTGACTGTGGTAGGGTTACCTGGCCAGGAAAAGGGACACGATTCTTCCTTCATGTTTAAAACAGATTGATTTTAAAATAGGATTATTTGTTGTAAGAGGTCCCTCTCTGCCCAAAACTAGTGGCTGAAACTACCCAACGTTTATTTTTCTCTTGTGTAACAGCTCAGGGTAGGCAGGGGTGCAAGGTCAGGGGGTGGTTCTCGCACATGGAGAAGTCAGGAGCTCTGGTCACCTTATTTCTTGCCATCAGCCCTACAGGACTGCCCTCACCCGGACGGTGACTTCCGCTGGCCCCCACAGCTCTAGTCCAGCCTGCAGGGGATTGGGGGAATCAGGATGCAAAATGCATCAGGGTGAGACCAAGAAGCTGCCCCGATAATTCCCGCTCCGGTACGGGAGGCCGGGGTGCCGCCACACCTGCTGACACACAGCAGCAGGCGTGTCCCAGAAAAAATTAGTCATCTCGACCCCAACTGCAATATTCCCAAACCTAAGTCCCTGCCATCATTTACAGCAGCAACGATATAGAATTGCGCTATTTTCCTAGTTAATCACATACATGGATCAGCGGGAGGAATCAAAGGAAAATCATTTCTTCTTGTCAGTGGTCATATAGCCCAGCACCTGTGGTCGGGCTCGGGGTTGGGGTCGGCGGGGTCAGCGAGGTCACCTCCCGTCCACGGTCTCCTGGGACGCAGGAGTGTGTGTGAGCCACTCCCAGCCTGTAGTCCAGACTTCGAGTAGATTGCTGGTGTCTTCTCTACTCCATCCACTGTTGTCTTAGGGAGTCACCAGGTGCTTCTCATTTCTCACCTCAATCCCAGTAGCAAAAAGGGAAATGTTTGCCGTAGGATATCGCACAATAAGCCTTCAATATTATGAAGGTGAGAGCTCCCTCCTCATAAGCAGTTTGTTACAGAAAAGCTGGGTTTCTCTGCAGTGCCTGCTCCCTGCCTTCTTTCCTTAGACCAGCGGTTCTCAACCTGTGGGTCGCGACCCCTTTGGGGGTCGAACGACCCTTTCACAGGGGTTGCCTAAAACCATCGGAAAACACATATATAATTACATATTGTTTTTGTGATTAATCACTATGCTTTAATTATGTTCAATTTGTAACAACGAAATTGGGGGTCACCACAGCATGAGGAACTGTATTAAAGGGTCGCGGCATTAGGAAGGTTGAGAACCACTGCCTTAGACCCAGAGAATCCGTGCAGTGAGAACACTGGTCACATCTCATCCTGTCCATCGCTTGGAAAACCTCCCGAGTCCCCAGGAGTTAAGGTGAGTGAGGGGCGAGCTATGCGTGCAGAGCTGTGCAGGGCAGGGGTCCGGCTCACGTCCCACCTGCTTTCACAGAAGCTCACACACTGCACCTTCCACCTCCAGGCTTAGCCCAAGGAAGCGAATGTACAACCAGATGATCGAAGGTACATTTCTGAGTCTAAAATCTCATGGGCACGGAGACTTCGAAAAATAAATGTTTTCTGAACAGCACATTCTTTTTTTTAAAACCTTTATTGTTGAAAGTATTACCTATGTCCCCTTTTTCCCTCATTGACCCCCTCCAGTTTGTCCCCCATTCCCGCCCCAGGCCTTCACCACCCTATTGTCTGTGTCCATGGGTTATGCATAGTTGCACACAAGTTCTTTTGTTGACTACCTCCCACCCACCTACTCTCCCCCGCCTTCCCTCTGAGACTCCACTCTCTGTTCCCTGTGTCTCTGGACTCACTCCATTCGTCAGTTTATTTTGTTCATTAGATTCCACATATGAGGGAGATCATGTGGTACTTGTCTTTCTCTGACTGGCTTATTTCACTTAGCATGATGCTCTCCAGGTCCCTCCAAGCTGTTTCTGAACACACTCTTTATGGAGAGATGCTGTCTCCCACTTAAGTAAAAACTATTGAAAAGCAACTCAGAGCATGTTATTCCTCAGTTCAAAACCCGAAAGGACTCCCTTTCCGCTCAGAGTGAAAACCGGACTCTGCACAATGGCCGCCTGGACCCAACGTCTCCTGCCCCTCTTTGGCTCTCCCCTCTTCTCCTCAGTTTTCCCTCATTGCCTCTGGCTGCCTCCTGCTCCTGGAGCGTTCCGGAAGCCCTCCTTTCTGACATAGGGGTTGGGGGGGGGCTCCCCTTGCTGCCTGGCATGTGCTGCCCCTTGGGACTTGCGGGGCTGACTCAACTGCCCCCGTCAAGGCTTTGTTTCAACCTCACCTCTGAGGCTTTGGCAGGCCAGGTCCCTGAAAACCTGATGGCAATGTGACCCCATACAAGAGTGATTGGGGGACGCGCCTGTGTAGAATAGAGAGCGAGGGGAGAGGAGCGGGAGAGACAGGCCTCAGGTGTCCTGCGGAGCCCACACCTGGGAACAGAGTGGGGCAGGGTGCGTGGATGAGCCTCAGGTTGCAATGCAGCTCCGAGAAGGTCTTACCTGGATCTATTTCCCACTGGGTGTCCCAGGTTGGGCAACAATAGTGCTCCCATCACACTTAGTCATTGGCATTGAGCTCCTGAGAGTGTGTTCGCTCTGCTCTGGGGTCAAGGCTGCGGCGAGGGCAAAGGCAAGCCGCTGAAGGCTCTCGGCCACTTCCACTCCGTGGAGCAGGTTACCTTGAAGGGAGATTTGAGTGGTGCACCTCAGGCCCACGGAGCTGAGCCTAACTACCCCGTGTGACACTACCCACCGCCCCTCATTCCTCCCAATCACGGGGGGAACTGTGTGAGCCATTATCTTTGTTATTTGAAATCTTGACGCTCAGGCAGTCGCAGGAGAAAAAGGCACAGCGGGTTCATAGAAAATAGCAGATCAGAGCGCCATCGAAGGCAAAACATGTAAGAGGTGAAAAGACCTTTAGAATTAGAATCGGAAGGTATATCTTCCAGCTAATGCTGAGACCAGTCACTCTCACTTTCTGAGCCTCAATGCATTGATCTACAAAATGACTGGGTTGAACTCAATCCCCACTGAATATTTCCAGGAAGTTTTTAAAATTTCTTTCTTGATCTCATTGGTAACCCATTCATTGTTTAATAACATGCTATTTAGCCTCCATGTGTCTGAATGCTTTTGGGTGTTTTTACTGTAGTTGATTTCTAATTTCATTCCATTGTGATCTGAGAAGATGCTGGATATGACTTCAATCTTCTTGAACTTGCACAGACTTGTTTTGTGTCCTAACGTGTGGTCTGTCTTTGAGAATGACCCAGGTGTACTGGAGAGGAATGTATATTCTGCAGCTTTGGGGTGAAATGTTCTATAAATTGAATGTTGAATTGAATATCCATATCTCTAATATCTCTTCCAGCTTCAAACATGTAGGAATTCAAAACTGCCCTCTGAAACCACACGTTGTCCTGGTGACCCTGAGCAAGGGGTGAGGATGGTTTTATCGGGGCAACAGGCCAGCCAGTCATCACATGGAGTTCCTATTTCCAAGTGACTGCTCGCCTGCATTGTGACACAGCTGAGCTGTGGCAGCTTTGTTGCTCTTACAGGCTGTACTGCTTCAACGCAGGCCCGAGCTTCCTAAACGCCAGAACGTTTTCATCCTATTGAGCATATAAGAAATACATCTCAAACACAACTTTCATTGGGGGTTTTCGAACCCAACCAGTATCCGACGTGGACGTAGGCATCGCAATGCGGTGGTTCTCAACCTTCCTAATGCCGCGACCCTTTAATACAGTTCCTCATGTTGTGGAGACCCCCAATCATAAAGTTATTTTCGTTGCTACTTCATAACTGTAATTTTGCTACTGTTATGAATAGCGACCCTTTACAGTTCCTCATGTTGTGGAGACCCCCCATCATAAAGTTATTTTCGTTGCTACTTCATAACTGTAATTTTGCTACTGTTGTTATTCGTACTGTAAATATCTGATAAGCTATATGTGTTTTCCGATGGTCGCGACCCACAGGTTGAGAACCGCTGCCCTAGAGGGTTACCGGGCTCACATAGGTGGCCCTTCTTTCTCAGCTGTCTCTCAGAAGGACAGTGAGCTAAACACCGGACGCGATCCACCTGCCAGTCCCTGTTCGGGGTGGGGTCGGCCATCCTACTTCAGAGACCGGGAGCCCGCAGACATCCGCTGAAGGAACGCACAGAAGCCCAGCAGTTCCAGCTCCAGCAAAGCCAGTCCCCACATACTTTTCAGCGGGACATCCTTCCCTCCGGTTTCCACGCTGCAGGCTGCCTGCTCCACGGCGCACCGCAGGCCACGCCCCCCCTAAACTGAGTCTCCGGGGGTCCGGGTCCCGTGCCTTCCAGCCATGGCAGCGCAGCCCCTGCGACGTCACAGTGACTCCAGTGACGCGTAACGAGTGAATGAATGAACCCGCAGCCTGGGGTGAAGGAGTGAATGGCCGCTCCGCACGCACTCCTTCCTCCCCCGGGCCCCGCGGAGAAAACGCCGCGCGCGCGGACTTAGCAACAGGGTTGAAGCGCTTTGACGGGTCGGACAGACGGAAGCGAACACACCAGACGGGAAAGGCGAAAGGAGGAAAAAGGGAGGACCTGCGGCCAAAGCTCCGAC
>NW_005357024.1:90152-101326 GCF_000412655.1 Myotis brandtii
TCCACGTCTCCCTGTGCGGCGGGGCGGGGTGAAGGGGGGGAGGTAGGAGGTGGGCAGTGATGGGCAGGCCTTTGCTCCGCGCCTCCCCTCCTCTTCCCCTCCCCTCCCCTCCCCTCCCGGCCTCGGACAGGAGCGGGGCTTTTAGGATATTCCTATGCTGGTTGCTTTAATTCTGGAAACTTGTAGGGTCAGGTGAAAACGAAACCAAGGGAAGTAAGCCGTGGCCTGAATGTGGGTCTAGTGCGAGTCTCAGGAGGTGTCCCCATCACCCTCTCCTTGGAAAGGTGTCATGATAAACAGCGGAAGGACGAGTGTCCTGTACCGGGTGGGGAATGGGAGGAGGGGGGACCGAGCCCAGAGAGGCTCCTCCACTCACCCCAAGACACACAGCCAAGCACGGGCAGCTTCCAGGGAAAGGCCACCTGTTGCCGGCACCCGGAGCTTCCTCTGTCCTTGTGAAAGTTGTTCGGAACGCTCAGTCCTATAACATGCCTCTTATGAAACCTGGAAGAGTGGAAAAATTCAACAAATTGATGTTGGTTTCTGAGTAGAAGAATCAAGAGGGATGTTTTGTGTTTGCGGCTCTGTGTGTGTGTGTGTGGGGGGGGGCTGCCTAAACACATATGAAATTGCACGTTTTCCTGAAATACGTGTGCATATGTTCCTGGAGGTGTGACATTCACATCAGAAAGTCTGTCATCTTTGCCCGAGAAACCACGGACAACTCTCAAATGGTTGTCAGCTGCCACCTGGCTTGGTCCACGTATGACTCATAAGTCCACGATCGACTTCTTTATCTTATGCTGTGTTCGTTGGACTATTGATTTCTCCCTGTCCTGGCTGCCTGACTAAAAGTACTAACCAGGATAGCACTGAAAGCACAAGGGCTAGGGCAGTGATGGCGAACCTTCTGAGCTCGGCGTGTCAGCATTTTGAAAAACCCTAACTTAACTCTGGTGCCGTGTCACATATAGAAATTTTTTGATATTTGCAACCATAGTAAAATAAAGATTTATATTTTTGATATTTATTTTATATATTTAAATGACATTTAACAAAGGAAAATCAACCAAAAAAATGAGTTCGCGTGTCACCTCCGACACGCGTGTCATAGGTTCGCCATCACTGGGCTAGGACATGCTGGTCAGCCAGTGGGCTGGCACATGATCCTGGCCCGTGGTGTGCTCTGCGCTGACATGGGGCCGTGGAAAAGGGCACAGAATAGCAGGTACACGTGCGACAGGCTGGCTGCGAAACGTTTTGGTCTTCCAGTGAAAAGGCGGTGGGCAGCTGTTGGGCTCTCATGCCTGGGCATTGGCCCAGGACTTCAGAAGTGAGCTCCCGAGCTCTGTGGAGCTGTGGTTAGAGCTTTTTAGGGGGGAGTGGTGTGAGGTAGTGTCCGAGACGTCAGCCTGATGACTGCACCTGTCCTCCAACCAGAGAAACGGTGAACTGCTTCCCTTTAATACAGTGGTTCTCACCCTTGGCTGCACATTAGAGTCACCTGGGAATCTTTTTAAAATCCTGATTTCTGGGCCTCATCCTCTGGAAATTCTGTTTCTTTGTTATGGGGTGGGGCCACAACATTAGTAACAAAGAAACAGAATTTCCGGAGGATGAGGCCCAGAAATCAGGATTTTAAAAAGATTCCCAGGTGACTCTAATGTGCAGCCAAGGGTGAGAACCACTGCTTTAATAGCACTGAGTGACTCGGCCCTCTCGGTGACAAAGCTGACAGCGTTGTCTCTTCTGTTACAGGGTTCGCTTGTAGAGCTGTCCCCTGGGATGGTATTTTCACCATGAGTCAACAGGGCTACGTGGCGACCCCCCCCTACTCCCAGTCGCAGTCTGGGATGGGCCTCTCTCCACCGCTGTACGGCCACTACGGGGACCCCTCTCACGCAGGGGCTCCGCCAGGTAAAGCCATAATCCTGACCTGGATGCGAGGTCGGCCTGGGGCTCAGAGGCGGGCGAGCTCCTGGAAGAGCGGCGGGGGTGTCTGGGATGGCCCGTGGGATGCAGCGCCTGAGATTGTAGGGCCACCTGGGACAGGCGCTCGGAAGGAGTCGCATCCTCAGCTTGGTGGCTGCTGGAATACAGCACGTTTGGTTTTTAAATTTCGATGGAAATACAGACGCTTCCTGAGTGTTTTATTTTAGACTTGCTCTTGCTTCTAATCAGTGGTGTGATGTTATTGGAAGCACTCAATAAAAACCAGAATCTGTATCCATAGGCTAAGGTGGGTTTGGCAATCTATACTAATAAAAGGGTAATATGCTAATTAGACCGGGAGACCTTCTGGACGTCCTTCCGGACAAAGCCATGGTGGCGGGGCGGAGGCAGAGGTGGTTAGGGGCGATCAGGCCGTGTGATCAGGCCGGCGGGGTGGGGGCGCAGTTGGGGGCGAGCAGGCGGCAGGCAGAGTGATTAGGGGTGATCAGGCAGGCAGGTGAGCGGTTAGGAGCCAGTGGTCCCAGATTGCGAGAGGGATGTCCGACTGCCGGTTTAGGCCCAATCCCACCCCGAGGGGTCCCAGATTGGAGAGGGTGCATGCTGGGTTGAGAGACACCACCCCCACCCCCACCCCCGTGCATAAATTTTGTGCACTGGGCCACTAGTAATATTATAAAATCAATTTTGAATTTGGGAAAGTATTATTAGATTTGCACACTAAAGATTACTCAATGATAATAACAAGGTAAACGCAGCCTTGCCTTGAAATTATCATTGAACAATATTGGTTGCTTCGAAATATGATACACAGCAGGGAATCTTGGCTTTAGGGGCAAAAGTGGGGGGAAAAAGGAGTAACAGAGTGGGACTCCCATAGCTCTGGTGCCAGTAACACCATGAGGCCCCTCCCTTTATCAAGGGGCTGCTCCGAGAGCAGGGTCCAGAGTCAGGAGCCAGGTGAATACTAGCTTGTTTCAGGGCTGATGGGCCTACATTCCTTGGAATATTTGTGTAAGACAGTTCTCTGGGCTTCGGAGAGAATGCTGAGCAATTCATTTCGAACGCTTGGTAGGAGTGGGCTGTGTATAGTGTGGATAGGAGGTAGGGAGTGTGGATGGCAGATAGGGAGTGTGGATAGGTGGTAGGAGTGTGAATAGCAGGGAGGGAGGGCGGTGGCGGTGGAGGAGCCCAGCATAGAGGCTCCTGGCAGCAACCACAGGGAGTTTGCTTTGGAAGGTGCTCTGAGATTGACTTTCCTGTGAAAAGCCCTGTATGATTCAATCTAATTTGAAAAACCTGCGACGAGGCATCCTTGTCTTATCCAGACCAATCCTCCCAAACATTTATATCCTGTCTCTCTGGATCCTTTAGGAACCATTAGCGCAGTGGTTCTCAACCTTCCTAATGCTGCGACCCTTAAATACAGTTCCTCATGTTGTGGCGACCCCCAACCATAAAATTATTTTTGTTGCTACTTCATAACTGTAATGTTGGGAAATATTTGTGTAAGACAGTTCTCTGGGCTTCGGAGAGAATGCTGAGCAATTCATTTTGAACGCTTGGTAGGAGTGGGCTGTGTATAACTCAGTGAGTGTCTGGGACTCAGGAGGCCAGGCTCAGACGTGCAGGGCCCAGCTGAGCTGGGTACCATAGCAGGTACAGAGGGCAGATAGCAGGTAGGGAGTGCGGATGGCAGGTAGGGAGTTCGGAGAGCAGGTACTAGCAGGTAGGGAGTGTGGTGGCGGCGGCGAGGGTGAGGAGCCCAGCACGGAGGCTCCTGGCAGCAACCACAGGGAGTTTGCTGCAGAAGGTGCTCTGAGATTGACTTTCCTGTGGAAAGCCCTATGATTCAATCTAATTTTGAAAAACCTGCGATGAGGCATCCTTGTCTTATCCAGACCAATCCTCCCAAACATTTATATCCTGTCTCTCTGGATCCTTTAGGAACCATTAGCGCAGTGGTTCTCAACCTTCCTAATGCTGCGACCCTTAAATACAGTTCCTCATGTTGTGGTGACCCCCAACCATAAAATTATTTTCGTTGCTATTTCATAACTAATTTTGCTACTGTTATGAATCGTAATGTAAATATCTGATATGCAGGATGTATTTTCATTGTTACAAATTGAACATAATTAAAGCATAGTGATTAATCACAAAAACAATATGTAATTATATATGTGTTTTCCGATGGTCTTAGGCGACCCCTGTGAAAGGGTCGTTCGATTCCCAAAGGGGTCACGACCCACAGGTTGAGAACCGCTGCATTAGCCTGTCTTTCTTAAGTTTCTCTCTGTCTGGTGGTTCATTTCCCCTCAGGTTGATGTATCAGGATAATTACATAAATTTCTCTTTTTTGAGTGCTCACTAAGTATCAAAAGCTGGTCCTGAAAACTTCAAGTGCATCATCTTATTTACTGTCCACTCAGTGCTGGGCAGTAGATGACTAGCCCTGTTTCGCAGTTAAGAAAGCTGAGTGTCCGGTGTACTGTAACTAGTCCAAGGCCACACAGCTGGTGGTGTGGCCAGGACTCATACCCAGGAGCACACCTAAGTGTGATACACAGCATTACCCACCCCTCTTTCCTTTCTCCGCAGCCCTTTCCAAGTGCTCACTTCACTCCGGGACTCTCACCCGTGCCTCTCAGCCCCCCGTGGCTCAGCGTCCTCCACACTCGTAGCCTGGGCCTCCTCCACTGTCCCTTCTCCCACCAGGTCATCAGTGGCCTCGGATTCCGGGATGCAGTAGACGCCGTCCTGCCCACTTGTGAATCGGACCCTGTTTATCACTTTTGTTCGTTCACAACCCTCTTGTGGTTTCAGTGACACTGTTACTTTTCTTGGTGGCTTTCTGGCCACGTCTTTCTAAGGAGCCCCTTCTTCTACATGCCTGTTACATGTTGCTGTTTCTCCTTCCTCGTTCCAGCTCCCCCTCTTTCCTCCTGCAGTGGGTCCCCTGAACTGCTTTGTCCATGTGAAGAGCTGTCCTCAGATCTGTCTTGAGCTCACAGGTCTCTCCTACGCTCCGCACCGTATTTTCAGTTGCCCACTGTTGACGTAGGCACATCACACTCATCATGTCCAAAACAATTCACGATTCTTTTTTATAAAAGCCACTAGAGGCCCGGTGCACGAATTTATGCACAAGTGGGATCCAGCCAGCCGGCCTGCCCTGATGGGGGCTAATCGGGCCAGGCTGGCCAGGGGGAAGGGCTGAGGGAGGTTGGCCACCAGCCCCGCCCTCGATTGGGGCCAGATTGGGGCGAGGCCAGCCAGGGGGGAGGGGCTGCGGGTGGTTGGACTGTCCACTGATCAGCAGGTTGGCTGGCCGCAGTGCGCTTCATAGCGACCGGTCTTTCAGTTTTTCCAGTGTTCTGGTCACTTGGCTTTTATATATATAGATTCTTCTTGGCATTCTATATCTCACTCATTGGCAGCATCTTTCATTCTTTCAAATTAGAAACTTCCACTGTTAAAAAAAATACTCTCCCCTTTACCTTCTCCAACCCAATCGGTCCCCCAAAGTCTTCTGGGTAATTGTCCACATCTTTCCCACCGGTTTCCTCCCCTCTGTCCTCCTGCCACTCTTCCTGGGCAGCGTCATCCCTCACCTGGGTCACTAAATGGTCTCATAGCCACCATCTCCCAGCACTGCCCGTCTCAGACCCTCCGTCCTGGGCTGCGGGCTTCATACCAAATCCAGTTCTGACTCCTGGGCGTAACCCTTTCTGGCCTCCCGTTGCCCTGATCCGATTGTGAGCTCCCAGGCCTTCAGTTGCCCCTTTTCTCTCTCCAGCTCCCCCGGCCCCTCCCACACCTGTCGCTGCAGGGGCACTAGCTCCCCGTCACTTGGAGGATGGTTTGCACTTGTGCCCTGACTTGCACTCTCCCCAGAAGCCAGTCCAGTCCCACCTTGTCCCCAGCAGGGTCCCCCACGCCCTCCTTCAACCGGCCTGGTGGGTGCGTGTGGCCAGGTGGGTGTGTGCGGCCAGGTGGGTGCGTGCGGCCAGGTGGGTGCGTGTGGCCAGGTGGGTGCATGCGGCCAGGTGGGTGCGTGCCGGCCTTTCTGCCCACGGCCCTTCCTCTGGCTTCTTTATGAATCCGCTGCCCTAGGCCTGCCGTTCCTATGCTGGTGGTAACAGACAGCCTGGCACAGGGAGAGCACTGGGTGAGCCGGCCATTCGGTGAGCGGCGAGTGGCAAGCCGCTGCGCGCATCAGCCAAGCACTCGTTACCAATACGTGAAAGTTGTCTCCGTGGGTCAAACCCTTCCGGCTTCACCGCTCTCCTGACTGAGTTCTCAGGGGGGCACCGAGCTGCAGACTGCACGTGCCCCTGCTGGTGAGCGGCCATTCGGTGAGCGGCGAGTGGCAAGCTGCTGCGCTCATCAGCCAAGCACTTGTTACCAATACACGTACACCTGCCGGTGAGCGGCCATTCGGTGAGCGGCGGTGTTTCGTTGGCTGCTTTAGGGCTGTCCCTGAACTGGCTCGCCTTTCTCTCTTTGTGCTCAATAACCGTACCTCTCCATCTCCGCGCCTCCGGGCCTTCTCCTGGCCTCCGGGTGATGCTGGTGTGAGCTTTTGGCAGACACAGGCAGGCGGTGTGGCTTCTTGGAGCATCTTTCTCCCGTAGGTCTGGAGTGCGGCCTTGCTGTGGTTCCTCTCCCACTGCGTCCGCCCGTGCCCCGGGGAATGCCAGTGCTCTGACACCCATGGGACAGGCTTGCTGAGCGCACAGGGTGCTGTGGCGATGTCGCGATGCAGACAGCACACCTGCTCTCAGCCGGTACACTTACGAGTGGACATGCACTCGGGGCGGACAGCGACCGTGTGGGGAGCACTGTCACCCAGGAGTGGAGGGGTGGGGTGGGAGCACAGGGCAGGGCACCCAACCAAGGCTTAGGGCTGAAGGGAACCTGGAGGGAATGTTCTGGAAGAGGAGCGTTGGCCGGGTGGGGCGGGTGTGGCGGGGTGTGGAGTGGAGCAGTGAGAGGTGCCTGTAGTGGAGGTGGGGCCTCTGAAGGCTTCGTGTCGGGTTTGTTTAAGGGCAGTGGTGGCTGGAGGCATTCTGAGCTGAAAGGGTCAGGGCCCAAGTGCAGTTCAGGAAGAGTTACTCTCCACGGGGCCGGGGTGGAGAAGGAAGTGGCTGGGGCCCCACTTTAGGAGCCGTCGTTCGCACCCTCGGGGCTTTGGGGGCCCCCAGTTTTTTGCCATGGGAGGCGGCGCTGTGTGCGCTGTGCGAGCTGTGTAGGACGTTCAGCAGCATCCCTGACGCCTGCCCATCTGACACTGGTGCTCGCCCGCCACTCACTCCCCAGCTGTGGCAACCAGCAACCCTAGGCTGGTCGGCGTCCCACCCTGGTCGGGGTCGCTGGTCTGGAAGCCGAGAGGCAGAACTGTGGGCGTCCTGGGGTCAGGCCTGGGTTCCTGTGGGGACACCACCGCACAGGGCCTGGGAGCTGCGGTCATTCCGCGTCTGAACCGGACTGTATCGGGGAGCTTATCTCTGTTTACTCTAGAGACACGTTTTTCCACCAGTGGTTTTTGACTTTGGCTTCAGTTTGTCAGATCCAGCGCCAAATCCAAGGCACGCGTTTCTGTGATATTTTGGTCGGTTTCTTTGCTGATAACAAACCACTCTCACAGGAGGGATTTGTTAACTGGCACTAGGGCGCTTAGAGGAGGCGAGGCACCCCCACCGGGCTAGTCCATCAGCAGCCACGCCTCTCCCCCAGAAGCCCACCCCTGCCTGGCCAGGACCCACTGCCTCTCCCCCAGAACCACACCCCTGCCTGGCCAGGGCCCCCTCGCTGTGTGTTTTGGCTGAGTTTGGGACCCATGGCAGCAGTTTGGCTGGAGTCTAGGAAATGGAGACTCCAGCTCAGGACCGTCCCGAGAGGCCAGCCAGAGAGGAAGTGGAATCGCAGTGAGCGCCCCAGGCTGCGTACCTGCCTGTGTGTGGAAGGCGGTTTGTGGTTTTGATATTTGCTTTTGGCACCAGCATCTGTAGTTCTTTCCCATGGTCTGGTGTTCCTTTCCTTTTAAAATTCTCCCTCTGCTCCATGAAGAACCTGATTTCTCTTCATCTCGGTCGCTCTTCAGTGCGAGCAGCTGGCCAGGGAGACGGAGTGTTTGTAGATAACACGGGCCCTCCCTCCCTTTGCCCGAGGATAAAGTCCAGATGGCAGGCAGGACTTTGGCTGACCCAGCCAACAGGACAAGCTCTGCTCGGCTCTTCCCACCTGCACGGGAGCCCCTGCCGTCCCGTGTCCCTGCTCTCCCGCCTCTGCCCCGCTCAGTTCTGCCTGGGATCCCCTCTCTGTCTTCATCCTTCGAGTTCCCTGGGTCCTTCCTCTGTGCAGGAGACCACGCCCCGCAGCCGCAGCCGCCGTGTGCCCTGTGGGGTCTCTTCTAGCTCAGTCCGGAGGCACAGAGTGCGCTGACCAGGGGCGCCTGTGAGCAGAGGTCTGCTTAAGGGGAGAGAGCTGTTATTTGTTTTTGTTTTTATTGTTGATAGTATCACATCCCCCCTTCCCAGGCCCTCCCCACTCCCTCCCTTGAGGTCTTCACTCACCTACTGGCCCTCCAACTGAAAACACTCCAGCCCTCCTAAAAACCCTCCTTAAGCTCAGCTGTGCCACACGGCAATGCCATGCGGCCTTTCCTTTCTTTGAACCTGTTGTAAAGCCTCGTCACAACAAGGCCACCAAAAATTTTGGTTGCCTCCCAAAAAAAAAATTGGGAGAGAGAGAGATATCTGACAACCTTGTAACGCAGGTCTCGGGTAAAAGCAACTCCTTTTACATTGACGGTGGTTAGTTTCAGCGTTTGAATAAAAATTTCCAGCTTATTCTGTAAAAGCAGTCTCATTTTCAGAACATATAAGTGGAAGAAAATTTTAAGTTACTCCTTTTTCAGCTTGAATTTACTCTTGAATATCATTTTTTCCATCTAGCGTCATTTACATATATGCAAATTTACTGTGGAGTTTTACTAGAACAAGTTGCTCTTAAAATCTTGTCTAGGAAATACTCTTTTTTACATATACGTATATATTTTGTCCTTGGGGCTAGCAGATTCGGGGCAGGGGTGCCCAGATTCCAGGGCGGGGTGCCCATGGGCTCAGGCCTGCTGAGTGCAGTAGGTGGCGAGGCTGGGCACCTTGTTTTGGTTTTGGTTATGGTTTCATTTTTAGAAACAAGTTTATTAACGTGCATAGCACATACACACAGGAGCACCCCAACATGAGTAACTCCGAGAACTGGTTTTGATTCTCTGGACACGTGTGAGGGGTGTTGATGAAATTGCTACTTCCTTTCTTATTTAAGACATGAGACTATCTTTGGTTTCTTGTAGTGCATGTAATTAGTTACTATTTTAGTGTCGTGAATTTTCTGCTTTTGTCCAAAATAATGTTTTAAAATGAAAATGCAAGTGTGCATACGTGTTGTTAGAATATAAATTCTTGAAAAAAGGAGGGCAGGGCGTGGCCAGGGGAGAGGGCCTGGGATTTGCGGGGCGGGGGGGTTACCTTGTACCAGGCCTTGTTCCAGTCGCCCTCAGAACTGCCCTCAGACGGGGCAGTGTCGCCCTGGCGGTGGGGCCAGGCTTTGAAGGGTATGGTGTCTGCTCAGGGCCTCCGCTGTTCAGTGCTGGGGAACCCAGACCCCCGTGCCTGCAAGCCTCATGTCGTTCTCAGGAGCTGGGTTTGGGGTTTAGAACTTCACATAAAATGTATGTTGTTATAAGAATCATGTACTTGGTTTTATTCTCGGTCTATGAAAAATTGCTAAATAAAACTGACTGTAAAGTTAATATGAAATGTTTCTTCAGTTTGCGGAATCCTGTTTTAGCGGAGAAACTTGTAAACGTGTGGTGGTGTTCAGGAACACTGCCCCTCCCCTGCAGTTTCATCCCAGGTCATCCAGCATGTACTGTTATGAATCGTCATGTAAATATCTGATATGCAGGATGGTCTTAGGCGACCCCTGTGAAAGGGTCTTTCGACCGCCAAAGGGGTTGCGACCCACAGGTTGAGAACCGCTGTCCTAGAGGGACACAGAAGGAAGGAGATGCTGAGAGTGCAACACCCTCATGAGGGCAAATGCAGGCGAGGCGGCTAGGAGGCCGCTGATGGCTGTGCGGGAGGGTGGGGCGGGCCCACAGGAGGGAGCGCCTGTGGCCAAAACAGGCAGGGTATGCGCATTCCCTCCTGAGCAGGTCCTTTCAGAACACGGGCGGGGGCAGGGGAGGGGGGGCGGTGTCCAGGGACTCTAGTGTAAGAGGGCAAACTGAGTCCTCGAAGACAAGTTCTTGCCCAGCCCACCATCTGCCTGCCAGCCCTGGTTTCTCTCCTGGGCACCGTTTCCATAGAGGAAGAGAGGAAAGTGAGAACAGGTCTAAGAGAACCGTTAACCGCCCTGGAGAAGAGCGGCCTGTAAATGAGAGCGCAGTCCCTCCCGAGCACCTGGCATCGCCTGTGAGTGACTGAGGCCCTGAGCAGCCGGGCCCTGGGCTGTGGCCACCAGGCCTGGGGTCCTGAGCCGCAGGCTGCGCCCCTGCCCGCCTGTCTCCTGCTGCAGCGCACTCGCTGGCCTTCTCGGGGCTCTTTCCATGGTGGGAGTCGGGGTGCCATGCCTTGTACCGTGTTTTCCAGACTGACTTTCCGATGTCCAGTCGGCACCGTCCAGGTGCCGGAGCTTCTGTGAAAGGCAGCGTGTTTGGTGCGGGCGCCGCTGCCAGACGCGGAGGCTGCCCCTGCGCAGGCTCCTGTTCAGTGTGAACACGCTCCTTCTTTTCTGCTCTCGGTCATGGCCACGGTCAGGTGACACTGACAGGCCTGGACGTTCCCAGACAACCCGTCCTAACGCGGTCCTTCCCTCCCACCTGAGGGCTTTGCGTCCGGCTCCTCTGATCCACGCCCTTCCCTTGCAGGTGCCATGAAGCCAGCAGGGCCCATGGGGGCCGCGCCCGGGGGGGTGCTGCCTCCGGGCCCCCCGCCTCCTGGACCACAGCAGTTTGGCCAGAATGGAGCTCATGCCCAGGGTCGTCCTCCCCAGAGGTGAGTGGGACAGAGTCCAGCCCTCTTTTTTCTAATCTCAGGTCCCTCCAAACCCGAGTGTTTATCCACCGAAAGCTGGACCTCCTGGTCTGGCCTCGTTCCTTGAAAGCATCTACGGGCCAAGTGCCCCAGGATCCAAAGCCCTGGAGAGTCAGGAGG
>NW_005357024.1:101485-129610 GCF_000412655.1 Myotis brandtii
CAGGTGGCCAACCTGTGGGGCCAGGCCACACCTGGTGCTGCAGCCTCGGTGCCTGGGTTCTGCTGGGGAAGAACTCGGCGAGACCCAGACTGTGAGAGACACGTGCTGGGCGAGTCCAGAGGGAGGAGAAGCTGTTCCGAGAAGGAACGGGCTGAGGACGCCAGTGTGGAGGTAAAGGAAGGGCCCTTGGAGCTTGGGAGCCATAAGCTAATGGCAGTTGCCTGGGTGTTGGGAGGGGAGGGAAGGGAAAGGCAGGGGCCTGCTCAGGAGGGAATGCGCACACCCTCTGTCCAGAGGGTTTAAGGGCGGAGATGCTAGGGGAGGTCCCAGGGGAAAGCCTCAATAGAATATTCAGCAGCTTTTAGGGCGTGGTCTCTGCTGATTGGCCGCACCAGGGCAGGGTCACTATCCAATGCAGCTGGTCCTGAGGTCATCCTGGCTGGTTTTACTGCTTCTCTGGGCCTGGAGCTGAAATACAGCAGAGGCCTGGATGTTGTCTTAGGAGGAAAGGTCAGGGGGACCTAGGGGAGGAAAGGTCACGCTGGGGACGGGGTCCCACCCACCATTGCTTCTCCCTCGCTGGGCACCTGGGGCTTCCCCCCCCCCCCCCCGCTCGGCGTGTCAGCATTTTGAAAAACCCTAACTTAACTCTGGTGCCGTGTCACATATAGAAATTTTTTGATACTTGCAACCATAGTTAAAACAAAGACTTATATTTTGGATATTTATTTTATATATTTAAATGCCATTTAACAAAGAAAAATCAACCAAAAAAATGAGTTTGCGTGTCACCTCTGACACACGTGTCATAGGTTCGCCATCACTGGCCTACAGCATCAGTACATATTAGGAATATATAACAGTCACTGTGTCAGTACCAGACATTTCACTGTTTGGTTATAGGCATCTTATTTGAGGGTTTTGTATTAGCCTCTCATTCCTCAGATGTCAATGGCCAGTATCCCCAATACAATTTTAAACCCCTCGTCTCTCAGCTCCTTCACGGAACTGAGCGCAGTGCCTGCAGGTGCTTGATGAATATTTAAAAATCAGTCAGATGCGGCCCAGGGGAGAGAGCGGCGGGTTTGCCGTCCAGCGAGGCGCCCTGACGGGCAGGCTCAGTGAGAGCAGCAGAGGGAAGCCGGCCGTGTGTGTCATAACGAAGGAGAGGCAGCCGGGCGGGGAGGTGGGGTGCTCCCAGCCTGCAGCCTCCGGGACTGTCCCCGGGAGGGAGCCTGTGGCCCGCCCGCTGGAGACCGTGCTGTGTGTCCACTGAGATTTGTGGGAAGCTGTGCCCCGTAGACACTGCGAGGGAATATCTCCAAGGACCACCCAGCTTTCTTCCCGGTGGTCAGGCTGCAAGGTCGGGGACCCCAGTGTGAATCTGGGCCCCGTAGATAGCGAAGCCGTTTCGTCACCAGGTCAAAGGACCCCTGGTCCCTGCAGGTGGGGGTGCCCCTGGAGTTTCCCATCGGGTTAACCCTCGTCTGTCCTGACAGCCTTCGCAGTGAAGGGTGGCTGAGCGGCAGGTGCGGGTAAACAGGGCGCAGGGTGAGGCTAAGCCGTCTGCATGTGTCTGGTTTGGGGAAGGGTCCGAAGCCGCTGGCTCCGTCTCCTGCTGGTAACTGAGGAAATGGAAGTCTCCGTCCATGAAGGGGGGGAAGGGAGGGAGGGAGAAGGCCTGGGGCAGCCCATGGCTGTGACCTGCAAGCATCGCAGAGGTTTTGTACAGGAGAAATGTCAGAACTGAACAGCTGCTTTGAAGCGAAGAGAAGGTGCGGGTCCCTGGTGTCAGCCTTTGGTTCTGTCCCTGTTCCTCCTCATTAGGCTCCTGGGGGCAGTGAGCCGGGCCGTCGCCGGCAGGCGGACCTGGTGTGGGTGGAGCTCAGTGGCGTCTGGCTCCAGGGTCGGGTGAGCTCGTCCTCCCGGCTCAGGCATGACTGGCCGGACCAGGAACTCCCCGAGCCTCCGCTTCCTCATCCCCCTGTTTGCCAGGTGGCGTGAGGGGTGGCTGAACCGTGGGAGGGCCGTGCACTGCCCGGCTCCACGCGTGGGAGCCCCTGTCAGTGCCACATCCACGGGTGGAGACCGCTGCCTCTGTGGCTTCCGGTTCTGTGGCCCCGGCCACTGGTGACAGCTGCATCTAGGAACCTGCCTGTGGTCCCCGGCCAAGTGCCCGCCCACCTTGTCCCTCTCCCCCACATTCACCTGCTTCCACGTGAACTGTGGATGGAGGTCTGACGGGGTGAGACCTGCAAAGGTCAGGGAAGCCCCGTGTGCAGGCTCAGCCCCGGGGTTACCAGGGCGCTGCTGCATGACTCCCTCTGAGCTCAGCTCCAGAACATGGGAGACTCAGCGCAGACACGCCATTCCCTGGTGCCCATGGAGGCGCATTTCATTTTAGTTATTGGTGTTTGTTGCATGTCACGTGCCTGTGAAGCTCTGTTGTCTAATTCAACATCCTCTTTCTCTCCTAGATTTCCAGGCCCTCCACCTGCCAGCAGTGCGCCACCCTCCTATGCCCCTTATCCACCCGCGACACAGTCATCGTACCCAAGTCCGCTGCCCCCGGCATCCGTCTCCCAGCTGGGCCGCCAGCTCGACACCATGCACATCAGCTACGGTAACCGTGCCCCAGCCGCTCCGCGTCCGCCGGCGGCGTCAGGAGCACGTGAATGAGAAAGGGTTCTCTCTTTTCAAAATGCACGCAGCCTGGGCGCAGCCCAACTCGCATTTCGACATTTTTATATTACTCATCTGTATTGTGAATGGCTGTCATTAATTTCCCCCTGACCATGCTGCCATTTATTTTAAGGTAATTGAAGGACCCTCAGAATACCTTACGTTCAATACACAACAGAAAACAAAAAATACTGGTGTCACAAATAAGCCTTAGGACAGTGGAATTGCTTTAGGAAGCATGAGGGCAGTTTAGCCTCGCGTGTGTATGGGGCCCTCACAGGAGAGATGTTTCACGAGCCCTGGGGTCTGCACTGGGTCCCGGGAAAGGGCCCAGGCGCCGCGGGCAGCAGAGCAGCAGAGGGAGAGAAAGCAGGCCTGTGTGGAGACTCGCCCCCGGGTGCGGGTGCTCGGGGCGGAGGGCCTGTCTGCCGTGATAGCAGCACAGCCAGCCCCTTATCTTCACAAAGAATGTTTCCATTGCTTAGAGTCAGTGTGTCAGAATTATCATGGAAAAACCTCAGGATATTTCTTATCTCTCACTGATTGCAAAATGGGTACGTCTCCAGGGAAGCAACTCAAGTGCACACACTCCGGGAGAGGGAACATAATCTGGCTGTACAGCCGTTCCCAATATGATTGGAAGGCGTGTGAGTGGCCCATCGTCCTCCCTGCTCTTTCCTACCTGGTTCTGAGTCCACTGGGTCAGGACAAGCACAGGGTGGAAGTAACTGGCTGTGTGGGCGGCCTTCATAACGCCTGTTACGTAACAACTGTACGTCCGCACGTCTCCTGTGACTGTCTCGGTTTCGCACCAGATGCTATTCCTTAACTAATGGCGTGTATCATACAAAATTACTGCAGCTGCGTTAAAACTTAGTCTACTCATTTCTCACTGAAATGATGGTGCTGTCTTCCCCTTTAACAACGTCCCAGTGTGAGATGCCCCAACGACATCGGTGTCGCTCTCTGAATGAAGGGCTCCTCTTGTGGCAGCGAAGGCAGTGGATTTGTAGGGTGCTTCCTGGCTTCACGTCAGGAAAGTGTCCGCGTGTCCGTGGCGGGTCAGATGGAAATGCCGTGTTGGGTGACTGGTCTTCTTCCCGCAGGTTCTGGCATGGCTCCCCCCGGCCAGGGGCCCCCGGGCTCCCTGTCCGCACCCTCGGGCCAGGGTCCTCCGCCACCTCTGCAGCCGTCCATTTTGCAGCCTGGGTCTCAGGTTCTCCCCCCACCGCCCACCACACTGAACGGCCTGGGTGCACCGCCCATGCCTCCGCCCGGCCCAGCGCCTCCGAATGCCCAGCTGCAGCCCCCGCCTCTTCCAGGACAGACCCTGGGCAGTGGATTCCCCCCGCAGCAGGGTAAGGCGGGCAGGGCCCGGGCAGGGCCTGGGTGATGGGGGGCCACCCTTCCTGGGAAACCAGCTTTGTTCCTGTTCCCGGGCCCCCAGCACCAGTTTGACGGGAGGCAGCTTTTGGAACAGCGTGGCTGCTGAAAAGCAGGGGCTCCGGGGTGGTCCCTGCCTGTGCGGAGGCGAGTGGTGCAGCGCGCCTGACCTGCCAGCAGGGCTTTGCCATGGGCCCACCTCTGGATTTGGGTTCTAGCCATTTCTTTGTAAAATTTTTCCAAACAGGCAACTATGGCCCCCAGATGCCAGGCGCACAGCTGGCGTACCCTGGAGGCTTCCCCGGAGGGCCTGCGCAGATGGCGGGCCCGCCCCCGCCCCAGAGGAAGCTGGACCCTGACGCCGTGCCCAGCCCAGTAAGCGCCCTCTCGCGCCTCAGTCTCCCTCACAAAGGGCCACTCTGTGCTCATCGTTCCAGACCCCCTCCAGTGTGTGGGCATCTCCCGTCCCTGCGGTGGGGGACTGTATGACCATGCAGGGAAGGCTCCCTTCCTGTGTGGGGGGCAGAGGGGTCGTGCGCACTGGGCTCTCCGTGAGAGAAGCAGCCCATGTAGGTTTTTCTTTGATATTCTATGAACTTGCAGTATCTACTGATGTTTTTATTATATTGGCAGTATTTATTATGGTCAATGAGTCATTAGTAGTAAGAGTGTATCCTGTATAAACATGCTATTTAAATAACTAAGGGGCCCTTTTTAATAAGAGAAAGATCCCCATGGAGAGTGAAAGCATATTGTAGTTTGCATATTTTAAAAAAAATTATTTTTGAACCAAAGAACTTATATACATATATGCATAACCCATGGACACAGACAATAGTGTGGTGAAGGCCTGGGGATGGTGGTGCAGGTGTGGGATGGAGGGGGCCAATGGGGAAAGAAAAGGGGGACATATGTAATACTTTAAACAACAAAGATAAATTTTTAAAATGATTGAATATAGACTTAGAGCTATAACAATTCTTTTCCATCCAGAGGAGGATTGTATCAGTCAGCTTTCACTAAGTTACTCTGTGTAACAAATAACCCCCCCCCCCCCCAGCTCTGCTCACAACTGCAGGGATTTGCTGTCACCTAAATGGCCTGCAGGCTGCAGCAGCTGCAGTTTGGCCCCTGCCCTAGTTCCAGAATCCAGGGTGAGGGGTCACCCCGTTGGGGGGTGTTATTTTACCACAAAGGGAGAAAAGCAAGAGAACTGTGAAGGGTACAGCATCTCGTAGAGCTTCCAGTCCCACGTGTGCCCCAGGACGGCCCTCAGCGTCGGCTGGGAGCTGCTAGCGATCATGCTCAGCTGCACCCAGACCCCCTGAAGCCAGATCCGGGGGCGGGGTCTGTGCTGGCTGGCTCTCCGGCGTTTGGGAAGCAGCTCCCTCAGCGGTTCCTCTCTCGGCTGTAAATGAGGGTTCGGATAGTCCTGGCCAAGATCTTTCCCTGAACCCAGATTCCAACCCTCTTCTAGCTCCTCGGCCACAACACTTGATTCCCTTCCTCACAGGCCTCACGTTTAGCCCTTTGGCTGCCTCTCTTGGTCCTGGTCCTGTCCTGGTCCCCTGATGTCCCGCCTCTCCCTCCCCCCTGGCTTACGGGCAGAGCCTCCTGTGGGCCGGGCTGTAGGTGGACATTCCCATGCTGGTGGAATGAATGAGTGAACATTAGCAACAAAAGCAGGAGCAGTATGTGCTGTGATTCATCCTGACATTAAAATAAGAACAGGAAGATCAGTCCAGTGGTATTTGTGCCCTAAAAGCAATAAAACAGCCCTGGCCGGTTTGGCTCAGTGGAAAGAGTGTTGGCCTGCGGATTGAATGGTCCCGGGTTCGATTCTAGTCAAGGGCATATGCCCAGGTTGCAGGCTTGATCCCCAGTGGGGGGTGTGCAGGAGGCAGCCGATGAATGATTCTCTCTCATCATTGATGTTTCTATCTCTCTCCCTCTCCCTTCCTCTCTGAAATCAATAAAAATATATTTATATAAAAAGAAAGCAATAAAACAGCAATGTCAGGTGTTTATGCTCCTATCACCACAGAAGCATGCTTTTGCCACTAACTCTATCCTCGCTTCTGGAAAGAAAGGGTAGCATCCTGTCCACTGACCGCCTGCTGCACAGCGTCTGAGCTAGTGCTCCCGCCCACAGCCCCGACCGTGCCCGTGCCCAGCTCGAAGCGAGGCCTGGTCGCCTCCTCAGGACTCCCCTCTCCCTCTGTGTCTTCAGGGGGCTCTCAGACCCGCGTTCTGCCCCTGCCCCCAGGTCACATCCCTGCCCTTGGCAGCCCTGAGACACACCTCCGAGCTCCCTGATCCTGTTCACTTATCCCAGAGAACCCCCCTCTCTCCTGGTTCTGTGTCATGACCCTGAGCACGAGTCAGGCGGATAGTGTGGGAGCGGTTCCCGAGGCGGCACCTCCAAGCGCTGAGGGGGTTTGGCTTTGTCGGGAGTCCTTGCCCCCGAATCGAAGCCCGGGAAGCGCAGGCACACGCAGAACCTCTGTTGACGTTTCTGGTAACGAGTCTCATCTCCAGGCCTGTTTTCTGAGCACATACACTCAAGGTCAGTTTAAAAAGCGACCATATATGTTTTAAAATGACTGGAACTGGTATAGTATTTCTTACTCTCTTCGTAGTATCCCAGCCAGTATGCAGATGAATTTAGAAATGTCATTACCATGCATGACACCCTTTCTTTGGAGCCAGTGCTTGTAAATTGCAAATGGCTAATTTAAAAACAAACTTTTTGGAAATAATCTATTTGGAGACTAAGAACCATCTACTAGTATGTTCAATATGTAAATGATCATGATTTCTATTTCACTGTCATATTTGACACTTCATTGGTGAGACCATTACAGTAAATGTTGATAATGTAAAATCTATTCCAGTTCTGAATGAAGCAGATTATTGTGGAGCTATAGGAACTGTGGCTGGAATACGGAATGTGATTAGTGTTTTGATTACCCTGTTTGCTTCCTGTGTCTGCCCGTGCTGGCTTGAGTCTCATCTGTGTTCCACAGTAATTCTGTTTGGAGCATATTCTATATCTTTAATTTAATTAGAATCCCAGTCCTGTGACTTGAAGGGGAGAGACAGGAAGTGTAGACTTACAGGCAGGCGGAACCGGTGTCTGGTGTCTGGTGTGCCTTCAGACCCCTGGGTCAGCGCCAGCCAGCCTGGAGGGGGGAGGGGGATGGGTGGGCACCATTTCAGAGTTTGAGGGAAGACAGTTTATTATTGTGAGTGATTTCTTTAGGAACATAAACAACGATGTATCTTCCAAAGCCACACACTTCAGTTTGACACTGGCCTCGCTTCTCCAGTTTCCCCCTTTCTCTCCCCTCTTTGCCTGACCCCGGTCTCGTGTATCCCATGAAGAAGGAGGCGGCAGGGAGCAGAGAGAGGAAAATCCTTAGGGTTCCCTCTTGTTTCTCTGGCTCCACACAACAGCCCCTGCTCATTGTTGTCAGCCCAAAGCAAATACAACAGAAAGACGATGTTTGTCCCTCAGTTTTTCATCATGAAATGTTTTCTTAGAGAAATTTCTGATGTTTCCAAATGAAGCGACACAATTTAGGGACTTGTGTTCCCTTCTGACTTGTACCCTGTGGGAACCCCACCCGGGACACTGTTTGTCTCACGTCTCAGGGAGCAGGGTGTGAGGGGGCCAGAGGGTGCTGAAGGCCAAGGGAGATTTGAGGAGGAACTTAAGGCTTGTTTGGGTTGTATGTTGTAAATCCTTTCGTCTACACTCATTTTTAGCCTTCTAGACTTTTCTTTAATTGCAAAAAAATTATTTTCTTTAAAAAGTTATTTTCAATTTATTTTTTAAAAAATGTTTATCTATGTCCCAGTAAACAAATTGAATAAAAATAAAGTTCTCTGGAGGGTTGGGTCAGAGCTCAGAGCATTGAGAATAGAGTTTGGAAGCTGCTGGTCTAACACTGAGAGTCAGCATGGGCGGGGCATACGGCATGGTGGTCGCTAAGGAGAATTTGCTCAGCAGTGAGCCCGCGTTTGTGGAGCAGTGAGGGGCGAGCATGTGGAGACGACAGGACTGACGTGCTCTTGCCGTCTTCTTGATCAGATCCAGGTGATTGAGAACGACCGCGCCACCAGAGGGGGGCAGGTGTACGCCACCAGCACCAGAGGCCAGGTCCCGCCCCTGGTCACCACGGACTGCGTGGTGCAAGATCAAGGTATGTACTCGCAACCACAGTTCTGATCGAGGGTTTACAATTTTCACAGCAGCATTATTATTATTTTTTAATATATTTTTATTTATTTCAGAAAGGAAGGGAGAGAGAGAGAAACATCAATGATGAGAGAGAATCATGGATCGGCTGCCTCCTGCACGCCCAAACTAGGGATCGATTCTGCAACCCGGGCGTGTGCCCTGACTGGGAATCGAACCGTGACCTCCTGGTTCATAGGTGGACGCTCAACCACTGAGCCAGGCCGCCCGGGCTCGCAGCATGAGTTTTAAGCTCGTGCACTGATCCCTTCAATCCCACCTTCACTGATGGAACGTTTATACAGGTGGGTCTGTGAAGACCCGTCCGCATCTGCAGAGCCTGAGAGGGGACAGGGCTCTGTGGTCTGGCCACGTCGCTCTGTACGTGTGACCCACGTTGGTACTTAAACTCCAGCCTCAGTTTCCCCTGCAACGCTGTGCTCGCCGCAGGGTGCCCCGTGAGAAGGAGGTCACACAGACAGAGAGCACGGAGCACAGTGTCAGGCAGCCAAGTACAGAGGCGGCTGTCAGCGAGGTCTCGCTCCGGTGAGGGCAGTGCACCATCGCAGTCTCGGAGGGCTCTGTACGCTCACCGACGGGTGTATTCGCTCGGGCCCTCCTTTGTCACCTTCCTCACTGCACGGACCTGCAGGGCGGCGTGGGCAGAGCGCAGGGCATTGACGCTGGAGATGTCGGCAGGCCGAGTTCCCGCCAGCTGCGCCTTTACAGCAGCTCCGTTAAGATTCTGGGTCTGTGCTCTCTCTGTTCAGCGAGGACGAGGAGCGCTGAGCTGTCACTGCCTGCCATGTCTGCTGTCACTGAGTCCACCCGGCAGCCTGGGGCGGGGTTGGTCCTCCCAGGAACAGAGTGTCCTGTTGTTTATGGCAGTGACAGTGCACCCTGATGAGGTCGGACACTCCGATGATGATATGCTGCTTGAATGAGTCACGTACTCAGCCCCGGAAGTATAGCGTCCATGTGTGAACAGCATTGTGTGTCCTCTCAGGGTTGTGGAGCCAGCCAGGGTCCAGGTGGGGGTCTCCCCTCCTCCAGGTCTATCCTCCGAGCTGTCCTCAGCGCTGTCCAGGCAGCATCTGGGACAGAGGGGCTTCGGGGGGAGCCTCCCACGCCTCGCACACCTGCACACCCTGCACACCTTGCACACTTGCACTCCTCGCACACCTTGCACACTTGCACTCGCATACCTTGCACACTTGCACTCCTCGCACATCTTGCACACTTGCACTCCTCGCACACCTGCACACGAATCCAGGCTCCTTCCTGCTGCTCGCTGAGCTTTGCTCCTCTCACCTCTGCACCTCAGCATCGCCCACCCTCAGTAACAAGTGACAACTGACAGCTTCCCCAGGTGCCGGCCTGGGGACCCCTCGCCTCCTCGGAGGCTTTGCTCGCTGGTACTTTTCACTGAGGCCCCTCAGCGACCCTTTAAAACAGCAGGCGCCGTCCTTAGCCAGGTGTGCACCCCCACAGCACTTCTCACCTTCCGAGGCCACGGCTCCTCTGTGGGGTGAATATCGTCTGTGTCCTCCTTCGGGCCACCACGCAGCACATGTTTGAGGGTGGCGTTCTCTTCACCACAGTCTATTACAGATTTTCATCATAATTTAATTTCGAACTTTATTTTAGGAAAGTTATTCTAGAGAATCAAAGTATTTGTCATACCATGAAATAAATATAATTGGTTAGGAAACATCACGTATATGAAAAATAGATTGAAGTGCTTTAAAACACATTTCTATTACCAGTAGAATTTTCATTTCTAGATTTGATTTTCAGTTTCAAACTAACATAATGAAATGGAATCGTATTGAGGAAGTGTCACCTGCTGACACGACGTGCCCAGATGCTCAGCGCTCCGCAGCGGGGCAGCCGCTGGAAGGCGGGAGGGTGCTGCTCTGTGCTCTGTGCCTTTGCTCTCAGCGCCCTGGGGTCTGCCATCCGTGTGGGAACAGCAGTGAGAAGCCTGTCTGCTGAGAGGGTGGTGGTGTGCAAGCAGCCGCAGTGCCCCTAGAGGCTGGATGGTGGAATTGCACAGTCCTTTTTAGAAACCACACAGGCCATGCCTTACCCAGAAGCCCCTCCATGTGCTCAGGTCCCGGTTTCAGAGCTGACCTTCCGTGTGCCTCTCACTCTTTCAGGCAACGCCAGTCCTCGCTACATCCGCTGCACGACCTACTGCTTCCCGTGCACGGCAGACATGGCCAAGCAGGCCCAGATCCCCTTGGCCGCCGTCATCACGCCCTTCGCCACGGTGCCTTCCAACGAGGTAAGAGTGAGGGAGCAGCAGTGCGGCCACCTGCGCGTCCCCGCAGTCTGCCTACAGCGTTGTCTTCTTAGGCAGCATCTTGTATTGGAAACAGAAACTGGAACAAGTGTAGTGCACAAACACGTCGCCATTCAACCCGCTGTTCGTTAGGAAAACGCAAAGCTGACAAGCTGCGTTGCGGGCATCCTGCATGCCAAGCACGGGTGGCCGGTCGCTTTCTGGCCTGTGGGGAACGGTGCACGTGAGCCCCACACCCGCCGGTGAGGCCCTTCGTCCCCAGTGCAGGGCTGCTCTCTGGGGTTCTGGGGAGGAGATAGCAGAGCCCAAGGCCCATCTGACTGCGCCTGCTTACCAGTCCCTGGGCCAGACGCCCAGCAGTGCTGCCCAGTCCGAGTGATTGGGAAGCAGGAGCACATACATCTGCATGCTTTCCCTCGGAAGGGTGTCCTCAGTGCCCGGGCAAGTGGGGGAAGCACAAAGGAGGTCACAGTTTGATTCCCATCAGGGCACATGCCCGGGTTGTGGGCTCGATCCCCAGTGTGGGGCGTGCAGGAGGCAGCCGATCCATGATTCCCTCTCATCATTGATGTTTCTCTCTCTCTCCCTCTCTCTTCCTCTCCCTCTCTCTCTGAGGTCAATAAAAGTATTTTTTTAAAAAGAGCCCCCGAGTGTATTATCCACGCAAAGAGCACATGCAGGTGGTGAGCCTGTGCGTGTGTACAGGCAGCCCAGGCTTCGCTTTCGTGACACGTGGGCTCTGAAGTGAGCCGATTGCGCAGGTGCTCTGTCCTGTAAAGAACTTAAAGGAGCCCTGACGCTCAGTATTGTTGAGGTGCAGCCTCAGAAGCCCCAGGCTGCTTTCTATACACAGTGTCCGCTTCCACCGAGGCTGTGCAGGCGTCACCATAAGCTGGGAGAGAGAGTGCTGGCCTCGCATAGAAGCAGGGCCTGAACATCGCACTGAACAGACAGCAACGCGTGCAGTTCCTGTAGAGACGGCTGCACCCCTGAAGGGCCCCGTTTGTGCAGCTAGGAAAAGCCCCGGGGAAGGCAGGCGCCCAGAGCAGAATGGCGTCCCTTTTCCGACAGGGTTAACTGCAGGGGTGCAGGGACAGTCCGGTCTGTCAGGGCAAAGGTCATTAGAACCCAATTTTAAGTGAGTTTATTTATTTTTATGTATATTTTTATTGATTTTAGAGAGGACTGGAGAGGGAGAGAGAGAAACATCAATGATGAGAGAGAATCATGGATTGGCTGCCTCTTGCCCGCCCCCTACTGGAGGTCAAGCCTGCAACCCGGGCATGTGCCCTGACCGGAAATCGAACCTGGGACTCTTCAGTCCACAGGCTGATGCTCTATCCACTGAGCCAAACCCGCTAGGGCTTCAGTTACACGTTAGAAGCTAAATGCACCAAGCTTACACAGAGTTATTCTTGTAAATCTCTATTTTTTGTTAAATGAGAATAACTTCAGGAGAAACAGGAATAAAAAAGGAAGCCCTCTGCCTCAGTTTAACTTTAGCGACTGCAGGGGGTGTGCGGCGGCCTCCCTGGGCAGACGCCGCAGCAGCGAGGGCCGCGGGGAGGCGACCCTTCACAGCCTCTTGCTGTCATGCCATCAGCTGTATGGCCGCGTGTTCTCACGCTTTCACATTCTAGACAGGACTATGTCTTATTAGCAGCGACTTCTTAGGGTTATGTCATGTTCTACCGGAAGACAGGGTGCTGTTTCTTATAATTAACGGAAAGTTAGAGCCTGTGAAATACACTTTTTATACCCTGCTTCAGGATTGCCGACTTTAGTCACATTTGGTGGATATTTAAGTAGCACAAGGGCTTCAAGTGCATGTAGCTGATGTGTCCCCTTAGTGATCAAGTCTGAGGTAGTAAAGTAATGCTTTAGAGATTAAAGGTTTCCTAGGCATCAGGTTCTCACTGAGTAAAAGCTAAAGAGGTTATCAGCCCTACTTGCAAGACGGAAGGAAGAAAGAGAAGGGGGAGGGGAGGAGGGGGGAAGAGAAGGAAGGCCTGGGCAGCCTTAGCTCGCAGTGGTGCAGGCAGTGTGGGTGCGGCAGTGCGGGTGAGGCAGTGCGGGTGCGGCAGTGCGGGTGCCGGTTAGACAGTGTGGGTGCGGGCAGCGTGGGTGCAGCAGGTGTGCCTGATGCGGCAGAGTGAAGGATGGTTTGTCCGGGTTCTGCTGGGTCGGGGGGCAGGCAGTGGGGCAGGATCTGATGAGGTGGGGCCTGTGCAGAGGGTGCTGCCTTCCAGCAGTGCCCCCTCGGCAACATCACCTCACGTTCTGAGACTCATTTCTCTCGTAAATAAAATCATAACATCACTTAATTTCACTAAATTAAAAAATTGTTTAAAATAAAATAAGCTGGTATAGAAATGATACTCTTACCATCATCTTAATCATTATTACATGTATTAGCTATACAGTATTAAATTCCTCCATGAAACTTTATTAACCAGCAATCATTGCTTTTGGGTGTCCACTATGTACAGAAGGAGAAGTATGAAAACCACAGTCATTCAAAGGTACCTGCAGTGTGTACGTTTAATGGGATGCTAACTGCTCTTGGCGATGCCGGCAGCTGCCTAACTCACGTAAGGAGGCAGCGGAAACTGGTGCGAATGCCACAATTTACATCATATGTTAGCGGAAAGAGTTCGCCACTCATTCACATTTTTAAAAAAACTGGCATGGTATCTGTGTTTCCAAACTGTATCACTAGTTTCTATTTTTGTTATTCAACTGATAAGCACCCACCTCTATATAAACACTAGTGGCCTGGTGCACAGATTCATGCACATTGAAAGGAAATTAATCAGAAGAAAGATTCGTGCAGTAATTACGTTACTGCAAAAAATTACATGTCAAAATAATATATATAATATTTATAATAATAAAAGCATAATATGCTAATTAGACTGGACAGTCGAATGACCTTCCAGACGTCCTTCCAGACGACCTTGCAGATGAAGCCGCGGCTGCGAGGGCAGAGGCAGCCACCAGGGCTGTGAGGGCCAAGCTCCTTGCATGAATTTTGTGCATCGGGCCTCTAGTAGTATAAAATTAAAACACACATGCGATTGGTGCCATTGGCACTTTATATGTATCACGCATGCGTGAGTCAACGGTTATTTTAAAATTGCCAGCGTGCGCCATATCTACCGGTCAGTCGGTTGGGTGGTTGATGAATAAATTGCAATGTGGTTCATGTTGAATGTCAACAAAAGCAGCCAAATTCATGATCGACAATGACAGATCGAAACACACTTGTGTGATTGGCACCAGCAAGAGCTTTACATGTATCGCACATGCACAAGTCAACATTTATTTTTAAATTGCCAGTGTGTGTCATATGTACTGGTTGGTTGGTCAGACGGGCGGACGGTCAGTCACTTAGCCTTTTATATATATAAACTAGAGACCCGGTGCATGAAATTCGTGCACTGGGGCGCGTGGGGGGGTGGGGTCCCTCAGCCTGGCCTGTGCCCTCTAACAGTCCGGGAGCCCTCGGGGGATGTCCAATTACCACGGAGGCGGGAGAGGCTCCCACCACCACCACTGCGCTCACAGCCATGAGCCCAGCTCAGGGCTTCTGGCTGAGTAGTGCTCCCCCTGTGGGAGCACACTGACCACCAGGGGACAGCTCCTGCATTGAGCGTCTGCCCCCTGGTGGTCAGTGCGCATCATAGCAACTGGTCATTCTGCTGTTTGGTTGATTTGCATATTAGCCTTTTATGATATAGGATTGTACAGCTTTTGTGGTTTCATTCAGTCTTCATGGGCATTGGTGTCCTGTCCTTTTAGCCTGGTTGATTTCTATTCAACCTCTAGATTTCAGTCCAAGGTCCTGTCTTAGGAGAGTTTGCCACACACCTCACAGTGCACCCCTCAGCTCCGGACACCCCATCACAGTTGGTAGTTTTGTGTTTGTGCATTTGGATGTGTCTTTCTCCCACTGGATCCTCTGAGGGTAGGACACCTATTGCTTCCCAGACCTTCAGCAGCTCCTGGGCCATTTCTGCGCTAGATAAACATTTGACCCTTTCATGGCACAATATCGTTTACGTGTGGAAGTAAACGAGGATTTTGAGGACAAGTAATGTGATGAGATTCTCACCATAGGGATCTATGCGCAAACATCTGTTGAGCATCGACTTTGTATGAATGCTCTTTGATCTGAATGAGTGACACAGTCAGCAAGGGAACTGGCCACCCGGAGCCAAGCTGAGCAGGACCTGCATTTCTGAATCATCTCCATCCAGGCATCTGTCACTTAGTTCAATTTCCAGGTTGTAGATCAAAGAAAATATTTTATTTCCTACATACATGCTCTTATGGAAAATAGCCTTTGGGGGCCTCACTGCCAGACAGACAGCTGTGACTAGGGCAACAGTTGCTTAAAGAATTTCCTGGACAGTAAGATTCTGCATATGTTTGTTCCTTTCAATATCATCACACTATAAATGTGGAGATGCTTACATGTTGTAAGAGAGAAAGGGGGAGAGGATATGTAAACATACATATAAAACAAGATTAAAATCTTGGAAATGTTCATTATTTTTGAAAAATCAGGTCATCATTGGCTTTCTTGAACAGTATTTCTGCAAAATGCAGGTAAAACGGAAGAGCCGTCGTTATGAAATCTAGTGTGTGCAGCTCACGGGCCTCGTCCACACGAAGGTCACGTCCCTTACCCTGAGTGGAGCCGTCGTTGGCGGGTTGGAGTGTATCATAGATGGAACATGGGAACGAGATTTAAGTTTCCACCCTCTGTTGTCTATATGCTTTAAAAAGTTTTGAAAAACTCTATTTACTTCAAACATATAATCTTGTCAACATTTCTCCTTTCTTAAGGAAAAAGGATAGAAAATGTGTATTAGCTCATACATATCAACGTTTATTATTTTTTGATAGATTAAGAAGTCATCTTCCCTTCTAGCTCACTACTGATATATAGTAACAAATAAATGTAGTCATTTCCCCAGATGCTGTTGCATTGGGCACACTTCTTTTTATTTTTAATTAAATTTTTTTCTTCAACTTTTTTTGACCCTATGTTTGAGTCTTTCCTCCAAATGGCGTTTGGCTATTTGCTCAAAGCAAATTCATTCACAGAAGGCGATTTGCTGTCACTTGGAGAGGCCCCCCAGGGACAGTGACCAGCCACTGGTTCAGGGACAGCGGGGCCTGCAGGCTCAGCGGCCGGCTCCCACCCCAGACCAGCTCAGGAAAAGCTGCAGAGGTTTTGCATAAATGTGGCGCTTCCCTAGCTGTCGGCTCTGAAAGGAAATGGTAGTGGATTTTCCTGTGATACTTTTTATAGAATCAGGTTTATAATTGTATACTCACACCTGGATTTAGGGATGTTTGAAACCGTCTTACACACCGTAACCTGGGCAATATCCCAGTGCTACTTGGTGTGAGCGTTTGTTTCTAAACAGTGTCTGCTTTTATAAGGGACTGCCATGCAGTAAGCACCTCATTCGAGGAGAGACAGACAGAGACCTGGCGGGTCAGGGCCACCGGCCACCGCTCGCTGCCCTGCCTGGGTAGGCTCTCTGCGGAGCGCGGCCTCCCTGCTCTCTCCTCAGCTCATGGGCCAGCCTCCCAGCCTCCTCCCTGCCCCGCTCCTTCCTGCCTCACCTGCTCGCACTGATTGGAACTGCCCGGCTCTGCCCTGGGAAATATGACTTCTAGAAACGCCGTCTCTTCCTTAACAGAAGCCTCTGTTGGCGAGGGCTGGCTCCAGCAGGAAGCCATGTTGACAGAAAAGGATGGAAACATGCTCTCAAGTGCCGTGAACACTCCAAGTAGCAGGAGGTTAATTTTCTGGACATAAGAAAACGCACAGCTTCAGAGTAGCAAGGGCCAACTGAAAACATCCCTGAAAAGCATAAATACAGCCCTAGAATGAACATGGCACATAGAGTGTTCCATTGTCAGGCCGTTTCTTTTTAGAAGGCGGATGACAGGATTGTAAAAAAGGCATTTGGAAAATATTCTTTCAAGCCGGACTTGTCATTGCAAAAACTCGAACAAAACCGCAGGCCTGTGACCGCTGTGCAGGGCCTCCCGTGGCCTCCGTGGCTGTCCATGGCCTCCTGTGGCTGTCTGTGGCCTCCCGTGGCTGTCCGTGGGGGCGGGCAGGAGTCACACGCGGTGAAGCTGAAAGTGGACGCTCGTGGGCTGCCCCGCCCTCCCCCGTGGAAACGTCCGCAGTCAGTGAGGCCCATGAGGTCCCTGCTGACTCTCCCTCTCGCTTCGGGCATCACCCCGGGCACCCCTCTGCTCCTCTGCCTCAGGCCTGAGAGTCTGAGCGGCTGAGGTGACAGTCAGTGAGGCCCATGAGGTCCCTGCCGACTCTCCCTCTCGCTTCGGGCATCACCCCGGGCGCCCCTCTGCCTCAGGCCTGAGAGTCTGAGCGGCTGAGGTGTCGCGGGTGGTAGCTCATCCCAGGCTCGGGCTCTGTTCCTGCTCCGCTCCCTGCTCCCACTCGCCTCCAGCCCCAGGGACCCGGCCCTCGCTGGCTCCCCTGGGGCAGGTGTGAGGGGCAGCCCCCCTCCAGCCCAGAGCACTGCATGCAGAGCCGCAGCCGACGCCAGCCCGCGCTGTCACCCGCATCCAGCTCGGGACCATGTCACGTTGGCAGGTCTTCTTGCTGCAAGTCTGATCGGCTTTGGGAGCCACCGTGGCCAGAAGCCTCTCCCGTCACCCGCAGGGTCTGGCTGAGCTGCTCTGCCGGCCTCGGCCAGTGGACTCGATGCGGGGACGTCCGGGGCGGTGGCTCTCCTGGAGACGGCGGGGGCCGGAGGGGAGAGAAGAGGGAAGGGGAGAGAAGTGTACATTAAAAATGCAGAACACGGATCTTTTCAAAATCAGTGAACAAGGGTGAGGTCACCTCCTGTGATTTGGGGCTGCCCTCCTGACAGGCCGCGGTTTCCCTCCATAAACTATTGTCAACGCTTTTTTCAAGACAAGTCCAGCTCCTTAATCGTGTGATGGTAATAGCTGACGTAAGTTCAGTTAAATGCTGTTAGACCTACATAAAGTGAATATGGCATCGTTAACTTGAGTATTTTATTACTGGGGAAATTGTACGGTTTTCATTTTTAGCTGTACAGCGCCACCTAGTGGATCTGTGTTCATCAGCTTTTAATATTTAGCTGCCTTTGCTGCTCATCACTTCTCTAAAACACAGACTCTGTGCAAGATTTCTGTGGCAAGACTTTTCTTAGTTACATAGCTGCCCAGACAAAAACACAGAGGTTACACGCCTCCCTGCGGGATCCCGGCAGGGTGTGCGCATCGCTCTGCGCACGGTGCTTGCTCTGAAATCCATCGGTGAGCATTGCCCTCTGAGCTAGAGAGAACTCTTACTCGTGATGATTTCCCCGCTGTCCTCTCTACGCCCAGCTAAACTGCTGATCACATCATTGCCTGCTGCTGTGTTTAATGTCCTGGGCCATAGGCCCAGTACCGACTGCACAAATGTTAGGTTGCCTGGGAGAATGGCAGGGAGACTTAGGAAACTGATACTATCAATAATAATAAAAGCGCAACATGCTAATCAGACCGGATAGCCGAACGACCTTCCAGATGCAGGGGGCGGCAAGGGCCGAGCCCCTTGCACAAACTTAGTGCATCGGGCCTCTGATATTAAAATAAGAAAACTTCCAAAATTGCGTTAGTATCCCAAGAAGTTACTGGTTGATACGTATTGTTGTCTGCTCTTTCACATGGAAAAGTAGCCAAAAGTGTTCTGTTCTGTTCTGTTCTGTTTTGTTTTGAACTCACTTATTTCATCTTCACACTGAGCCCATTTCTCAGTGAATTATATTCTCTCTTGTGGCCTCAAATCCACCGTGATTTTATTATACGTTCACAAAAGGAGACACTTTACCCAATTAGAGCATCTTAATTAAAATTAGCAGCCCTGGTGATCCAAACACAAGCACAGGACCAGCCAGCGTGGCTCCCTCCCCTGCTCAGCTCCTGCCTGTCCACGCTGGGGGCCCCGCCTCAGGAACGGACTGCGATCGCCATGGGGGTTCGGTCCAGTGTCCGCTCTGTCCACTGAAGCGAAGCGCAGAAAAGAGGGAGCAGGCAGGAAGGCACTAGAGGCCAAAGGTTTTAAGCACATTTATTTTAAAAAATTATAAAATCTGAAAATATTCCTGAAGCAAATATGACATAATGTCCTTGATAAGGAAAAGACCAGCTTTTGGGGAGAATGTTTGGGGAAGTGTGATGTTTACAAAAAGCGGTGGACACTACAGGGGAACCCAGCAGAGAGGGGAGACTGGCTGTGTGAGCTCCTGCTCACTGCTGGGGAGCTCAGCAGCGTCTGGAGACGGAGCAGCCTCTGCACAAGCAGGCGCTGCGCCCGCCCTGGGCCCCCAGAAAACAAACACTTGAAAGCTTTTAACATTCCTGGCGGTCACCTCGTTGTCTGAAGACCTTCCTTACCTATCCATCACCTCGTTTCCCAGAGAGAAGGGGCAGAATGCGGGTGAGCTTCCCAGCCGAGCAGTCATCACTGGACTCGTTCGTTCCTAGACTCCATCTCCAGGTCTGCAGGCCCGCATCTGCCAGGCCTGTGATGTTTAGGTGTCAGTTGCAGACAACTGCACAGTGATTTAGGCTGGGCCTGCCTTTGAGTAAATCCTAGCAGCAAGCATAAGGTTCATCTTTTTTTTTTTTTAAATATGTTTTATTGATTTTTTACAGAGAGGAAGGGAGAGAGATAGAGAGTTAGAAACATCGATGAGAGAGAAACACGGATCAGCTGCCTCCGCACATCTCCCACTGGGGATGTGCCAGCAACCCAGGTACATGCCCTTGACCGGAATCGAACCCGGGACCCCTCAGTCCGCAGGCCGACGCTCTATCCACTGAGCCCAACCGGTTTCGGCAGAATAAGGTTCATCTTGCTTGCATTGCCTCTGCTTTGCCTAGCAAATAATTGCATCCGACGTTGTCCCTGCAGTCTCTCAGGGCGTTGGTGGTGGCCTTCCAGTGTTTTGAAAATAAAAGGACGAGAAGAGTAGACTTGACAGGAATGCATACAGATTGCAGACTTTCTCCCAAACTGAACTCTGAAAGCGCGTCTGGTCCTGGAGGCCGTGGCGCAGGGCAGACGGCAGCCCGAGGGCAGCTGATGGACTTGCTCTGACCTCCTGCTCTCCCTCTTCCTCGGCTGCCTGAGGCTCTCTTGTACCTACAGCTTTGTCTGCTCCCCCCCCCCCCCCCCACTCCTCGCTGCCTGCCTCAGGACAAACATTTACCACTTTATGCCTGTCACACGAAAAGCATCTACAGGAAAGCGTTGTTTAAGTCACTGCTTGAATGTATACGTGTATTTAAATCAGATTCCTAGCGTGTTTTAAAAATCTACTGTACTTCTCAGCTTCTAACCATTAGATTCCACCAAAAATCTGAAGGATAGATTCCTTCCTTCTAGATCATTTTTACAATAACATTTACAGTAACAAGTTAGCTAATTTCAGAATCTGTATGAATAAAGGCCTCTAGAAACTCAAGCCTATCACCTGTCATTAAACACCCTCTCCTGAGCTGAGTGGTGCCGAGGGAGGAAAGGTCACTGTGTGGTGGGTAACAGTCACCCCTCACCAGCAGTTCGTGCCAGGCTAGTGCTCTACACTGAACGCGCATTTTCCTCTCGTCCTCCTCACAGCCCTGCCGTGGGCAGCAGGGCTCTGCCCATGCAGGGGTCAGAAGAGAGAAAGGAGAAAGTCCAACCCATTTCTCGATTCCTCAGGCAGGCTTTGGGGGAGGGGCGGGAGAGGCAGAGGGAAGGATTCTGAACTTAAAAACATTTTCCCTTGATTCTTTCCTATACTCTACTAAATCTGTTTTTATTTTTATTTTCTTGCTCTGAGATCTCACAACTCATTTTTGAACGAACGCTCAGCAAAGGGTTAGCTTCACAGTGAACATCTGGGCAGGGGCAGAGCACCTCTCGGTTTTCTAGGATGAGCGGAAGTGGCCTTCTGAACCCCACCTGCCCCCATCCCCACCTGCCTCCTGCTCTTCAGTCTCCACTAAAAGCAGTCTGCTCCTTGTGCTTCTTTTTCTTTAAAAAACAAACAAACATATAGTTGATGTGCCAAATCCTGCAATTCTCAAGCGTTTCCATAATGTCCTCTTTAGGGGCTTTATAACAAGAGCAGCCTGTGGTTTCAGCCTGAAGCCGGAAGAGCTGAGACGCAGGCAGACTCCGAACGCTGCGCCTTTCCACTTGAGCTGCACGTAAAGGACGCGCAGCGGTTTCACGCATGTTTACGAGGAAGAAGCCGTTGGAATGTTTATTTTTCGGTTCTGGCAGAGCGTGCCCGGCCAGAGAGAGGGCTGTGTGAGGCATGTGGCCTGGGCTGAGGGCAGGCAGCGGCCCCTTGCCGGGCTGGTGAGCGCACGTGGAGCTCTGCGGAGAGCGCGTGTGGCCCGGGCGCTGTGTGCGGGACGGGGAGACCCGTCCCTCCTTCGTGCGTATCAGTGCAAACAGCAGATCGGTGCATGGGGTTGAGGATGGTCGTGACACAGTAGTGTTAGTACCCTTTTTCATTTCTGTCTCCACACAGGTAATCATACACCCACATACGTACATAGATACATGCATGTGCGTGTGTGCTGATAAAAGGCATTGATCTCGTTTCTGCTGGGGTGTGGCCTTGAGTCCACGAGGCATCAGGAGGGGCACCTGGCTGCCCTGCTCTTCTGTGGCGCCTGGTAAGGCCTCACCCAGCGGTTCTCTTTCACTTGCTCCCTGCAGACGCCCCTCTACCTGGTGAACCACGGGGAGGCAGGGCCCGTGCGCTGCAACCGCTGCAAAGCCTACATGTGCCCCTTCATGCAGTTCATCGAGGGCGGCCGGCGCTTCCAGTGCGGCTTCTGCAGCTGCGTGAACGAAGGTGAGTGCCAACGTGTGAACGAAGTGAATTCCAAAAACTAGAAACTCCTGCACCGTACACCCCAACACGGCTGCTTGGAGCCCCCCCAGCTCAGTGTCGCCAAGTGGCTGCTAAGGCCTCCCGCTCGTCCCGCATCTTTGCAGACATTGGCTTCCCACATTCCGAGACCCACGTGCGCATAGGAACCTGTAAACTCTCTAAAACAAAATGGCCGTCATGCAGCAGGAAAGTAGGAAAGTCAAGCCTCAGAGGTTATTTTTAAGTCCAACCCGTGCAATCCCATTGCAGTCCACATGGTAGTTCACACCTGGAAGCTGCACTGAGCTGCTGGTCTAAAACAGAAGGCATAGCCACCTCTGTGGGTTCCCAGGAGGAGGTCAGTGGGCATGGGGGGTCCTGGCGCTTCTAGCCAGCCCGCCGTCTCGGAGCAGGGCTCGCTGCCCAGATGCCAGGCCATATTTGTGCAGGCGCTCGGGGACTCCTGGCTGCTCCAGCTGCTGGACGGCCTCCAGGCCCTCGCCAGCGCGAGCCCCTCAGCCATTCGAACCGAAGCCAGAGTCCCGCTGAGATGGGAGCACGCGGTCTTTCCCTAATACAGTCATCGCCGCCCCGCGGCCCAAGCAGGAAGGTGGCCGTGCGCACCCCGCGCGGAGGCACCCTCGTTACCGGGTAACAAATACTGTAGCTCTCAGTCCAGTCCCAGTGACCACCGCGCTTCTGTTAGGTGTGCTGAAAGCTGACATGGTTAGAAAGCCAGCACTGCTTTTCAAAAGGCCATGAAGGAGGGACAGCTGGGCCTTGGCCGTGACCATGAGAGCAGTGCCTGCATCCTGTTTCTCTCCAGTGTCCCCGTCCTAACTGTTCCTTGTCATCAGCAACTTGTAGGAGGTCAGGAGGGGTTTTTTAGAAACGCTTTAAAATGTGGGTCTTTAGAATATATTACATTCCAGCTTCAAATACTTGTCCCCTCCTACTAACTCTGTTCCTCCCACAATAAATTTTGAGAACTTACTACATAGTCTGTGTTATAAAAACAAAAGACTTCCTTTCCCGTTTTGTTTTGTTAGTCCCGCCGTTCTACTTCCAGCATCTGGACCATGTTGGCCGGCGGCTGGACCACGGCGAAAGGCCAGAGCTGTCGCTGGGCTCCTACGAGTTCGTGGCCACGTTGGATTACTGCAGAGTGAGTGTCCCCGACGCAGTGTTCGCACGCGTGTCCAGTCTGCGTGGATGACCTTCACGTGCGAAGAACTGACAAAGCATGCCGGTGCCACGGGCGCAGAGCACGCCCCAGGCTGGGGACACGCAGAGGTAGCAGCACACACTGCAGTGGTCGTTTTATAAAACGCGCCAGACACAGAAAGCAGTGACTTCATGCTGTGTCCCCTCCAGGCAGAGCACGGGGGTCCTCAGTGCCGCCTCCTTCTTTGCTCTGTCATCTCATGCCATAGGCCTCACTTCCAGGCAAAGGCCCGCAGGGTGGGCTGCAGACAGGGACATGTTTCTGGGCTCCCGTCTCTGTTGACCCCATGAGAGCAAGAGAGCAACGGCCCTCAGAACCCCGACTCTCAGCAGCTGGGGATCCCGGCCTTGGAATATGGCCCTGCGGCTCCCCCACTTCCTTAATCTAAGGCATTAAGTTGAGGGATGTAAGCTTCCTTATAAGACCACTGATGGCTGGGCCCAGACCACCACCAGCGCTGTCCTCACTTTACAGAACTCGACCTGCTCTGATCCGCCCCCCCTTGGAGGCTCTGTGCTTTGTACACGGTCATCCTTGTGTTAGAGATGCCCCCCCCCCCCCCCCCCCACTCCTGCTTCCTCCCGGGCACCTGGCCGGGCTTTTGTTTACGTGGGTGGGTGTGTGCGTGCACAACAACTGTCTCTGACGTCATCATGGTGGTCGTTCACTATCATAGAACTTGGTCCGTGTGTTTTAGCAGTGACCCCTGTGGGTTTTAGATCTGTGTCTTCCCTCTTCATAGGTTCCAATCTCCCTGGGGACAGGAATCTCGTCCCAGTTAACTTTGTGGTCGGCCACGGCGTCTGGCACAGGCGGGCCGTGGCCCAGGGGGTGGGATGAGTGAGTGAGTGAGCGACTCTGCAGGTGCGTGCCTGTTCCCAGGGCTGCTGTGTCCCTTCTCCGGGCGCAGTGATGGTGGCATCAGCATGGGCACCTGGCAGGGCTGGAAAGTTCTCCGTGACTTGAAGTTTTCTTGTCACCAGTTCAGGTTTCAGCGTGTGTCTGCAGTGCCACGTGTGCACCTGAAGAAGCAGCCCCTGACCACTCCCTGCCTCCCTCCCAGAGAGGGCAGCGCGCAGGCCGGGGCGAGAGAGAGCCCCCGAGCTGAGCGCTGCCGAGGGTTCGCAGGCCCCGTCCGCTCAGTGCAAATACAAAGCACGTTTTCCAGCTGGAAGCTTTTCAGCTGCTTGGATTTCAACATGTTTTTAATTTAACGTTTGCATTTGTTTTAGTGTTTTGTCTGGGTTGTTTTTCTACAGCACATAGAACTGGTTATAAAAGGTTAACGCTTTATTAGTTCAAAATGTACCACTTGAACATAGTTTGGGGAATGTAAGAACATTCTCGGTGCAAATGCTTTATTTCAGGGAGAAAACGTGTCCTAAAGCATCGGCTGCCTTGGGGGAGTTTGCTTTCGGACGCTGTTGATGGGAGGATGCTGGGCGGACATAATGTCCTAATGAAATGTGATGAAGCTGTCAGGACTCGGGGGCAGGATTTACTCGCTGATCTTTGGAACCGTGGCATAAATCTAACTCTGTCTGTGTCCCCAGTCCTCTGCCAAGGCCACAGTATCTTGATTTTATGCTTTTTTAGAAGAAACTAAGCAGAGAGTCAGATCTATTTCTGGGAACAAGAGTCTCCGTATTTTAACCCCTGTTATCTGGAGTGTCCCAGGTGTCTGACCAGTGGGAAGTCTCCGCCACAGGCAAGGAACCGAGCAGAAACGGGGCGTCTGGAAGTTTGTGTGAGCTGTCTTCCTCTTACTATTCCAAGTGAGGCTCATGATAGAAGAGGCCGTACGTGCCTTCCCGTTTAATTGTAACTTAAATGTACATTAAGTGTCACCGTGAGCTGCTTTACAGATTTGGATGATGGGAAAGAGCTTATTTTATTTATATGTGTATGTTTTAACGTGTAGAACTTAAAGGGGAATTGCAAGCTCACATTTCCCTATTCACTTCAGTTTAGTTAATACCAATTTACAATTATTTAACATTTACTACGTGCGACGCTGTGCTCCGTGCTCTCTGTTCCGTGTGACCTCCTCACGGGGCACCCTGCGGTGAGCACAGCGTTGCCGGGGAAACTGAGGCTGCAGTGTAAGTACCAACGTGGGTCACACGTACAGAGAGTGACGTGGCCGGACCACAGAGGCTTGTCCCCTCTCAGGCTCTGCAGAGATGCGGACGAGTCTTCACAGACCGACCACGAAGCCCCTGGAGAAGAGGCCCCCGCGCTGCCACGTGATGGACAGCCTGTAGGAGTTGACGGGTGGTGTCTGCATGTAAAGTGCCTGAAATTAAACGCTCATTCCAAGCCAGCCTTCATTTCTAAAGGAAAACATCGTTTTCCTCTTAGTTTTACTTCACTTTGACATTCCTTTGGCTGCCTCACTTGGCTCTGTGCTGTGAGAGACCAAAACTAGCCAGATAATGAACCTGATCTCAAGGTACTCGCCCTGGGTAGGCCTGGCCAACCAGATACAAGTGCTGCACATGCTGCAGGTCGCATAGCCAGGTGCCTATGAATGCGCACCTTGGAACTCAGGGTGGGAGCCAGGGTGGGGCTTGAGTGGGTAGAGCAATGGGTTAAGGAAGCCAGCGATGAAGTCATTACAGTTTCTGGGCACAAGATGACAGAGTTGGATGGGGAAGAGTAGGGATGCGTGAAACGTGAAAGGAGCATTTTGAAAGAATTAGCCCGTGGGACTCAATGATGGGAAGGAAGGGAATAGTCAGATCTAACCCACGTCTCAAGCTTTGGGTTGGCGTGTGGTGATGTCATTGATAGAGAAAGAGGCGTGGGAAGAGAATGTCACTTAGAGGAACGATGAAGTAGCTCTGCACACACGGGAAACGAGCTACAGGAAGCTTTCTGTAGGAACGTGTTCGGTGGCGCCATGGAGATGCTGGGCCAGGCCGGGGCGGGGGGCACGAAGGCGTTCTAGTTTAATCGATGGGAATGATCGTTTTCATTCCATATGCATCAGCATAGGTCTATGTCCGAGGCAGAGTAGGTGGAGCCAGGAGTGATGTGCAATAAATGCTCACGTGCAGAGCAGTAGATTTCGTTCACTTGTTTGTTGGTCTGATTTTGGATCTGCCAAAGGATGGAGGCTTTCAGGTTCATGATTTTTTAAAGTCCTGTTACTTTTTTCTTATTTATTTCTTTTTTATTGATTGATTGATTTTAGAGAGGGAAGGGGAGAGAGAAATGTTGATTTGTTGTTCCACATATTTCTGCATTCGTTGGTTGATTCTTTTTAAAAATATATTTTATTGATTTTTTACAGAGAGGAAGGGAGAGAGAGAGAGTTAGAAACATCGATGAGAGAGAAACATCGATCAGCTGCCTCCTGCACACCCCCTACTGGGGATGTGCCCGCAACCCAGGTACATGCCCCTGACCAGAATCGAACCCGGGACCCTTCAGTCCGTAGGCCGACGCTCTATCCACTGAGCCAAACCGGCCAGTGCGTTGGTTGATTCTTATATGTGCCCTGATCTGGGATGGGACCCGCAACCTGGCAAATCTGGATGATGCTCTAACCAACAGAGCTACTCCACCAGGGCCTTTTTCTCTTACTTCAAATGAAGAACTTTTACTAGAAGAATGTTATATCTAGCCTTGTAGTGCTTATAGAATGAATCAGTAAGATAACCTATAATAATAAAAGCGCAATATGCTAATTAGACCGGACGTCCTCCCGGATGTCCTTCCAGACGAAGCCGGGCCTGCAAGGGAAGCCCGGGTCCTGGGCGCCTGCTGGTGGCCAGAGGGAAGCCCGGGTCCCAGGTGCCAGAGGGAAGCCGGTGCCAGCAGCCGGGGGAAGGAAGGCCTACTCTTGCATGAATTTCGTGCATCAGGCCTCTAGTATTGAGATATTATCATTAATTTTATAATTAAAACAATTAAAGTACAACTTTTTAGACATTTCTATTATTTATTACTAGAAGCCAAGGGCGTGAAATCATGCAGCCCCGCCCACCCGTGCTGGTCTTTGATCGTTAGGGCGTTAGGGCCACAGGCCTTTTATAATATAGATAAAGTTAAAATGAAATTAGCCTTACCTCTTTATTTTTTCTGTTAGTGTGAATCACTAAGTCATTGCCTGAGGCTCTTTTCTAAATATTTGTGTAAGGTCGGCTGACACATCCCTTCCTCAGTGTTGGACCCCAGCCAGTCGAGGGGCCGCAGAGCGTCTGTGTGGCAGCTGCTTTGTGTTAAAGTGATTATTTTAAACAGAGAAAAGGCCACGCCATCCATGCTTTATCATAAAGACGTTGGAAGTGGGAAGCATTTAACAATGTAGTTTAATTTTTAAGTACAATTAAGTTGAGAATGGTGATCTGAAACTAATGCAATTTTACTGCAGATTCAAAGACAAGAACTAATTATCATGTGTCCTCTTTTCTGGCACCATTTGGGGTTCATCTTCCCTGAGGCAGGTTGTCAGCGAGTCCCCAGCCCGCTCCCCTGGGCACTGGCAGCCAGAGCCACCAGGTCTCGGGGCTCCCAGCAGGATGCTCCCCAGCATGTGGGGCTGACCGGGTCGGGCCTGGAGAGAAACAGCCTTTGCCGTTTATAGCCTGAGACTGGGATGGCTTAGTCCCTGGCCACGGCCTGAGTCGTGAGCGAAATACCTGGTGGCCTCCGAGTGCTGTGTCATGTGACCATTGCTCTATAATCGTTTCTGTCATTTGCTTCCTGCAGAAGAACAAGCCTCCCAACCCTCCCGCCTTCATCTTCATGATCGACGTGTCCTACAGCAACATCAAGAGCGGGCTGGTGCGGCTCATCTGCGAAGAGCTGAAGACCGTGCTGGAGAGGCTGCCCAGGTAGGCGCCGCCGCGCGTGGAGTCGGCACACAGGCTGGGGAAATGTGGTGCGAGGGACCATCCCACCTTTATAAGCTCGGAGGGTCCCGTGGGCGGGGGAAGCGTGGGAGCCTGCTGCTCATTCTCCAGGCGTAAACCAGAGGTTGCTGGGGGTGGTGGGAGCTCTCGGCCCAGGTTCCCTCGCCCTCCGATGGGCCTGTGGCTCTCCTGCCGCCAGGGCTGGTGCAGGGGAGCGGTGGCTGGTAGAGTGTGCAGACTCGGCTAGGGTGGGACTGGCCTGGTGAGAGGCTCGGAGCAGGCAGCCTCCCGTCATGCGTGGGAGACATGCTCAGGACACAGGCTGAGGCTCAGGATACAGCCTGCACCGCCTCAGCACGAGCACCCTGTCTGGAAAGCGATGCTTGGGGTGGGTGCCCGCCGCCTCCGGGCCCCAGGTCCACGGGTGGGCAGAGGAGTGACTGGCCCGGCAGGAGCAGTTTTGTTTGTATCCGTGACAACATTCCTGA
>NW_005357024.1:129771-141191 GCF_000412655.1 Myotis brandtii
AGCGGAACCCTAAAGGGAAGGAACCCTAAAGGGAAGGGTGCTGAGAGCGCATGGAGGTGGGCGTGAGAGGCCCGGCCAGGGTGCAGCTCGGGACCCGGGTCCCACGCCCCCCCAGGCCGCCGGGTCTCCTCTGAGCTTCAGCTGGGCCCTCGACAGGAAGGGCTCTGACTCCTGGAAATGGCCTCGCTCCTCCCCTCTCCCTCGGTCCCCTCGAGCTGAGAGTTTTCCTCCTCCCCCGCCAGCCTGTCTCTTCCACATGGGGTGTGAGCTCACACGTCTCCACATGTCTGACCCCCGCTCCCTCCTCAGGCGTCGCACAGCCCGTGGGAGCAGACGGGTGACCTGGCAGAAGACCGAGAGCAGTAATAGGGCCGCAGGGGTCCCTGCGCTCTGGACAGACTCCTCTTAGGAGTGTTTATTCAAACCAAATACCTTCTCTCCCTTGACCTTTCCAGGCAAACCTGTGTTTCCTCCCCCAGCTTCACTTGGGCTGCTATGTGTGTAGCTTTATGTTGTCTGTGTAGGATTGCCATCGGTGGGACTGACTGCTTTGAACCACGCAGGCCATGTGCCAGATAGCCTTCTGAAAGCGCACTACGTCTTGATCACGGTCTAAGGAATGTTAGTCGCTTAGCTGATATTTAGAAAAGGGAAGGCCCCATTTTAAAAAATATATATTTTTATTGATTTCAGAGAGGAAGGGAGAGGGAAAGAGGTAGAAGCATCAGTGATGAGAGAGAATCATTGATCGGCTGCCTCCTGCACACCCCCTACTGGGGATCGAGTCCCAATCCAGGCATGTGCCCTGATGGAGAATCAAACCGTGACCTCCTGGTTCATAGGTCGATGCTCAACCACTGAGCCACACCAGCTGGGCACCCATTTTTTTACTATTTAACTCTGAATTTACATCTTTGAAATTGCCAGGTCACCTGGCTTTTCTGTCTGACTTCTCTGGAATAGGAAAGAAAAGATTTGAAGTGTCTCACCTGATGTGCCCATCAAACTCTTGTTTTTTTCTGATTGTGTGTAACCTGCTGTAGCTAAAGTGCTCCAAACGCGTGGTCTGGAGCATTCTGGTTCCGTGGTTACTAGCGTCCTCAGTGTTGCTGTCAGTCCTCCCACTGAAACAGTCCGGGCGAGCGCTGAGGGAGCTGGGAGCGGACCCGCTGGGCAGAGCGTGTGGTTCGCATGAGTCCCTGATGTCTTATCACACGGGGTGGCATTGATGGGAAGGCCGGGCCGGAGTTTCGAGTTCTCTCGATAGGATTGAGCTGGGCAGTGATACTGTTATAAGGAACATGTTAAGATAGTCCCCTGTTCTCAAATTAGAAAAAAACGTCCCCATGGAAATATGTACTGATGCTGTGCACTGATGTGAGATGTTCTGATCAGATGCCTTTTAAATGTTGACTTGATTTTAAGGGAGGCCACGAACCCAGGATGCTCCTCTCCCATCACTTGCAAATGTCCCCACCCCGTGGGAAAACCCACCCGGATTCTGTGTGTCGGTTTCTTTTCTGCTTTACGCCTTCGTTGACTCCAATTAGCCATTAAAAGAAAGTAAGTGCTCTGCGTCGTCTGCTGGGCGTGTTCCGCCTGACGTCATCGACGGCCGGCTGGGACACAGGCGTTAGCCCGTGGTGGGCTGGGAACCAGCCCCCAGATGAAGCCCGATGGCCGTGTGCTCACGCCTGTGGTGTTAACACCTCCGGCTGGGCTGACTTAACGTCGAGGCGCTGTCACGGCACTGAGCTGCGAGGTGCGTAGTCGGATGCAGTGCCTCCCCGTCCTGGTGACCCCCCACAGAACCCTGACTCCGCACTGGACCCGTGGGAGCAGAGAGCCCAGGCTTCCGGCCCGCCCGCATTGGTTTCCCGTCCAGGATTCATGAATGTGAACTGAAAGGCGCTGTCTGCTCAGAGCCCAGTGGGAGTGACTCGTAGTAGTTTACACGGGGAACTGCATTCCCGTTCCCGTCCGTGCCACAGGGACGCCCACAGGGGAAGAAGCATTTGTGCTTGGCCTGAAGAGGAGCGTCTGTCAGTAGGGCGGGAAGGGAAACGTGGGCACAGTGGTTCGCACATGGAGCACAGTGTGGGGCCCCAGGGGTGTGTGCGTGTGTGCACTTGTGTGTACATGTGTGCGCTGCGTGTGCTTGTGTGTACACGTGTGTGTGTGTGCGCGTGCATGTGTGTGCGTGCAGACCCCAGAATGGAAACACTCACCCAGTACTTTGGGAAGGGATTGTGAGGCTCTACTGAACTGCCCACCCATTGTCGCCGCCACGAGGAAGAACAAACACCTCAGTCAGCGGAGGCGGTGGAGGAGAAATAGGACAGGTGCGGTCAGTAGTCTGTCACCCGCTGGAACGTCAGAGGGCGAGAGGCCAGGTGGGCCTGACACTTCCATCCGGGCTCCCCCTCCTTCCTCCTGTGTGTCACTCTGTGCCATGCGCACACTCTGTGCCATGCACACGCTCTGTGCCATGCACACGCTCTGTGCCACATGCACACTGTGCCATGCGCACGCTCTGTGCCATGCACACGCTCTGCGCCACGCACGCTCTGTGCCACGCACACACTCTGTGCCACGCGCGCTCTGTGCCACGCACGCACTCTGTGCGCACGCGCGCTCTGTGCCATGCACACGCTCTGTGCCACGCACGCTCTGTGCCATGCACACACTCTGTGCCACGCGCGCTCTGTGCCATGCGCGCTCTGTGCCATGCGCGCTCTGCGCCACGTGCGCGCTCTGTGCCATGCGCACGTTCTGGTGCTGAGACAGCGGGTGCGTCAGCATCAGGCCCTGCAGCAAAGCCAGCTGCACCGAGGCCTGCGGGCCACAGCTGCCTGTGCCTGAGGCGGCAGGGACCCTGGGCACTGCCAGAGCCACTCTGAAAGCTGGAGGGCGCCTCGGGGGGCTCGGCGCTATTCCAGGGGGAGACTCGCACACAGACACACCTCCAGTGAACACGGAACTGCGTCTAGACCACGCAGTTCTGAGCATACTTGGCAAGGACTGCATGAGGACATTCACACCTTCATACTCTCCCGGCAAGATTAAGGCTTGGTCTTGGAATTCCTCAAAAAACGTGACTGTTTGCTAAGTATTGGAGCTCTATCGTCTTGCTCTGACTGCCACAGTGGTCACCTGTGAGCTAGTGAGGATTAGCTGATAGGTCGTCAGTCCGTCTGTGTGACCTATTTCACGTATTTAGACTATGTGGGTACGTGGCTCTCAGGCCCACCCATGGCTGTGAGGTTCTCGGGTGTCAGGAGTCACATGAGGGGCAGGGCCCACATGGGGGGCAGGGGCCACACGGGGGGCAGGGCCCCTCCACCGGGGAAGAGCTGTCCCGTCTGCAGTGCGCCCTTCTCTGCCTTGCGATGCTCCATGTCTCGGACCAGACGGCGGCTCCAGAGGGCTCTGCTTATAACGAAAGGAGGGGCCTCACTGGTTTTTAAAAACTTAGCTGTGGATTGAGAATAAGTAGTAGAATTACGAGATGAAAGAAATCTGAGCATTTTTTAATAACGTCTATTTGGCATTTACTTAGAATTCTGAGAGTGTTTTCTTTGTCAGCTGCCTGGTGCCTGTGCTCTCCCCACCCCCACCCGCCATGACTCCGTGTCGCGCGCATCTGGTAACCATAGCTCAGGCGAGACTTTAACGCTTCTGCCCCTGGGAGCCCTTGCCGACCCCAGGAGGCGCCTCTGAGGCTGAGAAAGGCTCCGACCTGTCTCTCTCCCAGGGAGGAGCCCGAGGCGCCGTCCGCAGTCCGCGTGGGCTTCGTCACCTACAACAAAGTGCTCCACTTCTTCAACGTCAAGAGCAACCTGGCGCAGCCGCAGATGATGGTGGTGACCGACGTGGGCGAGGTCTTCGTGCCCCTGCTGGATGGTTTTCTTGTCAACTATCACGAGTCCCAGTCTGTGATTCACAAGTACGTGCGCTGCTTCCGACATAGTTGCCCAGCAGGTCTGCTTTGCTTAGATTCAGTCACACGTCGTTTGCTTTTGCCACGAGCCGCGGTGTGAATGGGGTTATAAACCTCCGCCGTCGCTGTCAGCTCACCCAGCCCAGCCCTCTGCTCTTTGCGGGGAGGTCACGGGGCAGGCGCTGCCTCTGTGGGTGCTTGTGTCCCGTGATCACCGCAATGACGAGAGAAATACTCAGGAATGTGCAGCCCGAATGATGGGAAATGTAGAGGATAGGAAACATCTACAAAGAGCAGGATTCCGTAAATGTTCCTAACGAATCGTCCATTTTGGTGCCAAACCGCACCAGCCGTGATTCCCTGGGAACGACCCCGAGACCCACCCTGGGGTTGGGGCAAAGCACGCCGGGTGTCGAGGTCGGAATGTGAGGGTTGGTTTGGTGCCGGCTGTTACAACCGCCTGTGCTCCTGCTCCGCAGTTTACTGGACCAGATCCCGGAGATGTTCGCCGACTCCAACGAGAACGAGACCGTCTTCGCGCCTGTCATCCAGGCCGGCATGGAGGCCCTGAAGGTGAGGGGCTCTTTCAGTTGCTAGTAAATGCGGTTCAAACCAGACACCCACAAAGGAAGTCCCACCAGGAAAGGAAAAGCCACCTGTGTCAGCCCATGGCGGCTGCTGGCCGCTGTTCCGGACTCGCCCACAGGCCTCGGGGAAGTGGCCCAGCACGTTCACATCCCCCTGCGTCCCAGCCTCTGATCTGTCAGGGCTTCCAGCTTAGCTCCTCCTGTTGGCGTTTATGAACGTTATACCGTCCATTCAAAATATTTCAACAGGATCTGAACTTCCAGACCCAAAGGAAAAACTCCCTCTCCCCCCTCTCCTGGGGCCTGTGACTGTTGGTGACAGATGGGGGGGTCCCGGGGCCTTGCCCAGTGCCCGGCAGGTGCAGGTGCAGGTGCAGGCAGTGCCCTGCTTTGTGAGGCAGCGTCAGGGCACGGCCCTGCCTCCGTGCTCCGAGCTCCTCCCGTGTGCTAGCAGACGTGGCTCAGCACGGGCATGGCGTCGTCCCCTGGATCCCACAAAGGTGGCAGAGAGTCCCCCCTGAGCCCGTGCAGACCTGCTGGAGGCGCCTCCCCTCCCGTGGGAGGTACACTGGGCCCTACCGGACGCCAGGCGAACCCAGAGGCGATCGGCAGACAGTGGGCAGGAGCGCAGAGCGCGGGCTTGTCGCCACGTGGAGGCCTGACGGGACGGTCTCGGCTTCCCAGAGCCCCGCGCTGTCCCGTGAGGCTCCACGCGGTTCCTGCTGCGTGTGCTTCACCTGCAGCGTCCGACACGACACTCATAGCTCAGCTCTCACATCTCACTTGGCAAAGAACTGACTCCGAGTGGGCGCGTCCTCCCCTTGAGCCCACACGGAGGGTTGGCAGGAAGCTGGGCATGGCCTCAGCGGCCACTCTCTGGTCGGTCACTGGTGGGGCGTGATCCTGATGGGCGTCTGCATCTGATTTCAAGATGTGGCATCACATTCCCTCCACGAGGGCCCATGGAGCCCCAGGCGAAGGGCCCGGGCCCCTGGGGCTGGAGGGGCCACACAGAAGGTCAGGGGTCCTTCCTCACGCAGCCTGGGTCTGCAGGAGGCAGCAGGAGGCGTGGGCTGGGCTGCGGCTCTGATTGCCCAAGCGCAGTCCTACCCACAGAGGAGAGTGTGACACAGACCGTGGGGCCCGGGCAGACGCCGCGGCTCAGCTCTGTCCTCAGAGCGCAGGACCTTCTCCACGGGCAGAGGGTCAGATCGGGAACCACAGTGTGTGCAGCGGTGCAGGGGCAGCTCACCTCCCCGCTCCTTCCTGCCCCTGTGCCCGCCCTCGCCCTCGCCCCCCAAAGGACCTGGCTCCTCCTGTGCCGGGAGTCTCCAGGGCTCTCAGGAGAAAAGCCCAGCTGTGGCCAGGGCCTGGCTGTTACTCAGACACACGCTCTGGGGCTCATGCCAGGCGGGGGCGAGGCACGCGGGAGGCGCGAGGGGCCCTCGCATGGCGGTCAGGCTCGCTTGGTCAGTGGCTTCCTGGCACCGTGAAGCAGATTCTAGACGCTCTCACGGCCGGATTCGCTTCCATGGGGCCGGGGTCACCCTTCTGTTGCTCCCGATGCTCAAGACAGAGTCTAGGCACACGCTTCTCCTGCGTCATCTTCCTGGGGGCGGGTCCTGTGTGTGCTGTTGCCACACACCTCAGCGTTCTTTTTCTTTTTCTCTTAATATATATTTTTATTGATTTCAGAGAGGAAGGGAGAGGGAGAGGGAGATAGAAACACCAATGATGAGAGAGAATCATGGATCGGCTGCCTCCTGCACACCCACACTGGGGATGGAGCCTGCAACCCGGGCCTGTGCCCTGACCAGGAATCGAGCCCTGACCTCCTGGCTCACGGGTGATGCTCAGCCCCTGCGCCGCGCCCTGGGCTGCACGGCGGCGTTCCTGTGCTTCCTTCCTGACGGGCCGCTTCAGGGTTAGTCCATGTTGACCCAGTTTCTCAAGAGGGTCTGCTGCGTCATGTCCGGGAGTCCTGTCACTTCCTTTGGCGCCATGAGTCCCTGGTCCTGAGACACTGCTGTTTGCTCAACACCATAACACACAGCCAGTTGTTAAAGCCTCGCGGGGTGCAGGCTGCATTTCCACATGGGCTCTGTCGTTTCTCAAAGCCTCGGGTCCCCATGTCTACCGGGGGGCGGGGCTGGACCTGCCCGGGGACGCAGGCTGCTGTGAGGTTCGCTGACGGTTGCAGTGCGGGCTCGTGGGCGGCACTTCCGTTTCATGGACTTGCTGGTCCCTAGAGTGAGGCCTCCCGTGCCCGTTGCAGGCTGCTGACTGCCCCGGGAAGCTGCTCATCTTCCACTCCTCCCTGCCCACGGCCGAGGCCCCCGGGAAGCTGCGCAACAGGGACGACAAGAAGCTGATCAACACGGACAAGGAGAAGGTGGGTGCCAGCTGCCCCGCAGCGCCCCGCCCGCTCTCGGGGTGCAGGAGGCTGAGGGTCGCAGTTACGGAGGAAGAGTCCTGTCCTGGAGACACTGCTGTGAGCTGCAGCCACACTGAGTGGGGTCTGACTGTCTTCATAGGAGCCACGTAGGAGACAGGTGACGGACGGTTGTAGGACGGAGGAGCTGGGGAGACGGGGGCAAAGGCAGAGGCACAGGGGCTGCTCCTGTGCGGACACTCAGTCTGCTCTGCTCACGCCCGCGATGCGCAGCCTGGGGAGGGGGGGTCTGTGGGCAGGACAACACCCGAGCCAGGACCTGTGACCTCGACCAGGATGAGGGAGGGCGGGGAGCAGCTTCGCAGGTCGTGTCGGAAGGTCAGAGGTCACAGCGTGTCAGACACACCCTCTCCCGCCGGCCGGCCGTGCCGCTGCACTGATGGCTGTCACCCACCCGTGAGCAGTTCGCTGTGCACAGAAGCAGGTTCCGTTTCCACGGAAGCACGTCCAGTGAGAATGCAACAGGGATTCGCAGTGTGAGCCCAGCCGTGCTGTGGCTCACGCTCCTTCCCTCCTTCCGCGCCTCTTCCCGCAGATCCTTTTCCAGCCCCAAACCAGTGTCTACGACTCGCTGGCCCGGGACTGCGTGGCCCACGGCTGCTGCGTGACGCTCTTCCTCTTCCCCAGCCAGTACGTGGACGTGGCCTCCTTGGGCCTGGTGCCTCAGCTCACGGGAGGGACCCTTTACAAGTACAACAACTTCCAGGTACGGCAGCCACGTGTGCCCCGGGGTGTCTGCGGCCTTTCAGTCTGATGCCCAGGTCCGACAGAGGGGAGCTCAGAGCCATGGGTGCTCCCCTCCCCCGGCCCCATCCACCCCCATGTCCGAGTGTCTGCGACGCTGAGCTCAGGCAGCCGGGAGCTGAACACCCGAGGTGGGACTTGAAATAAGACCTTTCTGTTCTGTGTATTTAGACACCCACCCCCATGTCCGAGTGTCTGCGACGCTGAGCTCGGGCAGCTGGGAGCTGAACACCCGCGGTGGGAAAATACACTTGAAATAAGACCTTTCTGTTCTGTGTATTTAGACAGTTTTAAAAGTAACAGCATATTTGTTCTAAATTGTTACGATTTGGGGGTCAGTTCATGGCCCTGTCCCTTCTGAGAGTGGAGAGGAGCGAGTGTCGGCGCTGTAACAGACACTTGGTGGGGACACAGGCGGGACGCCAGGCACAGGCGGGCACAGCACGCGCTTCTCCTGGGGACACGGGGCCCTGGAAACGGGCCATATCGAGGGCAGATGTGCCGCCGCCTCCCCAGGAGGGTGCAGGAGAGGCGCAGCTGTGCCCACGGTTCCTCCCCCCAAACTTACTAATCACATCAGCCCCTGCCCCACCTGACAGAGGGTCAGGGCCTCCGACTTACGTCCCTGCACCTGGGAACGTGGAGTGGGCGCCAGCGTCCCCAACGTAACGACAGATGTTAGTCACTGTCTGCTTTCATTTATCATCAATAGTTACCTTAAATCACCTGCCCCTATTAATATCATGAACTAGTTAAAGGACTCGGTGAGACCAAAGACTGAGCATGAAATAAAGTTGAAAAAGTTTTAAGAGCCCTAGTCAGTTTGGCTCAATGGATAGAGCCTGTGGGCTAAAGGGTCCCGGATTCGATTCTGGTCAAGGGCACTTGCCTGGGTTGCGGGCTCAATCCCCAGTAGAGGGGTGCAGGAGGCAGCCGATCAATGCTTCTCTCTCATCATGGGTATTTCTATCTCTCTACCTCTCCCTTCCTCTCTGAAATCAATAAAAATAATTTTTTTAAAAAAGCTTTAAGAACCCTTTCTAAGATTTCTGGATAAAGTAGGTTTGAATTAAGATTTTAAAAACGAGTTGCTATGCTTCACTGCCATCTGGTGGGCATGGCTCTTGCTTCATCTTCTCAGATGCACTTGGACAGCCAGCAGTTTCTGAATGACCTCAGGAACGACATTGAGAAGAAGATAGGCTTCGACGCTATCATGCGGGTCCGCACGAGCACAGGTACTTTCCTTCACGCTGGCTTCGGTCTCTGGTATATTGTTTCCTCCATACGTTCCTGACAGGCCAGCGAGCCAAACGGTGACATACGGAGAAGCAACGTCTCCCTCTCCCTTGTCCTCAGGTTTCCGAGCCACTGACTTCTTCGGTGGGATCGTCATGAACAACACGACCGACGTGGAGATGGCGGCCGTCGACTGCGACAAGGCGGTGACGGTGGAGTTCAAGCACGACGACAAGCTCAGCGAGGACAGCGGGGCCTTGATCCAGGTGCCAGCTTCCGTCCCAGCTCCTCCATCCTCGCAGGGGGGCGGGGACCCACTCTGTCCTCCATCCCCGCAGGGGGGCGGGGACCCGCTCTGTCCTCCATCACCGCAGGGGGGCGGGGACCCGCTCTGTCCTCCATCACCGCAGGGATGGTGGGGACAGAGGCCTCGCGGGTCTTGGGGAACCCGCTCTTTCCCCAGAGGCAGGGATGGTGGGGACAGAGGCCTCGCGGGTCTCGGGGAACCCGCTCTTTCCTCAGAGGCAGAGGCGGCAGGTAGCACCTCCCCGTGCTCCGCACTCCGATGCTCCCCTGTTGTCTGTATCCGTAGCAACCGCGTCACTGCCTGAGAGCCCAGGGACCGTGGTCAGTGTCAGGGCATCAGCAGGCCAGGCCAGGACTTGTTGTCGGGGTCAGCACCGCCACCCGGGTCTCTTGCCCCTGCCGTACGCCAGGCACCGGGTTCTGAGCAAGCATAAGTGGGACTGGGCGTGGGGATCAGCAAGACCAACTAGACGCCCTGGAGACATGCCCAGGGTCCTCGTTTGCACCCCAGCGTCACCCTCAGAGACGGGGAGAGGCTGCCCGCGTGAGGAGGAGCTCCCTGACGTTTGCGCTAAACCACAGGCCTCGGGGAAAGGGTGCTGCTCGCCTCTGCAGCTCGCCGGCCCCATGGGCTTGAGCGTCCAGCGCATGTTTCTGAGGGAAGGGAGTACGGAGGCCGCGGGATGAGGCGCAGGTTTCTAAGGGAAGGGGGTACGGAGGCCACGGGACGGAGGCATGGCTTCTCCTGTCCCTGCGGTGAGATCTGAGCCGGGGGATGGAGGGGATTCAGGCTGGCAGCTCCCTGTGCAGCCAATTACAGGGTGGGCTTCTCCCCGAAGCCCTGAAGGCAGCCCAGGGCGTGGCACCTGCCGTTCCTTTGGGGGCCGTAGAGGAAACCCTGGGGGGAGGAGAGGGCTTGCAGCCACAGTCTAACCCGAGGCCAGGCTGGGGGTGCGTGCTCACGGCCTCCCTGTCCTGCCCGCAGTGCGCCGTGCTCTACACCACCATCGGCGGCCAGCGGAGGCTGCGCATCCACAACCTGGCCCTGAGCTGCAGCGCGCAGCTGGCCGACCTCTACAAGAGCTGCGAGACGGACACCCTCATCAACTTCTTCGCCAAGTCAGGTGAGCTTTGCTGCGCCTCGCCCGGGCCAGGGCCCTCCGGACCCCCCGGGATTCCCCGGCTACCGAATCCATGGCTGCTCAAGGCCCGCGTGTGGATGCACAGATGGTGGGGTGCTGGCATACAACCTGCACACACCCCTGTAGACTTGAGTCCCCTCGGGGGACCGTCCAGAGGCCCCGTCCAGTGCAGATGCCGTGGGACAGCCCTGCTGCCTCGCTAGGCAGTGAGGACGAGGATGGCCCTGTGCACCGGCCTCGCTGGCCTGACTACACAGGACATGCCAGCAACTGCATCGCTTTTTTTAAGTTTTCCATCCACGGTTGGTTGAATCCGCGGATGTGGGACCTGTGAATCCGCAGGCGGCGGTGACCAGTCAGCCTGGTGGCTGGTGCAGTCGTAGCGACAGGCGCTGTGCTGGTGCAGCCTCTGTGGGCCAACGCAGGATTTATAAGCACACGTGGGGGGGGGGCGGGGGCGACCAGCCAGCATCAGTGAAGACGGCCCTGACACACTGATCGCTGTGCAAACCACGGGGACTGCGAAATGCAGAGGCCAGGGGTGAGCGCCCCACCCCCCAATCCCAGTGGAGACTCTGACGAGGGTTTAGGAGAAACAGCCTCCAGCCACAGGAACCAGGGTGTCCGCAGGCGCCTCCTCTCTGGGTGCGGTTCCACGTCGCGTCCTGGGGAAGTCGGATGTCCGGCCTCTCGCTGTGGCCGTGTTCTCCCTGGCGGGCGGCACGCTGCGTCAGGAGGCGCTAGCGAAGGGGCTGGCACTTCACAGGCTGCTCGTCCCTGTCTGGTCTGCGGGGACGGCAGTTGGTGATTTCCGTCCCATGTGAAGGGATCCGTTTCTGGGCTAAACGCACCCTCGCTCTGTTTGTGCTGACAGCTTTCAAGGCGGTTCTGCACCAGCCCCTGAAGCTCATCCGGGAGATCCTGGTCAACCAGACCTCGCACATGCTGGCGTGTTACCGCAAGAACTGTGCCAGCCCGTCCGCCGCCAGCCAGGTGAGCGCTGCCCCGGC
>NW_005357024.1:141352-142812 GCF_000412655.1 Myotis brandtii
GAGCGAGGAGCCCTGTGAGCTCCGCACGGTGCACGCGGCTCCCTGTCCTGTGAGGGCGCGGTGCTGGGAACTGTGCGCCTCTGTACTTGGAGGTGAACTAACGAGCTGACAGGAGCGAAGGCGGGAGGAGTCCTTTGTCTCTATGACGTGGATGCGATGGATCAATGTCGGAGCTCCTCACGTCTCAGAAGCTAATGGCAGGGAGGCTGAAGCATGTCCTGGTCGGCACGCAGCACGTGGACGTTTCAGAGGCTTCCTTAAAACCCGCGTCTCCACTCCCCGAGGCAGAACCTCCCGCCCCCACGCCCGCGCCCGTCCTCCCCACTCCCTCCCACCAGTCACACCCGGGCCATTCCTCAAGCCCCACCCACATTTCTGAGCCTAGAACGAGGGCTAAAAGGAGACAGTGAGCAGCAGATGGGAAACTTTCTGGGTTGTTCTTTGTCAAAAGTGGGTGCTAAGAGCGGCCCACACGTAACAGCACCAGCACCTGGATCCTGCGGTTTAACTAGAACCCAGATTCCTTGCTCCCAACACAGCCGGCCCTACTGGGTGGCACTGGGCCCGGGCACTGCTTTCACTGACGTGCGGGGCCAGGCCGAGGCCGAGGCCGAGGCCAGAGAGGTGCGTAGGGTGTGGAACGGAAGGAGGTGCCCCTGGGGTCGTGTGGCCCAGGCTCGGTTCAGACGTGTAACTACAGACGACACAGAAAGGACTTCCTGAGCTCCCATCGCAGGCAGACTCGTTCTGTTACGTCTCACAGCGGAGAAACGCCCTGGCCTGCCTGGTGCTCTGAGGGGAGAACGAGGGAAGCCCCTGCTGCCCAGCTGCTCTGAAGCCGGTGGGAGGGTCCCCACCTTCCCTGTCGCTGGGTCAGGATGCGAGACCGGGAGGGAAGAGGGGGTGGGGACAAGGAGGGCCAGCCCAGCAGGCCTGAGGGCCCGCTCCCCGCGTGGAGTCCGCTGGTGGATATTCTTTCTCACTGTTAAGCTGGAAAGGGAAGACGCCAGGAATTCACAGCCAGACACTTGCTTGCAGATGGCCATCGCCCTCAGCACGCTGTCTCTCTCAGGGCTTCCTCGCCCGTGGCTGTGCAGGGGCGGGGGGGTGGGGGAGACCCAGGCCGGCTCCTTGCCGCTGTGTGTGAACGGAGCTGGGAGAAGGGTGGGCGGTGTGAACGGAGCTGGGAGAAGGGTGGACGGTGTGAACAGGACTGGGAGAAGGGTGGATGGTGTGAATGGAGCTGGGAGAAGGTGGGCGTCTGAAGCAGCATCTCTCTTGCAGCTCATCCTGCCGGACTCCATGAAGGTGCTGCCCGTGTACATGAACTCCCTGCTGAAGAGCTGCGTGCTGCTCAGCCGGCCTGACATCCCCACGGACGAGCGGGCCTTCCAGCGGCAGCTGGTCATGACCATGGGCGTGGCCGACTCGCAGCTCTTCTTCTACCCGCAGCTCCTCCC
>NW_005357024.1:143118-143808 GCF_000412655.1 Myotis brandtii
AGGGTGGGGTTGGCGGAGCCCCCTGCCCTGGCTGCCCGGTCGCTCTCCTCCTCCCGCAGCAGCATCTCTGAGGTGGGAGGGTGGAGAGGTGGTGCTGAGACCCCGAGAGCGTTAGACAGCTGCGTGTGCCGTGGGCCTCACAGGCATGTGTCCGTGGCTCAGTCACACCCCGTGGCACGCGCTGAGCGGCCTGACCGAAGGCCATGGCCAGCGGGTCAGCGTGTGAGGGCGCCTGCGTGGTGCAGGGACCACCCTCCACCTCCGGGCGGTGGTTCTGCTTCTCTGAAGCCGGCCCTGACGCCTCGGCTGCCCTGCACTGTCCTGTGAAGGTCAAGTTCCAGCTGGGAGAGCCGAGGAGAGGGGAGGGGAGGGGAGGAGGGAGCCGGCGGTAGCTTCTCTCTCATCCGGGCTCACACCAGCCCAGGCTGGCATGTCAGTGCAGTCAGAGGTCTGCGAGGTTGGAAATAAGCTATCGATTCTTCCCGTCACTGTGAGTGTCAGAAGTAAATTACTGCCAACAGCTGCTTTTCCGATAAAATCGGATGGTGGACGGTCTCCATGAGAGAAAGTAGAGCTCTGAGGGACAAGAACAGCACCCCCAGAGAGAGGAGGAGGGCGGGGGAGAGGCAGGGAGGGGAGGGGACGCGTTTCTAACTCTCGCCTCCGTCTGCCCAGCACACGGCGGTCACC
>NW_005357024.1:148702-149093 GCF_000412655.1 Myotis brandtii
CCCGCCTCTCCGAAGACGGCGTCTTCCTCCTGGCCGATGGGCTGCGCATGTTCCTGTGGCTGGGAGCCAGCAGCCCCCCCGAGCTCATCCAGGGCATATTCAACGTGCCCTCCCTGGCGCATGTCAGCGCAGACATGGTGGGCACCTTTTCGTTGTTTCTACACAAAGTCCTGAGTGTTTTTGTTCATATGCAACCACGTGTCACCAAGAAAACGGGGCAAGTAGTTCCGTATAAGAACGGGAGAATTCCGTGTTTGACGGATAACGATCAGCTGCTGTGAAGTTGTTGGTGGAAAGTATTAGACAAACGAACAGAACGTGCCGTGAGCAGAGCTGCCGCGGCGCTGAGCCCTCCCCACCTGGCAGTCACTGACGGGCAGCCCCTCACTGA
>NW_005357024.1:149140-152840 GCF_000412655.1 Myotis brandtii
CAAGGTGGGGACTGAGGCCCTTCTGGGGCTGGGGGCTCAGCTGGAGCTGACTGCACGTCTAACGGGGCAGACATCTCTCACCCGCGTTCAGCTGCAGGCATCGCAGCTCAGCGCCCTGCAAGCGAACGCTCCCCAAACATGGCGCCCCCTGTGCAGGGGGCGGGGGGGGGGGCAGGGAGCACCCTGGCCTCAAGGTGCACGCGGAGGAGCAGCGGTTGCCGCTGCCTGAGTCCATTTATTGGGAACCTCACTCACACCGTTGCCGTGAGCTGCTGTGACGGCTGTGCTGTCCTCTGTGACGGCTGGTGGTTCCGTAAGAACCAGTCTGTCCCCACTTGCTGGTCTGAGGGCAGGTGCACAGCACCTTGGGGGGAGGAGGGGGTTAAAGGGGCCGCATCCCATCCAGAGGCTGGTCTTAAGATGAGGGTGAAGACTTAGAAATGGTAAGACATCTGCATGGGGTGAAATTAAGGAATGATTAGAAATGCAATTTCAAAAGAAAAGTGCAATTAATAAAAATAAAAATTCAGGAGGCAGACAAGTCTGTGAATCTCAAGGATATATCTATGAAACAGAGGAAGTGCCTCTACTTTTTTTTAAGTCTTTATTTATTTTAATCCTCACCTGAGGATGTTTTTCCATTGATTTTTAGAGAGAGTGGAAGAGAGAGGGAAAGACAGAGAGAAACATCAATGTGTTTGATTGGTTGCCTCCTGCATGGCCCCAACCAGGGCCCGAGGGGGAGGAGCCTGCAACAAGGTACGTGCCCTTGACTGGAATCGAACCCGGGACCCTTTGGTCTGCAGGACGACACTCTGTCCACTGAGCAACCGGCCAGTGCGCTGACGCAGCAGTTGTCAGTGCCGCTCTGCTGACGAGCGTGCGTGTGAGTCGCCAGCCTCCAGAGCGCAGCGTCTGGCGGGCCTGCTCCCGTCCAGTCCACCGCGTCCTCTCAGCCTCGTCAGAAAATGCACACAGCGCCTGCCGCTCTCTCTGTAGAGGCAGCTGGCATCTCAAGCCATGCATGCGGGTACACTCACCATGTGTAACCTGTTGAATAAAGCCTCCACCTTAACATCCGTGAATACACGTGGGAGAGGCCTGTGACTGTACCTATCGAGTTCTGCTGTTTTACATCCTGTGGAAACGGCCGAGGGGTTGCTGAGACGTGTGATTGCGACACGGTGTTGGGGCTCAGCGCCAGCTCACAGGGTAGCATGCCGCTCGGGGGCTCTGCTGAGAAGCAGGCAGCGTTTACTGTCTTACTGGGCAGAGCTCACGTCCCCACAGCTGTGCGTTCTGTGGACCATTAGCCAGATGTAGGGGACTCTGGGGGCCACACTCCCCCGAGGAATCAGCGTTTGGGTCTAATGTGCAGCAGTGGTACTCGGATGCGGTTCCAGACCTCGGGGTGCCACAGGGTTCGGCCGCTGATCACTCACGATGCGGCCTGGAAACACACCTCGCGCAGGGATCGCACACCTGGCTAGTGGCCCGAGGACGCCCTCTTCATAAACAGCCCGCTGGGTGATCAGGAGGCCTGGGCAGAGCAGAGCCCGCTGGGTGATGAGGAGGCCTGGGCAGAGCAGAGCCCGCTGGCCCGCATGCCCACAGGATGAGGCACTGTTCAATGCGTTGTCTCACATTTGTGATGTTTGGGTAAATGAACTAAGTCAATAGTGAAATACATGGTTAGAAGGATGTTTTTAACTTTAATATTCTAATACTCTCATTGCTGCTTCCACACAGATGTTATAAATTACACTAACTTGTCTGCTTGATGTTCTTAATCCCAGACGGTCCTGCCCGAGGTGGGAAGCCCGCATTCCCAGACGCTCCGGGCGATCGTGGGTGCTCTCCAGCGTCAGCGGCCCTACTCGATGAAGGTGAGGCGATCGGATTCCTCTCCTCTTCCCTTCAGTCTCTGAATTTCATTACAGACTTTTAAACGCACGTCCTAGTTGTTAGAGGATAGGAAGCTCACACTCACCTCTAAGTACGTCCACCTGCTCACCAGCCACACATACGCGAGTGAACGGCCACTCCCTAGCCAGCCCTGTTCGGGCGTCCCACCCGTCCCCAGGAAGCCCCTGCATGGCCATGGCAGTCGGTCAGAGTCTGAAAGGCCTTTCCTTCAGCGGAGGCTGCTGAGTCAGAGCCTCGTGCAGAACACGGGCAGTTTCCTTACGACCTCAGGTTTATGACGCCTGCGAAGTGTTGTCTGGCCCTTCGAAGCCCCTTTCGGGCCTTTTTTGAGATTGAGTGAAAGGGCTGCAGAGGCCTCTGATTCAGGGAGCTTGTGCCTGCTGCTCGGTCCAGCCCACCTGGCTTCCTTCCCCAGCCCAGGGCCCCCTCCTGGGGTTCGGGAGACGGCCAGTCCCGCAGGACAGGACGCTCACCTGGCGGCGGCCCCCCTCCCCCGCCCCGCACTGCAGGCAGCGTCCCTGACGTGGGTGTCAGTCCAAGCAGCCCCTTCGCTGGGCCAGGTGCCCTCGGGCAGACATCGGCTTCCGGAGGCTGGTGAACTCATGGAGAGCTGCCAGGTGAACACAGAACCTTCCAGAACAGTTTCACTCCACACGGCGCCTGCTTGGGTGCCGTTTCAGGACAAGACCTAGTGATGGCAGGGGAGCCCCACCCTGAGACGCTGCTACCAGGACACTGACCCCCTGGGGATGTAGACCAAGGGGGGTCTCCTGACACAGTGGCAGGCGCTGGGGTCAGAGTGCACAGCGGTGACGCACCGTCCCAGCTGCACTGCCGCTTCCCCGCCGCCGCCTTCTGCAGAGAAGCGGCCTCCATCACTCCAGAGCCCTCCGCCCGCCGCTCCACCCCTGAGGGAGCCATGTCAGCTTTGGCTGTAAAACATCAGGGTGAAGGTGCCATGTGAGCAGAGTATAAGCAGCTGCAGGATAAGAGAATTATAGCCCGGGCACTTAAAGAAGCCGCGATTCCCATGTGCCCCTCGCAAATGCACCTGTTTGTGAGGTTCCTCAGGCCGTTCCGGGCACTGTCTGTACAGAGACCTTGAAAATCTAGGGCTGCAGCGTGAGGAAGAGCCCCCCTCAGCCCTGTCTCCACGCACAGAGCCCCCCTCAGCCCCTCTCCACGCACAGAGCCCCCCTCAGCCCCTCTCCATGCACAGAGCCCCCCTCAGCTGGCACAGAGTTGAAGGTGATCATGAAGGAGCTCCCTCACCTGCCAGCCTCCCAGGAGGTCCTGGGCCTGGAGAGTCGATGCCCAAAGGGAGCAGCACGGACTCCCCAGGTCCCCCGGGCAATGAGGTCCTAGACCTGGAGCCTCCAGTCCTCTGCCCAGTGTCTCACCCTGCCCGGCTCTGCCTGGCCTGTGGCACGGGGGCCAGACTCATGCCGCCACCGGTCTTGGACGCAGCTGAGTCCTGGGCACGTGGGGAAGGTAGACACACACCACGTGAGACAAGAGCCTTGACTGCAGGCTCACCAGGACGCAGGGCTCCACGCCGGCCCACAACGGGGACCGGGCACTTCCATGTCCTCGCCCACAGACCTGCTGACCTGACGCAGCTGCAGCAGCTGCTGTTGGATTAGCATTTTCACAGGCCGGGGCCCGGCCAGGTAACCGGAACGAGCAAGCGGTGTTGACAGAATTGTCCTGCTGGACGACTGGAGGCCGAGGAGGCAGCGTGGGGGCGCCGGGCCCTCCTGGCCAAAGGGGGCGT
>NW_005357024.1:153107-155355 GCF_000412655.1 Myotis brandtii
TCGGACGCGGCACTTCCCACCTCCCCCAGGCCTCGCAGTGGACACGGTGGGTTGGTGACGTGGGAACATACGAAACGGAGCCCAGAGCGTGTGTAACCGCTGCCTGTGCTGTCTCCTAGCTGGTGATCGTGAAGCAGCGAGAGCAGCCGGAGATGGCATTCCGGCAGCTGCTGGTGGAGGACAAGGGGCTGGACGGAGGCCCGTCCTACATGGACTTCCTGTGCTGCCTGCACAAGGGCGTCTGCCAGCTGCTCAACTGATGCCTCCTCGCGCCCGACTCCCGGCACAGGCAGCAGCTACGCGGGTCCTGGCTGGTTGGCAGATGGCTGTGCCACACACATAAATTATTTTTCAAATGTACAGATCGGGTATAAACTTGTCTTGGTTCCTCTCCCATTTGCAGTGAGGGGAAAAACTTAATTTTTACATTATATTTTTTAAAATCATGTAACCCCACTGAACACATTTTTCAACTTGAGGTTTGCATAGCAGACTTTTAATGACCTTGGGATCTATTAGTGGAGCCGTTTGTGTTCTGCGTTTTTTCAAGATTACGTGTTGCATACGGTACCACTCTGCCCGCTGTTGGTTCTGTCTGCACAGACGTCATCAGTCCTCATGCGGTTCTCTGTGCAGCGCTGGAGGCCTCTGTCTCAGCTGGGGCTCAGCCAGCGCCAGGCCCTCAGCCCTGCTCCGCAGGAGCTCACGTAGGGGTTCGGGGGCCGCGGGCCAGGCAGGCGCACGTGTGCGGGGGTCACTCACGCACCGCCGCCTTCGTCTGGAAGTGCCCCAGGGACAGATGGGATCGCTGGGAATGTATGTTCATTTGTTTAATGTCTGGTCGGATGGAAACATGCCTCTCCATTAATGAAGCAATAAAGAGTAAAGATACGCGTTTAGATCATGTGTTGGAAGGAGGAGAGAGAACCTGGAACGGACTTGCGCCCAGGAGAAGGCGCTGCGGCTGCAGTGTCTGAGCCCCATCCCCGAAGGCTGGTGGGGAGAAAAGGCAGTGCTCTGGGGAGAGCTGACACGTGGGCTTGGGTCGCTGCAAACAGGAGGGATGCTGGCTGTCTGATGCAAGACAGGAGGGCTGGGAATCCCAGCACCACCTCTAGGGCGCTTGCCCCGCGAGCCATTCAGACCAGCCCTGCCAGGAAGTTCTAGCAGCCCTGTCTCCTGTGTGTGCAGTTCGCCTCTGCGGAGCCCACAGGTGAGGTCTACCTCTACTTGACGGCAGTTTCAGATGGTTCAGAGGTCACCCCCTCCCGTCGCGCCTTGTCCGGCCGGCGTGCCATCCCGAAGCGTGTCCTCACAGCACGGCTCCCAGAGCCCTCGCCCCCTCACCTCACACCCGAAGCCCAGAGTTAAGTCACAAGGAAACTCGGATGTGGGGAGGAGAACGCGAGCCCAGTTACCTGTCCTTGTAGCTCGGTGGCTGCAGCGTGAGCTGGGCAGGTTGGCGGGTTTTGTCTTGACAATATTCTTTAAAGTGTTACCAGTTAGCGATCAGTGTAAAACTCTTTTGCAATAAGAATTTTCCATTTTAACACCTTTTATAGACTAAGGCTTTAGTTTATTAAGCCAGTCTTTTTAAATTGTAGTTTTTCAAATTTTGGTATCCTTTGGGCCATGAAAAACGGTTTCCTTAAAAACAGTATCTGTGCCCGGCCCATGCGGCTCAGTGGTTGATCATCGACCCATGAACCAGGAAGTCACGGTTTGATTCCCGGTCAGGGCACATGCCTGGGTTGCGGGCTCACTCCCTAGTAGTGCAGGAGGCAGTTGATCCATGATTCTCTCTCATCACTGATGTTTCTCTCTCTCCCTCCTCCTCTCCCTTCCTCTCTGAAATCAATAAAAATCTACACTAATAAAAGAGAAACATGATAATTGGCGTACGACCGCTACCCTTCCCATTGGCTAATCAGGGAGATATGCAAATTAACTGACAGCCAAGATGGCGGCCGGTAGCCAGGCAGCTTGAAACTAACATGAGGCTTGCTTCCTTCAGTGACAGAGGAAACCAACGTTCCCGGCCTGCCTTGCAGGCCTCTGAGCCTGCAGTTTGAACATTGTAACAAAAAAACCCCCAGAAACCAGCTTTCAGCGAGCTGGGATCTCAGAGCTGGAGTCAGAGCTGGAGTTATACATTGTTTCAAATGAAACAAACCAGATACTTACTTTCAGCAGCGGAGGCCTGAGAGCTGGAGCCTCAGAGCTAAAGCTGGCCCAGAATAAAAAAAGA
>NW_005357024.1:157688-163207 GCF_000412655.1 Myotis brandtii
GGCCCTGCTCTGAGCCCGACCAGGGGCTGCACCTAGGGATTAGGCCTGCCCTCTGCGACCCGGGAGCAGGCCTAAGCCAGCAGGGCATTATCTCCTGAGGGGTCCCAGACTGCGAGAGGGCACAGGCCGGGCTGAGGGACCCCCCCTTTCCCCCGAGTGCACAAATTTTTGTGCACTGGGCCTCTAGTATATTTATAAAAACATATTCCCCATGTTTGAAGAAATCAGCTTTAGGATACTCTGTGGGGTTTAATGCCGGTTTAGCAAAAAGACTACATTTATGAATTAAGGGAAATGAGATTTAGCACATAGACTGACTTGGCAACAGTAAACTCCAGTGTGCAAAAAAGTCCCGTTTTACACAGCGCCCTCAGGAAACCGGACCCTGTCCCCGGACCAGGGGGCTGGGGGGGGGGCGGGGGGAGAGTCTTCCTCGTGGACCCAAGTGGGGCTGCTCTGCTTCCTCGCTGAGCTCAGGCGTGGGGACGACACTCAGCACTTCCCAGGGCCCCCCGCCCCTCCCCGCCAGGCTCCGCGGCCACCTGCCCTGGGCCCCACTCCTCACCGGGAGGAGCTAGTCCAGCTCCTACTCCAGCTCCTGCCAACGGCCATGCAGACGTGGCCACCTCCCTGTCCTTCCTGGAATGGTCGCGTTTGGCAGAAAGTGTTTACAAATCTACATCCTGAGGAAAGAGGGCCTTGGAGGGCAGGGCCGGGGCGATTGGTTCGGTGAGCCCATCGATGCGCGGAGTCCGTGGAAATCACTGTCTCCAGAGCCTCAACACTGCTCTCATGTGAGAAGGAAAGTCCATACCAGACGCACAGGCTTCCTTCCTGCGCAGCCGGGCGGCCTCCACCTGGGTGAGCAGCGCCTCGGGAGCCACCGCCAGGCTCGGCAGGCTCCGGCCGGCCGACCGACCGACTGACCATCCGTCCTGACAGTGTCCCACTCAGAGGCCGAAGCACCCTCCGCCTTCGTGCTGTGGTGCCGAGCACCGGGTGCTCAGGGCACGGGCCGGCTCACGCACAGCCCGTGGGAGGAGACAGGCGGTATTGGCTGTGATGGCGGCCTTCCCCGGGTCAGGGGGTCAGGGCCTGGAGGCACCCCGCCTGGGAGTGACCCCCAGCTCTGAGGCCGCCCCACCCTTCCTGTCAGCACGCCCCCAGGAGGCGGCAGGATTTAAAATGCAGGGAGTCAGTTGGCTGAAAAGCTGACATTTGAGCTTATATTTCTTAAAATTTTGCTTTAGAATTATGTTTATACATAAAATCGCTTTAAAGACAATCTTCTTAACCATGCTTGTGTGCTTTAAAAATCTTGTTTCAATAAGGCAGAACAGTAGAAAAGGAAGCTCTCACCTGTTTGTAACTGATTCGAGAGAGAGAAATATCTATTTGTCGTCACACTTATACATTCATGGGCTGCTTCTTGTCCGTGCCCTGACGGGGGATCGAACCCGCAACCGTGGCGCATCGGGACGATGCCCTACTCAACCGAGCTACCGGCCAGGGCCAGTGAGCTCTAAGCTTGACCCCTGTGGCCAGGCCCCTAAGCCTCGCTTTGGGACAGCCACCCCTCCACCCACCCGTGCAGCCCACTGAATGACGGGCCAAGCCTCTCCCTCATGTTGCCGTGTGTGCACCGCCTGCCGATGCCAGCGCCGTGAGCGGGCAGTGACCTTGGTGGTGTCGCCAGCATGAACGACTGTGGGCACCTCTGAACACAACTGCCCTGACCCTCCATCCTCTGCTTTACAGACAAAACGGAAACCCCACAAAGGGGCAGGAGAAGCTGGGGGTTCTTTCCTCCCAGGCCCAGGCCCAGCCCTGGCCTCCCCGTGGGCAGGTGAACGGCGCAGTCGCATCCAAGTGTCCGTCCGCGGCTGCGATCCTGTGTCCCAGAGTGTCCCGGCCACACGCGCTCAAAGGGGACGGTGTCCTGCCCCAATGGACCAACTGTTTTTCTTGTCCAGTGAACCTGGTTACATAGGATTCATGGGGCAGAATGTACACTATGCGTGCAGCGTTTAGCACAATTAACTTTCAGAAATTTAGTTCCATGAAAGGCAAAGGCAGGGATTTCGCAGGAACATCTCAGACGTACCCGCTCCCCTCCGCGGTGACCTCCGCTGGAGCGCAGCCGCGATGCCCACCTGTTGGGGTGGGAGCTCTCCTGTCCGCACCAGCCTCAGGCCCGGGCTCCACGGCCCGAGGTCCATTGCTGTTTGTTGAGGTGCTGGCTGCTCCGCTTTTCTGAGGAGCCGAGAACACCTCACAGCGGGAACAGCACAGACGAGACCAATGGGAGAGTGGGGAGAGCAGGTGGGTGCTCCGTCTGTGGCCCTCACACTCACGCTTCCCCACTGACCGGTCCCACGCGCTCGGGTCCCGTGTGGGTGCTCCCGTGCCTAGATTCTCACCTACTTAGTGTCTTTGGAAAAACCTACCGAGTCCAACTTCATGTCATTAGCACCTCTCTCGTCAGAGCCCGCGATCTGCCCGAGGGTGCCGGGCACTGGGGACGGGCTTGCAGGGCTGTCCCCATTCAGTGAGGCAGCGGTTCCCCCGAGGGGACGATGAGCCTTGAGGGCAGGCGTCTCCAGTGCGGACACGCCAGGGGAGGCTTTCTGCAAAGGCCTGGGTGTCCAGCTTCACAGCTGAGACCTGTACTCGCTCCCCAGGCACCGAAGCCAGGACACTGCAGGCCCTCATGGGCCCAGCATCAGGGCTGCTCTAAGGACGGCCGCCTGCGAGCCCAGGTTTGCTGTGACCGCCCACAGAAACGGGAAACTCAGATCACAGAGCACTAATTAGAGTGAGTCCCAACGGGCCATCGTTTCATTGAGTCAATACGACTGTGAAACAAATCAGCAAAATCTGGAACTGTACACTTCAAAGACCACGTTATTAAATCCAGGAGGAGAGCACTAGGGGCTTTAAAGTGAGCTGCAGGCACTAATCAGGAAACAGCCAGCCCTTCAGCAACTGCGATGGGAGGAAGTACTTCAACAGCATGAAAGGAATCGATCGCTCCTGCTGCGGAGACGGGGACGAGGGCCCGGCCGTCACGTGCTCACCCAGCCCCGCCCACACACCTCTGCGAGGCAGGGGGTGCCCGTTCCCACATGTGCTCGGGGTGCAGGAGGCTCTTCTACTCACATCCGAGCAGCTCGCTGCTGCCAGTGCCGGTCTGCTCGCTGTGGACAGTCCGGCTGCCACGCTGCCTCCACTCGGTCCCCATCCTGACGCCTCTCCCGGGTGCGTCCCGGGGACCACTCTGCACCCCCGCTGTCTCCATGGGGCTAAGTGTTTCAGCGGAGTTTGGGTCTGGTATCCTCCCCCCACACTTGTTCCAGCCGGTGCCACCAGCTCATCCCTTCTTCCCGTGCTGCACAGCGAGGGGAGGTCAGGAGCCGAGTGCCTGGGGCCTCCTGAGCCCTCCGTCCGGGGAGACGGGCACAGGGAGAGACACAGCCACTGAGAGCAAACATCAGCATCGGGCCGAGAGAGCTAGGCCTGGGACATGTATGTTAGGGATGCTTGACTTAGAACTTTTAGAACTTAGGGAAAATGTAGGCTTTTTTCAGAATCCGACTTCATGTTGTTAGCACCTCTCTAGTCAGACCCTGCGATCGGCCAGCTTCTGTCCCCAACAAGGAATCAGGGAAGCAAAGGAGAGCTCCTGGCGATTCCTGGACCACTTTGTGAAAACGTGGGGCAGGTAAGTTGATGAAAAGCCGACGAGGCCAGGAAAGGGTTAGTGTTCACGGAAACCGTCCTCAGTGAACAGATTTAACTGCAGACGTGATGCTGCAGCCTCAACGGGCAGGAAGGGGACCCAGCGAGTCCATTCCCTCCTCTTGTAAAAAGGCCACGCGAGGCCGCACGGGGTCATCGAGGCCATGCACGCCCCAGCCCCTCTTATTTGCTCCACGGTGGGGGCTCCCTCTAACTTCCAACCTACAAGGAGGCTTCCTAACTCCGGCAGGGACACTGACACACACCTCCCGGGCGACCAGGCCCGGGCAGCCCAGCAGCCGCCCCGTGGTTAGGCCCAGGGCGCGGCCACGCACCAGTCCTGTCCATGGGACGGGCGCTTCCTCGCCGGTGCTTCTCAGGACCCACCTGGGCCACTGGGCATCCCTCCATGTTCATCGCACCCGGGTGAACGTGGACAGTCCTGGCTCCCGATGATTTGTAAAGGCTGACAACACACCGTTATTTCAGCAAAGCCCCAACCAACTGTGACACCCCAGGTCTTCACCAAGAAAGGCACCAGTCAGCCCGGCCGGCTGGCTCGGTGTTTGACCATCGACCTGTGAACCAGGAGGTCACGGTTCAATTACCAGTCAGGGCACAATATTAGAAGCCCGTTGCAGGAATATTCCTCCAAGAATAGGGCTTCCTCGGGCCAATCTCGCCACCAAGCCCCCCCGCCCAGGGCCGCACACAGGGGTCCTGGCTGGGGGCGGGGCTTAGACAGCACACGGGGGCCTGGATGGCAGCTCGCGCTGGCCCGCCCTGCCTGCAGTATGCAAATTAGCCATCTTTGTTGACAGTTAATTTGCATATCACGCTGATTAGCCAATGGGAGGCGTAGCGAAGGTACAGTCAATTACCATGTTTGTCTATTATTAGATAGGATATTTTTAATTTTTTTAAAAAGAAAGGCATTAAACTACTTGCACTACCAGGACGGGCCAGCCAACCTCATCGGCCTTGCAGGTCTCAACTCTCTTCCTATGACTTGGCTCTTCTCGTCAAACCCAGGCGTTAGTGGAAGGAGCTGCTGTCGGCCCCAGGCCCAGAGAGATCAGCCTCCATGTGGAACAAAGGCGATTCCACAACAGAAAACAGACTCCCGGGTCTCGGAGTTTCAGCTTTTATTAGAAAAATCCTACACAAAATAGAAGATATTTATCAAGGACAACAGTATTTCATTCATGAAGTTCATTTACAGCAGAGCCAGGCCCTGGGAACCCCGAGGGGCCAGAGCAGCGCTCCTTCCTGTCCCGGTCAGCGGTTCCAGCTGCTTCCCCCACGAGAAGTGTGTCAGGCGCCATGTGCTCCGCAGGAGGGCTCTCCCCAGGCGGGCGCCGGGGTCAGGGTCTTGCTGCCTCCTTCCCTCCGGTCTGTCCTCCGCGCCAGTGGGCCTGTCTGCGCCCTCCGCCCGCCTCGGGAGCTCCTCCGCTGGGAGCAGATTTCGGTTTGGGAGGTGATTTCGTTCAGTCTTTCCATTTCCTCTGCAGTTGAATTATATCTGAGTCTAAGGTTTTTCTAAAAAGAAAAGTGTCTATTGTGTCACCAAGAAGCTCACCCGGTCACTGCTGCTGCTGCTGCTCCATCCACGCCCCCCCCCCCCCGAGGCTGGTGCCCCAGGCTGGATGGGAAGGTGCTGTGCTGTTCATCCTGGGGTCCAGGCGTGGACACAGCGGGGAGGCGGTGCCTGCAGAACTACAGTGTGCGGCGCCCACGGGGAGCCCAGCGCAAAGCCGCCCCCACAGAGGTCCTGGCACAGC
>NW_005357024.1:163427-175328 GCF_000412655.1 Myotis brandtii
CGGTTCCTCCTCGCCCCCCGCCCCGGGGAGCACCCCCGCCCCGGTCAGCCTTGGACTTGGGTGGGGGCGACTTGGGGCGCAGCCTCTCGATCTCCTCAGTGCAGCCCGTCAGGTAGGAGTTGGGGGCGCTGAAGTAGGACGCGTAGGTCTCCGCGTTGTAGTTGCTGTTGGTCAGCGTGGGGCCCACCGTAAGCCAGCCTGCGGGAGGGAGGATGCTCTCAGCTAGCCCGCCCCGCCATCTCCCCGCACCTTCTTCCTGGCCCAGTGCGCCCCGCACCGCCCTTCCAAGGAGGCGGAGACCTGAGACCCGGCCCTGCCCACGTCTCCCTGCTGCACCTTCAGGAAGAAAGCACCTCCCGCTCCTTCCCACGGGGACTGTGCCTCCTCCCAGGAGGGCCCTGCAGCCCCCACCCCCTTCCTTGTGCACCAGCCCAGCGGCCCCAGAGGTGCCCCCAGCTTCAGCCGGCCCCCTCTGCTCCTCACCCCACCCTCCACTGCCTGCCCCTCCCTTCAGACAGGCAGCCTGGATCCTGAGTCCCAGCCCCTCCCTCTGAAAGCCCGAGCCTCCAGCAAAGTTCAGCCAGCGGCTCCTCTGCGCTGGACAGTCCAAGTGCGGCCTCTACGGTCTTCTCTAAGGAGGCCTGACCTCACTCTCAGTCCCCGTCCACGCAGCTTCACTGGAGAAAGTGACCCGGACAGGGGCTGTCCCCGCCTCGGCGCCCGCTTTCTTTCCATCCGTCAGCCCTGAAAGCCCCCTCCACACGCAGGTCAAGGGAACCCTCCTATGGATGACACTTCTCTCAGACCCCGACTCAGTTCCCCAGGTCCAGGCTCCCGCCAGCCCCCCTGCTGGGCGGCTGCGCTCTCAGCCTCCCACACCCTCCTGGGAAGCGCCTGAGCGAGGCTACAAGGACTGAGTGCCCCACGGGTGTCGCGCCTCGCCTTGGGGCTGGGTTCCCAGGGGTGGTCTCATAGCTGACGCATGTCTGGGGAGAGACTGGGAATCTGCTCTGAGTGCTACGGGCCGGGATCCTTCAGCGCAGGGCAGGGATCTCCACGAATTGGGCTCACAGCATCCTGCCCATCACCCTCACGCTTATTCTCAGGCTACTGGATCATCACAAAATGCCAGAAAGCAAGGATTTGACCAGGATCACCTTCCACAACGCAGCAGCCGTTCTGTACGCTCCTGTGTTCACTGTGTGAAAACATTCGTGTCGAAGTGCATAAAGGTTTGAAGAGAAGAAAAGCAGGGAAACTGCCCTTTCCGGGCAGGAGGCCTATATGGTCCCATCTGCAGCTGAGCCTGAGTGTCCCTAAGAGGCGAACTGTTTTCTCGTCTTTTTAAAATATCGAATGCACACTGTGGTGATCACTAAGGTTTTGAAAAGAGGCCACCACCACACCCGTAAGGAACAAGCCAGGCATTTCAGCCTCTACTAAAGCCCGACCCGGATCGCACAAATGCATGGTGCTTTCTGCAGGACTACCCAGCATTCATGCGTCTTCGTTCCGCAGTCACCGAAGGCCCTGCGTGCCGGGGAGGAGGGAGTGCAGACGGCTCTGCCTCCCGGAATCTACAATTCAATGATGTAAGGACGTGAGGAAACAGAAAGCAGACGGGGCCAGAGTGACCGCGGAGGGAGAGGACCGGCTGCAGCAGGGGACCCGGGGGAGCCTGGCAGGCCTGCAGCACCAGACGAGGCCTCCAGCCCGTCAGGCCTCACTGCACCCAGCCCGGCAGGGAGCTCCGGACACCTGCACCCCCGGTGGCCAAGCTCTCTCTTCTCATCCTGAGGTCCTACCTGGCCGAATCGTACTATCTCTTCCAAACAGGTGAAGGCGCCTCCGGCCCAGACAGAAGTGCTCGATGATGTGGAAAATCTCCACGGGCTTCTCTATGTTCCCGATCTCGGGCTCCTCCGTGATGATCAGGTCGATGTCGACGTTGGCGTGGATGAAGTCCCCGTCTGTGCTGCGCTTCACGGTCCCTTTGATCCCCATGAGGCAGTGCTCCTGACAGCAAGGAGAGACCATCAGCCTCCGACACCCCCGGCCCATTTCCTGGACACCCCCGGCCCATTTCCTGACCAATCCTCCGTCCTCCGGATCGTTAGGACACGGTGCTCTGGGTGACACAGCAAGAAGACCTGGGCTCCTGGGTGGGGGGAGGTGGCCAGGGAGGCGAGACAAGAGGACGGGACTTGGAGCCACCACATTCTAGACCAGAGTCAACGACCATGGAGTCTTTTCCCTCTAAAACTTAACCATAACCCGTTTCAACAGGTATGGAAACATGAAACTTGACCTTTGAACTATAAGATGATGTTACACTGGGCTTACTATGATCCAAGATCAAACTACACACAAGATATAAGCCTTTTAATATGGAGAAGAGGCTTTAAGCCTGGATAGACTTCCAAATACTTGACACAGGAAATGTGCAAATCAAACCCTTCTCCCTGTTGTCTGTTTTAGACCCTCGCTATTTCACCTGACGGCAGGAGTGTGGATGGGACAGACTTAGCCTCCCACTTGATTCCACGAACCAACAGTGGATGGGTGGCTTGGGTTCCCTTCGAAAGAATGTTCCAGTCCAAGGAAACTATTAAAGAAGAAACACCCTCCCACCAACGGCTCCGCTGAGGGAACGGCTGGAGGGCAGGCTGACTAAAGACGCTGCACGGAACACGCACTGGATACTGCGGCCAGAGAAGAGAAGGAAGCCCGCCATCTGCGGCAACATGGACGGGCCCGGGAGGTATGAAACTAAGAGAAATGACTCAGAGAAAGATAAATGCCAGGATGTTACTTATATGTGGAACCTAAAGACCAAAATAACCAAAACAAAACAGATGCAGATGCAGACACAGAACCACCTGGAGGTCGCCAGAGGGACAGGGTGGGGGACTGACGCAACAGGGGGAGGGGCCGGGAGCACACACTTCCAGCTGTAAAGCTAGACTGTCACAGGGAGCGACGAACACCATGGAGGCCGCAGTCACTCACACTCGAGCAGCCTCACCTGTGACCACCGCGCAACAAATGTAAATCTCGAGCCACCACATCTACACCCGAATTAATACGATACTGTAAGCAGCTACGCTGCAACCAGACACGAACTTGGTGTCTTCCTATGAATGCTCAGTGCCATTGCCCAAGTCTGAGAAAAGGACCTTTCCACCAAAATTAAACAATATGCAGTCATTTGGAAAATAATGAAAATTAAAAAAAAATGATCGAGAACATAAAGATAAAGATGACTAGATCGTAGAGCAATACCTTCGTTCTCTGGAAGACAGCCTTTGGATCTAAAGTCTTAGTCTTCCCAGGGTTGTTTTTATTGGTTTTAATCCAACAAATATCTTCACATCTTCTGTAGCCCCACTTGCGTAAACACTAGAAATGGAAATTTAAAAAAGCCCTTAGCTAAAAGCAATCAACAACACTTAAAATAACCAGCCAGCACTAAAAACTTCCCAGAGGCTTGAAATCCCGTCCCCAGGTGTCACAGGAACTGCTGTAGTGAGATGTGGGAAAGAGTCCTGTCTCTATTATACAGCCATTCGACAGGGTACCCCGATCAAATAGAAGAAAAGTTCTAAACACAATTAAATACAAGGTACTTATCACCCAAGGTGCGAGAACTTCCTGTCATTCTCATTCGTTCATTCAAACTACATCCCAGGCTCGGGGCTACTTCCCCATTCCATCTGACTTCCGTTTGGAATTCAGGAGTTAATGGAATTCAGAAAAGCACTTTTTAGCTTCTCATGAGCATCAAGTGACACCAGGCAGCTTGTTTTTGAGATGTGAGCTGGAGTTTTAAATCTCGAAACCGCTCTCTTCCTGCAGTCGTTATAAACCCCATTTTGATTCACCCCTAGTACTAGTCCAGCGGTCGCCAACCTTTCGGACCTCACAGACCATCCGTGGTCCGGGGACCACCGGTTGGTGACTGCTGTTGTCAACTAAGGGCGGGTACTGCCTTTCATACATTCTTTCCTGAATATTTTTTCTTCTTAATATGTTATTGCCATTCAAGAAACAAAAGACAAAACACCCATCTTGAAAGGTCTTAGGCAATGCATCCTATTGCATTTTCTCTTGTGAACTTAAAGACCCACTTTACAAAACGCCAGCTTACCACTCTCCCAAGGTCCAGCCCTTCCCCGGAGCCGCACCAGAGGAAAATGAACGACCGAGGGGCCGCGATCTCATCGATCTCCAACTTCATGATCTGAAAGAAACCGAAACAATGGGGCCTGAAAGAACTGTTTCCCACTCGTCCCAGAGCAATCACTGGGTGTGTCAGGACGCAAGCACCTTGGGTGATTGCTCTGGGGCCCACTCGTCCCAGAGCAATCACTGGGTGTGTCAGGACGTTCACTAGAGGCTCTCGTTTTTAGGGGCATAATGGGAACGTCCATCCGCAGCCTTCTCGTTCTCCAGCCGTTTCCTCCTGTAGAAATCACAGGTGCACGCGTACAACGGCACACCGACGTGTGTGGAGAGGCCACAGGAAGCCATAGTTACAGGATTCCATAAGCTGCAGCTTGAGAACAACCCTTTAATATTTACAGAAAAACTAACTGAGACAAAAACAGGTTACCTCCAAGTTGGGGGCAAAATTAAAATGAAATATGCTATCTCAGCACTGCCTTGTGCAGAGTGGTGCTTAAGAAACACCTGTTGTTTTTGTTACTGATAACAAACACATAACTTTTGTAACTAATGGAAGTTATCAGTTTGCTTAATTTTATTTAGGAAAATATTACTTTACCACAATTACTTTATTCTGAAATTACTCATGCTTTTTTATCCATTACACTGTCAGTTCCTTAAAGAGTAGGAACTATACTTGACACATATATTTATTCCTGATGTTTACATCTAACCAAATGCCAATGCAGAGCGAGCTCCGGGTCGTTTGGACCATTTCGCACCCTCCCAGCCTCACCCCCAAGGACGCTGCGGCTGGGTCTCCTGTGAACCAGCTTCTCACCGCCCGCGCAACTGCTGCCTAGAAAGGTTGGCACACTTGTCAATGCCCCTCAGGCCTGGGGCCACAAAATCTACCCGTTTGCACGTGCGCCCCACGCAAGGAGGAGTGACATTCACGGCCTTTATTCATCTGGAACAGTGGTTCTCAACCTTCTGGCCCTTTAAATACAGTTCCTCATGTTGTGACCCAACCATAAAATTATTTTCGGCCCTGACCGGTATGGCTCAGTGGATAGAGCGTCGGCCTGCAGACTGAAGGGTCCCAGGTTCGATTCCGGTCAAGGACATGTACCTTGGTTGTGGGCACATCCCCAGTAGGGGGTGTGCAAGAGGCAACTGATCGATGTTTCTCTCTCATCGATGTTTCTAACTCTCTATCCCTCTCCCTTCCTCTCTGTAAAAAATCAATAAAATGTTTAAAAAAAATTATTTTCGTTGCTACTTCATAACTGTAATGTTGCTACTGTTATGAATCACAATGTAAATATCTGATATGCAGGATGGTCTTAGGCGACCCCTGTGAAAGGGGTGTTCGACCGCCAAAGGGGTCGAGACCCACAGGTTGAGAACCGCTGATCTGGAACAAACTGCTCCCCACAGGCGGCGTTTCACCGTACATCGTCCCAAGTCCAGCACTTCTCGTTGGCAGTGATGCCGGTCTCTCTGTAATACTCTTCCAGAGGGGGTTCCAGAAGAATCACATCGAACTTGGGGGTGAGCTCTCTGATGTCAAAGGCTTCGATATCCGCCTGTAAGTACCTGTGTGAGGAAAGCACAGACAGTGAGGAGAGGCTCCGAGCACTTGCAGGCGGTGGTGAGAGGTTTCCCGTGTTACTAGACGCCATTCCCACAGCCGCTGCGAGAGAACCACTGCAGGCCTCGCCTCTCGCCAGTGCGCACCGTGCAGCGCCCTCCCTAGGACATGCACGTAAGCACACCACAAAGCGGTCCGTTCCCACCTAGCCCCCTGGTTTCACACTGAAAATCCACGTTCAGCTGTAAGACTCAACCCCTTTCCATCACCACCTGAGTATTCTAGGGAAGGTCACACTGCTTTTCTCTAATTGTTTAGTTAGTTTGGAAAAACTATTTCTCTGTAAATTTTAAATTCCTCCCTCTAAAAAAGTTTCTAAATTTTCTTTTTAAAATATTAATAGTCTTTTCTGGCCACTTAGTATAATTTATCATTAGCCTTCACTGAAAAGTTATTTCCATAGAGTATGAAAGTATTTTGCATATAAAAAATTTAAATATAAAATACTTTAAATGTAAAGTCTTTTAAAATAGGATGAATACTAAAGTCTGCTAGCATTTCCCCCAATACTCAGATTTCTTTGTGGCTGTTCTAATTAATAGACTCATGTCAGCAAACTAATAAATGTACAAAATGTTCAAAGTAAACTAAGTGTGAAATAAACAGTCTCCAACTTCAAAGGCCTTATACACGTTTTTAAGGAAAGCATTATTCTGTTTAGCAAAGGTTAAAATGAATTACCATATCCCAAAAATGTCCATAGTAGCCCTGGATGCTATTAATTTTCTTTCTTTTCCCCATCAATAAATAACTTTTTGAGAAGAAACGCTATTTTAAAACATTTTAAGTAAACTCAAGAATAAATGTGAATGATTTTCTAAAAAAAAAAAAAAAAATTAAGCAAATTATCTGAAAAACTGAGAACAAATTAAATGAGAACCTACTGTGCACTCAGCCCTGAGCAGCAAACGAACATATTTGACCACAAAGAAGGAATCGCAATGATGTCAGCGCATGTGGTGCTGAGTGATTCCCAACGGAAAGGTACCAGAGGGAAAGTCTGGCCTCGGAAGCTGAGCAGGACAAGGGGCGGGAACCCGCTTACATGGGTGGAGTGTTCGACTTCGCTATCAGCTCGTCCTTCAGGCGGATGAGCTCCCGCAGCTTGGGGTACTCTTCAAACCTGTCCGCCAGACCTGAGGGCGGCAAGCACATGTCACACACTCGAAGCCAATGCAGAGAGCAGAGGTGATGAACCCTCCCAGGAAACAGCACACATTTCACATCTAACGATCCTCCCTCCATCTATAATAATAATCTATAATAATAAAAGGGTAATATGCTAATTAGACCAGGAGACCTTTCAGATGTCCTTCCGGACAAAGATGGGGCCTCGAGGGAAGCCAGCCCAGGTCCCGGGTCCCTGTGGGTGGCCCGAGGGAAGCCAGCCCCAGTCCCGGGTCCCTGTGGGTGGCCAGAAGGAAGCAGCTGGGATCCCGGGTGCCTGCTGGCAGCCAAAGAAGGGGAGCAGCCCGGGTCCTGGGTGCCGGAGGGAAGCCGGTGCCAGCAGCCAGGGAAGGAAGGCCTACTCTTGCACGAATTTTCGTGCATCGGGCCTCTAGTAGGCAGATAAACACCCAGATGTCCAAAGCCAAGTTCAAGTCACCAACCATTTAATGTCTCCTACTTATTAAGTTAAATATTCTGCTGATAATATCAAGTTTAATCATTCTCTTCTTGAGAAAGGGAGCAACAACTGCCTTTCTCTCATGTTTTTCCCCCTCTTTTGGAGAAAAAAATATCTTCTAAAGAATCTAGTAAAAATTAGTATTCTTTCATTTTTTATAATTAGATACAGGAAGAGACAAAATAGTAGAGATGAAATGCTGATGATGATCTTAAATTAATGGGCTATGCCTTATAAACAAATCCCAGGACAAATCCAGTTAGAATTAGTCTCTAAATAGAAATAATCCACAAGTTAAATAAATTATACAGTCCAACGAATCTGACATACCTACATCCCTGATGAAATTCTGGGGTCTGTGTCCAGTGTCTACAAAATGCTGGCAGTAATCATTATGGGGATTTAAACTCTGTGTTCCCTAAGAAAAATCAAAATTAAATTAATAGCATGTACTCTGATATCCTAATTCTGTACTTTTTTTTATTATGACGCCATATAAAATGTAAGTTGATTGACATTAAAACACCAGAAGTAAAATGATAGTGTTTTTCCTTAGTAGCTACAGAATAATTTTAAGTGACCTTTGTTTTATAACAATGATTCCTTAATATCTAAAAAAACTGCGAAAACAAATAGGTATTTAAAATCCTTGCAGCACAGAGCTGAAACGTGAAGGGTCGTAAGTCTGGAATCACTGACTTACCTTGAGGAACGTGCTGGAGTCTTTGTAAATCTCTTCCTCATACGGCAGGTTCTCCTCCTCCTGCTGCATCTCAGGCTCATCCTGGGAACGGAGGGGAGTGGACATTGAAGCAGAGAAGGAACGGTCCACGTGTTACTGTATCTTGACTAAGACTAGACATACATGTTCTGTTTCCCTACTGATAATACATTTCTCAAGTTATCATTACAGTGGAACATTAAAATCTTTGCTTTCTTATCATTAGGTATAACTAGTTTATTCTTTGCATAATAAAATAAAAATTTTCATCAATAAAAGTCTATAACTACTGTTTTGTTGACCAAATTGTCTAGAATTATTTAATCTCAAATGTAATACTATAAATATTAGAATTTAGCTTAAATCAAAAGAAATAACCACCAATGGGCCAATTTTATTTCTATTATATTGAACCACATGAAACTACCTTTACAGGTCAAAACTGTCCAAATATTGGGAACTGCATATGGGCAGTTCCCAATATAAGATTAGTACTAATATAAGATTAGTACTAATAATAGTACTAATTAGTACTAACAATGCATGCTCTTCTCTATTAAATACAGTTGGACAATTAATTTTAAGAAATGGAGATCGGTTTCTCATTATATTTCCTTTTCAACTAAATATTGCAATTACAAATTTACAAGTTGGATTTTTTCCTTTGGGCCTCTTTCAGAAACGGTTCTACACTGCGGGCTAGGTCATGGATTTTCAAAATATTTTAATTATATTGCCATTGTTAACACTGATGAACACAAATCACAAAAGAAAGTGTTGTAGCCTTTAGAAATCTGATCCAAATACCCAGTTTCTGATACACTTACTTACCTCCTTCCTGTTATTGAAGAATAGTATTGCCCAGTGCTTACCAGGCTTCATGCTAAGTGCTTTCTGTGCATCACCCAGTTTAATCCATACACTCTTGTGTTAAAATGAGGAAAGCGATACAAAGTCTTCATTTAACTGATTATACATATGCTTATACGTATATTATACTTATGACAATGATTTTAGACACTTTCATATTCAGCTTTCGGTCAAGTTTGTTTTCCTCAATAAGAACCTATTATCGGAAGGACTTATTTTTCCTTGACCATTAAGTTGCCCGAGTCTCCACTTGCCTTATATTCTTCCATTTTGTCCTCATCGGTCTCTCCTTCATCCTGAGACTTACGTTTGGCATTTGGAGCAGAGGTATCATAGGAAGCCCTGGAAAGTAAAACTGACGCATCACACACAGGTATGCACAGATGTATAAATGCATCTAGTAGCACGAAATAACTTAATAAAAACAGAATGAAGCACGTTTTTCCTGATTAAACAGTATCTATTCACCCAGTTTATAAATCACCTAAAAAGTCACAAAACGTGATTGGTAAGCAACCAAATGAGAAATAAGCTGTTACAGGGATATAAGGCAAGAAGGAACTTCTAAATTAGGTATCATTCTAATCTGTCTCTAGCAAAACTAATGCTCAAACTGATAACTAGAAACTGAAAAATTCTGAAATGCTTTGTAAACTATGAAATGATTAACACTTTTAGGGTAAAGTCTATTTACTTCTATAGGAACTTAAAAATAATTATTTACTTATGGCATATAAGCTAATCCTTAGTGTAACAGTCCACGTCCTACTATATGAGAAGTTACTACAGCCAGAAAAGAAATAGTTTATCATTCATGAACAATAAAAACCAATGGCTCTGAAATCTTTATTCTGGTGCTTTCATACCAGCACACTTCATACCTAGGACCATTTTATTAAAACAATAATCCTTTCACAATATTAAGCTGTCAGTAAAACAACAAAAACAAACCACTTGCCGGACCTGCAAGTCTCCCTGGTTTCGGCAATCTCTCTCTGCTCCTCTTTGCTATTTAACACGGCGCCAATGCTGTCGGCACTCTCGGCTCCCAACTGAGAAAAACAAAAACCAGAAAAGAGGTCACTAGGCAGTTGATCCTTTTAGTCAAATTTGAAATGAAGACACTTCACTTTGCCAATCTTCTCCTTTAAAGTAAGTAAAACATGATTCCGTAATAGCTGCAACGGCCAGGAAAGCTCACACACAGCGTCCAGTGTGGTCGGCACTGTGTTCGACACTTCGCGTCCATCCACTCACATGCGATACCTTATTCACCCCATGCTCAGTCTAATACAGCGTAATGGCTTTTATTCAAGCCACGTCTTTATAGAATGATTGTAGGCGCAATATTGAACTTTACTAATTCCTTAAAAATGGTAATGCAGTCTGGTTGGCAGTTGGGAAGATTTTGCAATACAACACATGTAAACAAACCGAAAAGACTGGCTATGTCGTGTGGCATCAGCTCACAGAAATCTTCAGGAGCCGGGCCAGGGAGTGCAGAATGCAACCCACAGGCCCTGAGGAACATCTGTTTTCATGCACAAGAGGGGCGTGAGGAAACGGGTATTAAACAGTCCCCTTAGCCAGGAAGTGGGGCAGGCGTGCTAGCACATCAGAGACACAAGTCCTCAGCATTTACCTGAAATAGTCACCACTGTTTCGTCCACCCATGTCTCTCCAGGGATAATGCTTTTCCAAAGTATCTCCCAGACCCTATTCCCCTGACCCAGGAGACACAGCCACCTCCCCCGGAGGAAGCACCCTTCTCATGGCCGACGCCCCTTTTCATACCCAGTAAGTCCAAGTTGTTACCTCGGAGGGGTCCCCATGAACGCTGCATAGAGAGTAAGTAGCCCCTCCCACAGGAGGTTCTCTTTTCTACCTCCTTTCCTCATTCAGACCATAGCACTTAATGTAACTTTCAATTATTTTGTTTCACTTTTGTTTGCTCCCAAGGTATACTGTTTCACAACCTCTATCACAACTTCTAATTACTTTATTTGTATATTTCAATTATTTTATCAGTTTATTTCTTCCCCACTGAACGGTAACCTCACTGGGAGGAACACTGTCTGTCCTGTTTGTATCTGTATGTCCAGCAGCAGTATAATGTCTGACTCACAGCACAAGCTCAATAAATGTGTGAGGGAACCAATAAGATTTCCTACTAGGGCCTACATTAGGAAACAGTATACTGCAGAGAAATGCTTTAAATCAAAATTCTGCTTACACATGTAATTGTCTTCTCGTGCTCCAACCTTTTTTAAAAATTGTGGTGTGACTGGGTTAAGTAAAAACATGTTCTGTCTCGTCCATATAGTTAGGAAAGGCGAAGTGAGTGCTAAAGTGGAAGTCTGTCATTGGTTATACTGGACATCCTCACTTAGGTGGGATGGTGTCCCTCCCACTAGAAGACCAGGAGCACTTGGATCTAAAACTGCAGCTTGCAAACTCACCAGCTTTGTGGGTTTGAGCACTTAACTGAAATTCTTTGAGCTTTATTTTTTTTCATCTGTAGGATGTGTATCTGTACCAGTGAAGATAATGTAGGTAAAGAGCTCAGCTGAGCCTGACACATGGAAGGGACTTAGTAAATGGCAGCCATCAAGTTTTCCTGCATTCTGTAAGTTCTTTGAGGGTAGGGGCTAGCTATCCTATCTAATAATAGAGAAACATAGTAATTAACCATAACTTCGCTACCCTTCCCATTGGCTAATCAGCGAGATATGCAAATTAACTGCCAACCAAGATGGCGGCCGGCAGCCAGGCAGCTGAAGCGAACAGGAGGCTTGCTTGCTCCAGTGAAGGAGGAAGCCAAGGTTCCCTGCCTGCCGCTGCTGGGCTCTGAGCTTGCACTCTAAG
>NW_005357024.1:176179-178731 GCF_000412655.1 Myotis brandtii
CCCCCGCCAGTGCACAAATTTTTGTGCACCGGGCCTCTAGTTATTCATAGTTAGATGAATTATAATCTATATATACAAAAGCCTACCTGAACGACTGAACAACAGGTTGCTATGACATACACTGACCACCAGGGGGCAGATGCTTAACACAGGAGCTGCCTCCTGGTGGTCAGTGGGCTCCCACAGCCAAGCTCTGCTCAGCTGACTGACAGGTGCCATACACCAGGCTCACTGCTGGTGAGCGCAGCTGGGACGGCATGAGCCTCTCCCACCTCCATGGCAGCACGCTGCTGAGCGGCAGTGGAAGGCGCAGCAGGGCCAGGATGAGCGGGAGCATGCGGTGCCTGGCTGCCTGTTGTTTTAGGCGCTACTATATCCCTTGGGGGATGTCGGCACTGGGGATCGGGCCAAAACCGGCAGTCTGACATCCCGAGGGGTCCGGACTGCAAGAGGGTGCAGGCCAGGCTGAGGGACCCCACCAGTGCACGAATCCGTGCACTGGACCTCTAGTTGTTCTATAACAGTGGTTCTCAACCTTCATAATGCCGTGACCCTTTAATACAGTTCCTCATGTTGTGGTGACCCCCAACCATAAAGTTATTTTCGTTGCTACTTCATAACTGTAATTTTGCTACTGTTATGAATCGTAATGTAAATATCTGGTATGCAGGATGTATTTTCCTTGTTACAAATTGAACATAATTAAAGCATAGTGATTAATCACAAAAACAATATGTAATTATATATGTGTTTTCCGATGGTCTTAGGCGACCCCTGTGAAAGGGTTGTTCCACCCCCAAAAGGGTCGCGACCCACAGGTTGAGAACCACTGGTGTAGATGGATCGGTGATGGGTGAAGAGATACCACAGTAAAGTGATGAGCACTGGGGATCGTTAGTTTAATCTGAAAAGTTGAGACAAAGAAGGCTTAGAAAAAGATACCTGATTTGTCTAAGATCGTAATGCCACAGGGACAGGGACTGACCTGATCCCAAATTCCCACATTTGTAATACTATACCAAAAATCCTTTCACACGATCATAAAAGAGAGGTTTCAGATTTCCATGAACTAAAACCAAGATTTACTATTGAAAAAAACAACAACACATTAAGATGCCTCATTAAAGCCTCTCCATCACTCCGACTGATCTGAATGGTAAAATGTAGAACACAGACTCTGATTTGAGCATTTTCTGCACGCCTACTCAACTCATCAGCAAGTGTTAACTTACACACACGAAGCAGCGAAGACACGCTTTAGAGCAGGGGTCCTCAAACTTTTTAAACAGGGGGCCAGTTCATTGTCCCTCAGACCGTTGGAGGGCCGGACTATAGTTTAAAAAAAACTATGAACAAATTCCTATGCACACTGCACATATCTTATTTTGAAGTAAAAAAGCAAAATGGGAACAAATACAATATTTGTATTTGCATGTGGCCCGCGGGCCGTAGTTTGAGGACCCCTGCTTTAGAGAAACAAACTGGGTTCCATTTCCTGGCCCAGCAGCGACTGACCCCTAGGTCAAAATCACTGAACAGCTAGAGCAGTGGTTCTCAACCTTCTGGCCCATTAAATACAGTTCCTCATGTTGTGACCCAACCATAAAATTATTTTTGTTGCTTCTTCATAACTGCCATGTTGCTACTGTTATGAATCGTCATGTAAATATCTCATATGCAGGATGGTCTTAGGCGACCCCTGTGAAAGGGTCATTCGACCGCCAAAGGGGTCGCGACCCATAGGTTGAGAACCGCTGCGCTAGAGCCTCCTGTAAGTGAAGATAATACTCACTACTCACAGCAGGGGTGTGCTGGGACATAGAGTACGCATTCACATGTAAGCTGTGGGTGACCAGGAGGACACTGCACATTGCACAGTGGGCTGCAATAGCAGAATCTAGAATGTACACTTGAAGCATAGCAATCCCTCCTTTGGAAAACTGCTGTTTGAACTACTCTGTTATTCTTAGACAGTCTCTTATTCTGTAGGTCACCTCTGTTATTTTTAGATAGTCCCTAATGCTGTAAAGTAACTGTTTTAGTTTGAATAACAGAAAAAGATGAAAACTTAGCTGTCTGACCTTGCAAGCTAGCCGTCTGAGGTAACAGGCTAATGCCGATACTGATAGTAATTCCCATATTCTCAAGCCAAGTATTGGTTACAAACTATCTGTAACAATAACCTACACAGAGCTCTTTGTGAAATCTGCAGACAAAGGGCTCAAAAAGGTACAAATAGAGAGAACTTCCTCTATGTGTTTGCTCAGAGATTTGGGAAACACCGCCCTCTGGGCCCGTGGGAATAAAGACTCCTAATTAATTGGCTCATGAAGGCGTCTCCTATCAATCTCGCTGATTTACGGTACAACGCACTCAGGCTACCTGCAACGCAGCCTTTAGATATGACCTTCCCCCCCCCCCCCCCCACCCATTTCACCAGGAAGCCACATCTCAAGGCTCAGGTGCTGACCACCAGGAAAGGCAAGACTCAGAGGAGCACGCACACGGTAGGAGAGGCAGGTAGGGGACAAGGCACTTCCGGGGGGCGGGAT
>NW_005357024.1:179274-193257 GCF_000412655.1 Myotis brandtii
TGTGGGCGGCTGTGTCGCTGCCGCGTCTCCCGGGACGTCGGACACCCTTGTTGTGTCAGCCCCGCTTCCCAGGTGTGCACCGCTTTCTTCGTTCCCCTTTCCGTTAATTCCGTTTTAAAAAGTTGCCAGGTATCAGTTTCTTCCCGAAAGCACCACATGGAGCCGGATGGCCAGGTTTGAGCCCGGCGCCGTCGTTCCCGAGTGGCCGTGGCTAGGGGTCACCTCGGGGGGCGCCTTCGTTCCTGAGTAGCCTTGGCCTCCGGGGGTGCACGGTGCCTGCCACTCAGAGCGGGAGGATGGGAAGGGTGACCCCGCCTGGCGCATGCGCCGTGGCTGCGCTTGGTTGCCTTGGAGTCGCATCATTTCTTGCCGTTGCCCCGGCAGCGGGCGGCGCCTGAGCCGCCCCGAGAAGTCCGATGGTTCTTCCCTTCAGGGGAGCGGGCGGATGGCAGTACCGCGGCCCAGAGGCCCGGGGGCCGCTTGTTGTTTGTGTGCAGTTGTCTTAGTGGGAATAACCCCAGGGGTGGAAACGGCCCCTGCATTACCTGGGTCTGGGGGGGCGGGGGCGGGTGGATGCTCCCCTCTCCACAGGAAGGCTATTACCCTTCTTGTCCACTCCTATTGCAAACTCAGTGTCAGGAGAGGACTGAGACATTATGTTGCCTCCCGTAGTCAACGCAAGAAACGCTCAAACCTGTGAAGAATTTTTGTGAGTGAGTTTGAGCACAATCCCAACTGTAATGGAAAATACTAAATTGTACATAGGAGTTAAAGTGTTCTTTAAAAAAATCACTTTACCTGCCCATCATGTAATTTGAGTACTGATTTGAACTATTTATCAATGATGGGGATAGATAGGCATTTGTTTGCTCAAATGTTTAGTGATATTGAGCACTTCATTTTTTAAAATATATATTTTTTTATTGATTTCAGAGAAAAAGGGAGAGCTAGAGAGAGCTAGAAACATCCATGATGAGAGAGAATCATGGACCGGCTGCCTCCTGCACGCCCTCCACTGGGGACCTCGAGTCTGCAATCCAGGCATGTGCCCTTGACCGGGAATCAAACCGTCACCTCCTGGTTCATAGGTCAACACTCAACCACGGAGCCACACCAGCCGGGCTTTATTGAGCATTTTATATGGTAGTCATGGTGATAGACCCTGCCTGGAGTCTGCCAAGTTCATAAAAGATCAAATGAGTCCATTTTCTTTATTTACAGGTAAAGGAGGAAAAGTTTGTAGCCCTAACCAAGTGCAGGTTATTTGCCTGTGGTCTCTGAGCCCCATATTCACGGATACTCTGCTCCGTGGTGATGGTTGGGCTGGGAGTCTGCAGACTACATTTCCCAGCCTTCCTAGCCAGGTGGCTCCCACTAACCTGCCCAGAGGAGGCCCAAGCGGGGAGTCAGAAGGTGGCATCCTGGGGAACGGCTGTGTTCCTTACAAAGCCCCAGAGCCAGGTGCAGCAGCCCCTCCTAGGTGGCCTGTCTTCCCTTCCCACCCTCAGGGGCGCCCCCAGCGGTGAGTTTGCTCTGGAGCTCTGATGACGAAATACCGCCCTCACTCTGTTGTCCCAGCTCTAGGACTCAGCCAGGTCCTGCAGCCAGGGGTGTGTGATTTAATCGCAGGGTCCGCCCTTTGATCTTCTAGAGCCTCTGTATACAGTTCTCATGGTAAATGCTACCTGTTGAAAATTCCTTAGAGAATTTCTGTTTTCCTGCCTGGAACCTGGACTGATAAGGACGCAAATGGGTACTACCTTATGGTGTTTACAAAGCCACTGGAATACAGCAGAGGGCCCTGGCTGTTTTCACAAAGGCAGGGCTATAACTCTGACCACACCCATCAGTAACATCTGTTTATCACCACATCATAAGGGCCACTAGGGAATGCCTGTTTATCACCACATCATAAGGGCCACTCGGGGACAGGGAGAAGAAATGTGGAAAGTCTCCACATATTCATACTCTGAAAAAGCAATTTCTCTTCTAGGCACTTACTTTAAGGGAGCGATGAGAGATCCACAATGCATGCATCTCCCTTTAAGCTACTTGAGAATGACTCCTCCAAACTTCTACATCCAACTGTCTTTTGTACATCTCACTAGACTGTCCGTCACAATCTCAAACTTAAAATGGATAAAACAGAAATTCACCTTTAACCCCATCCTCTAAAAAATAAAGTCAATTCCACTCCTTTAGTGTTTCCTATTTCAGAGAATAGGATCAATATCCCCCAGTTTCCTGAATAGGGAGCACACCATCTCTCCCTGCTGCCAACACACACACACACTCCCTCTCCTCTATCACAACCTATGGATGCTATGTATCCTAACTCATTCTAGTTGGCCTACTGCTTTCCAGACTTCCAGACTATCAAATTGTTCCTAGACATTTATAAAAAATAATTTCATTTCCAATAGAACTTTCTACAATGATAGAAATATGCTATCTGCACTAACCAATATAGTAGCCACTAGCTACATGTCGCCACTGAGCACTAGAAATGTGGCTTCTATGCCCAGGAACTTACTTTTACAAATTTAATTAATTAAACTTAATTAGCTGTATCTTGGCAGTGGCTACCATATTGGACAGCACACATCTCGGTCCAGGGGGGTAAATGTCTTAGCCACTTAGCATTATGTACAATTTTCTGCATCCTGCTCGGTCTCGTTCTATTTTTTGTTATTGTTTGTTTTTTAAATATATTTTAAAATTGATTTCAGAGAGGACAGGAGAGGGAGAGAGAGAGAGAGAGATAGAGACATCACTGATGAGAGAGAATCATGGATGGGCTGCCTCCTGCACACCCCCTACTGGGGATGGAGCCTGCAACCCCAGCATGTGCCCTTGACCGGAATCAAACCTGACCTGGTTCATAGGTCCACGCTCAACCACTGAGCCACGCTGGCCGGGCAGCCTTGTTCTATTGTTTACGGACCCAATCTTCCAGGCTTATTAAAGTTTTTGTCTTTTTTTCCCCAAACATGACTTCTTTCCTGTACTTTTTACGAATACGGGCAGCCTTGTTCTATTGTTAACGGACCCAATCTTCCAGGCTTACTAAAGTTTTTGTCTTTTTTTTCCCCCAAACATGACTTCTTTCCTGTACTTTTTACGAATATAATTGGGTAAGAGAAAAGTCTAAAATAAAGAAGTAGGTTGCAACATGACTTTTAAAAACAGCATTTGGTAAGCAGAACTTTTCAGGAAAGCACTTGAGATATGTTGGGAAGGCTGTGCGAGAAGTGCGTGCGTTGGGGCGGGAGGAGGCAGCCAGTAGGTTATACATCCTCCTGGCGATGCATTCACAGCCATTCCTTCCAGGTTTGCATTTTACTGTGCCCAGCAGACAACTGCTGAGGTCTAGAACGGCTGTGGCTCCTGGGAATGTTTAAGAAGCCTCCTGTGTCAAATAAATGGACTACGTAAGAAATTCGGACGCAGAGTTATATTCCACAGACTACATGTTATTATCAAGTAGAAACATATGGGTAATTGAATAAGTTTGACTTTAGGGAAGAACTTGCACAAAACATGTCTAGTGTCTTTTACATTGAATCTGTGGGGTGACACTTGTCAGTAAAACCATGCAGATCTCAGGTGTACAACTATAACCCTCCACTCCCTGCATCTGCACTCACCACCTGAAGGCAAATCTCTCTCCGCCACCATTTATCCCCTCTTCACCCCCTCCCACCTCCCCCACCCCTTTTCCCTCTGGCAGTCACCATACTATTGTCTGTGTTTATGAGGTGTTTTTGTGGGGTGTGTGTGTGTGTGTGTGTGTGTTTTGCTTAATCCCTTCATCTTTTTCACCTAGCTCCTCAACCCCGCCCCCACCGACAGCTGTCAGTCTGTTCTCTGTATCTATGAGTCTATTTCTATTTTGTTGTTTATTTTGTTCATTAGATCCCACATATAAGTGAAGTGGTATTTGTCTTTCTCTGACTGATTTATTTCACTTAGCATAATACTCTCCTTTTCAAAATGACCAGAATTGGGAGGAAGGTGAGAAAGGGCAAGGTGAAAGGAATAAAATAATACAAAAACATAAGTAATGGCAATACATTTAACTGAATAAATGAAGAAGACCATTTAAATGTTGGTTAGTATAACATTAGTTCAGCCACATCACCCTTACTCCGGCCACCATGGTCCTATTCTGGACCCAGAGGTGCTCTGCCTAAGAATGGGTGCTGGAACCCATAAGCTGTTGGCAGGCTACTGGGCGAGCTACAGCCGTGACGAGGCATAGCTGCCTCTGCTTCTCTAACAGAGCAAGTGTATCACTGGCCCAGCACCTTCTGTCTGTTGGCCTCCTTGTTCTAGCATCAGTCTCTCCCCCGACCACCAGCTGGGCAGGCTGTTGCAGGAGAGAGAGGATCAGGTGCATCCAAACGTTTCATAACTGGGGATCCATTTCGTGTGGCCCTTCCCATTTGTACCCACCCTAGTGTGGTAGCGTGCCCCATCTCTTCCCTCCTGCTTCAAAGTGATGTAATAAACTTTGACGTGAGCATCTCCATTTGGCCTGTGAGCCTGTCTGTCCCTCGACTTCTGGGATGGCTTGGCCTGCAGTATCCTTGCAGGCCACATCAAGGTAGTTTCCAACTAGAGGAAACAGGAAAATAAGAACGTACAGTCATATAGCATAAGCTAAAGGAATAGAAAGAGAAGAAAGGCATTCACAAATTGTATCTGTTAATAGACTGAGAGACCAAAATAGGCAAGTAAAGGCAAATGCAAAGATAAGATATGGGATTTATTTTTCCTAATTGATTTATGGAAATGGGAAGAAGACAAGACTCTAATGGGTTTGACTTTAACGTTGTGTAAATGTCACTGATACCAATTATACGTGACCTCTGAGACCAGAAGAGCTGTTTGGAGGTCAATGCAACAGAGGCCTGAGGAAGGGATGTGCTCTGCCAATAGGCAGACTGACAGCCCCGGATTTCTCCTTAGTTCCCTCTAAGTAGCATTGCAGCCATCTTTTAAAATGTCCACCGCATTTTTTAAGTGTTTAAACTATCAAGAAGAGAGAAAGGAGGCTTTCGAAGCACTTTTAGGTAATTAGGAGGAAAGGCACACATAGTACTGAAGTATAGTAACCTCCATCTTGTATAAAAACTGCTGTTTAAAATTCTCTGCTTTTGTTAGGTTGTCCCTTGTTCTGTAAACTCTGTCACTTTTAGACAGTCTCTTATTCTGTAAAATGACTTTGTTTTTAGTTTGAATAATAGAAAAAAGATAAACTTAACTGTCTGACCTTGCAAGCTAACCATCTAAGGTAATAGACTAATACCGATAATAATCCCCATATTCTTATGCCAAGTGTTGGTTCATTATGTATTCAAGGTTACAAACTGTCTGTAAAAATAACTCACACAGAGCTCTTTGTGAAATCTGCAGACAAAGGAGCTCAAAAGATATAAATACGGGAAACTTCCTCTGTGTCTTCGCTCGGAGATTTGACACCTCCCTCTGGGTCCACGCGAAATAAAGACTCCTAATTAATTGGCTCTTTAAGGCGTCTTGGATGTAGCTCACTGATTTACGATACAACAGTACTACTTTTTATAGAAGTTTTATTATTACTGTACAATTTCTGAAACAGTCTCTGTAAATTCCTACTTTTAAAACACCAGTAATGCAACCGTTTTAGAGATCTGTGGGGTGAAAGAGTTAGTGAAATGAACTATCCCTTTGACATGAAATTGATTTATTCCTCACTTGCCTCTTTTATAATCCGTTTTCTTTAACAGGTCACTATCTCTGTGGCACAGAAAATGTTGCGCTAAGTCTTATCAGGTAGGTGAGTTGCTGTACATATGGCACTTGCAGAGCACTGGACAATGACAGTCCTCACATAAGAAGTGGAATTGTTTATGGAGCAAGTACTTTAAAGAGCTTTCTCTGTGGTTTTTGAAAGCCTGTGCCATCTTGGGGTGTAGCTAATGCAAACTGACAGCCTTAATGCTTTAATACTGGCTTTACGTTTTTTTGTTTTTACAACTTAATTCGCACTTTGAAGTTGAGTTTTTCTCAATAACTTGAAATGCTAAAAACTAGGAAAAGAAAGTGCATGCTGTGATGAATCAAAGGTAAACCCTACATTCAAAGAGACTGATGGTACAATAGCATCATTAGTGCTACTTATTTTTTTTAAAATCCGTTGGGGTTTTAAATATTTATATCATTTTACAAAACGACGTAAATGGTAGAAGATTTGTGCTCAGAATTTACAAAGTACTAGTGAACTTTGTGCCATTTAAAAAAAACCATTATTGTAACGAAAGCCTCTATTCTAGGGATCTGGATCAGAAAAATAGTAAAAATCAATTTTGTTACTGTATACCTAACCACCAGGAAAATGGTTTTAGTTGTGTACATTCTTCAAAACATATAACAGTAGCCAGTGCAAATATTGTAATTTTTACAATTACATTTCTAAATTCTAAAAAAATTTTCAAATGAATATACAAAGGCAATCCTTATATAAATGCTCAAAAAAAAGATATTAAAACCAAATTATGGCTAAGATACTAAATCTGTTTCAGATTACGAATGAGTGCATACAAAGAAATCACTAGCTCCTCCCTCTCCACTCCCAGCCTCCTCTGGGCCCTCATGTCAGCTGACTTAGGAATGTGTTGTGTGTTCTCTGGCCAGGCACTGGCCCTCAGATCTCCCTCTGGTTGCAATGGTCTCTGCTGTGTTTTCTCTCATTCGTTTTTGGGTCCAATGTGCAATCAGTCAAGGCCTGTTGATCTTGGTGAAAGTTAGAGAGAAAACAGCCTTGGCCAGTGGCCACAGAAGCATAAAAAGTGTCATGAAGGGAAAACATCGGGTATTTTTTCATCCTGGGTAGGAGCTGGCTCCTGACTTCTGTTTCCAACTGGAGTCGTTCTGCTGCGGCTCTGAGGGCTGAGCGTTGCGCATAGCAGACTCCCTCCAGGCAGCATCCGCAGTCTCACTGGCTCTTGGATCCCAGTCTAGACTCTGTCGTCCTGGGGGGAGGGCAGGCGGGGAGACCAAATTCTGTGTGTACACACACTCATCTGTATGCGCTCGAATGAGCGTTGCGCATAGCAGGCTCCCTCCAGGCAGCATCCGCAGTCTCACTGACTCAGGAAACGATTCTCTCACTGAGGCAGCTCCCGCATCGCATCCCAGTCTAGACTCTCGTCCTGGGGGGAGGGCAGGCGGGGAGACTGAATTCTGTGTGTACACACACTCATCTGTATGCGCTCGAACAGTGAGATTCGGAACAATTTCGTTAAGATGCATAGGAAGATCCTTTGCGTTTGGACTACTGAACAAGGAGGACATGTTATGTTCGTTTGTAAAACGCAAATTAAATGTTTCCCCACTTCCCTTTCTGGGAGGCCTGTCCCTCGATGAAAATGTAGGCAGTCTTCATGCTTTTTCTAGTCGTCTTTAATATTAGAAACAGTTGCTTGGTTCTTTAAGCTTCAGTGTCAGTTTAACACTCAAACAGGAGGTCTCATTTAATCCTGGCTTTTTAGCCAAGGCCTCTCTCCTGCCCCGTCTCCAGGCCGGTCACAGGCCCGACGCTGGCAGCTGGGGAGGTGGAGGCAGGGCGCGCAGCCGGCTGCTCCCGGAACCTTTCCCTGCGGCCCAGCTCCATCTGAGTTGGGCCTCGGGGCTCCTGGGAGGGTGGCGATGGGATTCACAGTCTTCGTCGGGGACTCTGGACTTGCAGACGTTGGAAATGGACTCCCAGGAGTGTGCCCGTGGGCTCCTTCACGACCGCTCTGCCCGTCCTGCGGGTGCCCAGGACAGGAGCTGGCTGGTCCTTGGTGTATTTATTTTCTTGGCTTTTTCTGCAGCGGACCATTCACCTTTCTTGGGCAGCCTTTGGGGCGTCACCTAAGAAGGCCCCAGGCTGGCGCGTTACAGTGAGTGGCCTGCAGTTGGCAGGCGGGAAAGCCACATGGTTCCCCCCAGACTCTGGAAGCAGCGTTTTACTGCCGGGACTCGGAACCAAGTGCTGTGAACCGGGGGCCACACCACACAGCCACCCACCCCTTCCCCTTGGCTTCCTCAGCGCCCAGCCAGCCATTCCCCAGCTCTCCATTCTCAGGACGAGAGGTACGTGCTCCCGGGGCCCGCAGATCGAGTCCTCCCGGTGTCGCCTGAAAGCCGCACTTCTCATTTAGGGTGAGGAGGGCCAGCCACCACTCTTTTCTGAGGGGAGGGCTGGGTATCACACGGTCACAGCAGTGACCTCTGAAAATCTCCAATCTCTCGTCCTCGGTCATTTGAGACCTTCAAAGTGGGCAAAGGCGTCTGGGCCTCTTCTCGCACACACACCTGCAGGGCGGGGAGGTACGTGCTCCCGGGGCTCGCAGATCGAGTCCTCCCGGTGTTGCCTGAAAGCCGCACTCCTCATTTAGGGTGAGGAGGGCCACCCACCACTCTTTTCTGAGGGAGGGCTGGGTATCGCACTGTCACAGCAGTGACCTCTGAAAATCTTCTCCAATCTCTCGTCCTCCGTCATTTGAGACCTTCAAAGTGGGCAAAGCCGTCTGGGCCTCTTCTCGCACACACACCTGCAGGGCGGGCACCACCCTCGCTCAGTGCTTGCTCTCTGGGAGTTCCGGCCAGAGCTCCCGCAGGCCAGTTGCACATTTAAGTAAAGATGTCCTTCTGTGCTCAGGGGACCCCGTCCAACACTAAATTTTAAAAATTAAACTCTTTATTTTGAGACCGTTGCTGATTCTCATGCAGTTGTAAGAAATAATCCAGAAGTGACGCCTTGCAGAACTAATTCAGTGTCACGCCCCGGACGCTGCACCACCACAGTCCCTCTGTCGCCCTTCATAGCCCACGGGCCTCCTTCCACCTGCTCAGCCCTTGGCAGTCCACGTCTCCTTTTCTGTGATTTTGTCATTTCTCGAATATTCTGTGAGTGGCTTACACGGTGTGCAGGCTCCGGGGTTCTCCACTCAGCGCGATTCTCTGGCGGTCCCTCCAGTGTGGCGTCCATGGGTCATTCCTTTCCAGCGGCTCAGCCGTGCTCCGCGACGAGGCCATGCTGTGCCGTAGCCGCTCACCCGGTGAAGGACACACGCTTTCGCAGTTGTAAGAAATAATGCAGAGCGAGCCTCCCAGAAGTGACGTCTTGCAGAACTAATTCAGTGTCACGCCCCGGACGCTCCACCACCACAGTCCCTCTGTCACCCTTCATAGCCCACCCGCCTCCCTCCACCTTCTCCTCAGCCCCTGGCAGTCCATGTCTCCTTTTCTGTGATTTTGTCATTTCACGGATATTCTGTGAGTGGCTCACATGGTGTGCAGGCTCCGGGGTTCTCCACTCAGCGAGATTCTCTGGGGGTCCCTCCAGTGTGGCGTCCGTGGGTCATTCCTTTCCAGCGGCTCAGCCGTGCTCCACAATGTGGCCATGCCGTGCCGTAGCCGCTCACCCGGTGAAGGACACACGCTTTGTATGTTTCTGCTGTTTCCCATACAGCTGCCATGAAACTTCACGTACGGTTGTCGTATGAATGTAATTCTTCATTTCTCTGGGATAAATGCCTGGAGTGCATTTATTTACTGTGTTGTATGGTAGTTGCATGCTTAGTTTTTGAAGAAACTGTCTGTTTTCCGGAGCTTCTGTGTCATTTTCTCTTCCCAGCAGCCGGGGGGAGGGAGCGTGTGTCCGCGTCCTCCCGGCATTTGGCAGTGCCGCTCTGCGCTCTGCGTTTTACCCTCTGATGGGTGCAGCACACTGCAGACAACTACTTCCTTTGAGATGAGAAAACTTTCTGATGTTACTAACAGAGCTTCTGTGTCATTTTCTCTTCCCAGCAGCAGGGGGGAGGGAGCGTGTGTCCTTGTCCTCCCCGGCATTCAGCAGTGCAGCTCTGCGCTCTGCGTTTTACCCTCTGGTGGGTGCAGCGCGCTCACGTAGCACCTTTGGGGTGCAGCCCACTGCAGACAACTCCTTCCTTTGAGATGAGAAAACTTTCTGATGTTACTAACACCATCTCAGTGGGGCATTAGTTTGCGTTTCCCTGACAAATGACCTTGGACGTCATTTCATGTGCTTATTTGCTAGCTATATCTCTCTATCTTTGTGTGTGTGTGTGTGTGTGTGTGTGAAATGACTCTTCGTGTCTTTTGCCCATGGACTAATTTGGTTGTTTCTCCCTGTTGAGTTTTGGGAATTCTTTATATGTTATAGATAGCACTCCGTGGTTGGAGATGCAGTTTTCAAATGTTTCTCTCCCAACCTGTAGCTTGTCTTTTTGCTTTCTTAGCAGAGTCACAGAATGAAAGTTTTAATTTGATAAAGTCTGTTTTATTTTCCTGGGTCATGCGTTGGATGTATAGTAATAGTTAACAGTATGTGTGTAAATAAATACTTCCTCTCTCTCCCTCACCTTCCACGTCCAAATCATTGGCTGGTCCTGAAGTACCACCTCCACAATATAACCCAAATGTGTCCGTTCTCTCAATTTCTACAGCTACCTCCCAGACTCAGACCGCCATCATCGCTCACCTAATCCGTTTCCCTCCTCCCCTCCTTTAAAACTGTAATTTATATGATATGAGTTAAAATCCCCCCAAAGTTCCCATGAGGCTGAAAATAGAGTCCGCACTCCACCACAGCCTAGGAGAGCCTACCCCGTTGGGCTGCCTCACTGTCTCTCATCTCACCCCCTCACCCGAGGATATGTTTTTCATTGATTTTAGAGAGAGGAGGGGGGAGGGGAGAGAGAAAGAGAGAGAGAATGAGAGAGAAACATAGATCAGCTGCCTCCCCGCCCCCCACCGGAATCGAACCTGCCATCTTTCTGTGCTTAGGACAGCGCTCCAACCAGCTGAGCCACCGGGCCAGGGCCTGATGGTCTGCTTTTTAAAAGAAACTGCCTTTCTCTTGCCACTTTGTGTCATTATACTATTGCTTTATTTTTTCCAGCAAAATTGTTTATAGTTTTTTATTTTTGACCAGCTAAGGTACTTGTTTACCTGCCCACTCACAGGTAACCTGTCAGAGCAGTGGCCCTGCCTGTCCCAGTCATTGTACCCCAGACGCCCAGCGCTTACGGAGCAGCCATCTTTCTGTGCTTAGGACAGCGCTCCAACCAGCTGAGCCACCAGGCCGGGGCCTGATGGTCTGCTTTTTAAAAGAAACTTCTCTTGCCACTTTGTGTCATTATTCTGTTGTTTTATTTTTTCCAGCTAAATTTTTTATAGTTTTTTATTTTTTACCAGCTAAGGTACTTGTTTACCTGCCCACTCAAAGGTAATCTGCCAGAGCAGTTGCCCTGCCTGTCACAGTCATTGTACCCCAAACACCCAGCGCTTAAGTAGCTCTCAGTCAATATTTGCTGAATGCTGAGCTTTTCCATTCCTTTTTGGAAAAGCAAATTTTCTTTAGACCATTTACCTGCTGGTGAATTCATTATATCCTCAGAAGCGACTACTTACAATAATACTAGTAAGTTAGAGGAACAAAGGGAAGGGAGTTCTGAGTTCTGATAAATTCAGCGTATATTACTAAGTCATCTCCTTTATTCACGCTGTATGAAGCTCAGTCAGCATTTGCTGAATGCCGAGCTTTTCCATTCCTTTTTGGAAAAGCAAGTTTTCTTCAGACCGTTCACCTGCTGGTGAATTCATTATATCCCCAGAAGCGACTACTTACAATAATACTAGTAAGTTAGCGGAACAAAGGGAAGGGAGTTCTGAGTTCTGGTAAATTCAGCGTGTATTACTAAGTCATCTCCTTTATTCACGCTGTATGAAGTACAAGAACGACCTGCAGAACAAAAGGTCTCTCAAATGTGGCCTGATTCTGAACACAAAGGAAGGGACCGTTACTGTGTTGGCACAAGCTCCCAAACTGGAAATTCCAGTCACTGACTTAGCCTGCAAGTCTGAGCGGGTCTGCGCAGCCCAGTGTCCACGGTGTCGCAGGCCACAGCGCTAGCTGACCTCATCGGGATGCCATGTAAACCAGCGTCTGTGCGGTGGGGCAGCATGTTTACTGCATGACATCAAGACCTTATGCCTTAGGCCACGGAGGGGCCGCACTCTCGGAGTTGGTGGAGGGATTATGGCGCATGCGTCTGATCAATTTTTGATTGTGTTACAATTAAATCTGAAGATAAATTTGGCTAGGCAGCATGTTTACTGCATGACATCAAGACCTATGCCTTAGGCCACGGAGGGGCCCCACTCTCGGGGTTGGTGGAGGGATTATGGCGCATGCATCTGATTAATTTTTGATTGTGTTACAATTAAATCTGAAGATAAATTTGGCTAGGCTGAAAATTGTCTCAAATAATTTTTAATTGTGTTTTAGAATAAGACTCTTAGATAATCTCAAAACTTTAGGAGAAAATCAGTGAAATATACCTTATGCACTTGTAAGTTTATAAAGTTATATGTATTTGTATTGTTATAAATGGAACATTGAAGACACATTCTTAATTTTGAAATGAAAACACTTTCCTTTCTGATGTTATTGGAACTCACTACCTTACGGAACTCAACAAAGTAATAGAAGTGGGAAAATAATTGTCAACTTGTTGAGGGTGGACCCTGATTCTGAAAGGGCAGCAGTGTTTGTGTTTCTCATCATCTGGCCCCTGAGACACGCAGGTCCTAGGATGCGCCAAGCAGGGTCCTGAAGGGTGTGGGTGCGCCATTTAGCCGTTGTGTACCGCAGGCCCCTCAGTCGCAGTTCAAGGGGATGACATAACTCAGCGTTTTCCAAACATTTTGGTGAAGAGCTCCTTTTCCCTCTTTTTTTTTTAAAAAAAAAATATTTTATTGATTTTTTACAGAGAGGAAGGGAGAGAGATAGAGAGCTAGAAACATAGATCAGCTGCCTCCTGCACACCCCCTACTGGGGATGTGCCCGCAACCCAGGTACATGCCCTTGACCGGAATCGAACCTGGGACCCTTCAGTCCGCAGGCCGACGCTCTATCCACTGAGCCAAACCGGTTTTGGCTCCTTTTCCCTCTTAAAATGTAGGGACCTGAAAGAGCTCGGTCTATGTTTGTGAGGGTTAATCAGTCATTTTAAATCAGAAATTAAAACAGAAAAACTTAATATATATCATTTATTAACTCATTTAAAATAACTGTCCCTTTATATGTTAGCATCAAAACATATTTTATGAAAAATAAAATATAACGGTATTTTCCAAGACAAAGACTGAGAAGAGTGGCATCGATTTACCTTTGTCAGATCTGTCTACTTCTGGTTTGGTGCTGGGCTGCCACGTGTTTTCTGCGTTTATTCTGCTGTGGCAGCTGTTTTGGTGGAAGTCGGTGAAGAAGTCTGGCCTCGTGCAGATGTTTGAAAGGGCCTTAACCCTTTAAAACGAGGTCTTTTCAGGCAGTTGTGGGCATTCTCCTTCTTTACTGCACAGAAACTGGAGTTTCTTTGGCCTACATGGCAGTCTCTTGGCCCAGTTGCTGCGTGGATCTGAAGCCATCTGCATCTGCCTGTGAGAATAGTAACTGTTGGGGGGTGGCTGGGACACCGGCAGAGATGATGCCACCGTCAGCCCCTGCAGAGGCGCTGCTGAGGGCTTGGTCCTGCCTAACTGGACTACTTGTCACCAGTGAATATTCTTTCACTATATTAAGAATGTTGCTTAGCTGGTTTGCTCAGTAGATAGACCATTGGCCCTCAGACTGAAGGGTCTCGGGTTCAATTCCGGTCAAAGACATGCACCTCGGTTGCAGGCTTGATCCCCAGCCTTGGTTGGGGCGTGTGGGAGACAGCCAATCGATGTGTCTCTCTCACATCAATGTTTCTCTATGTCTCTCCCCATCCCTTCCACTCTCTCTAAAAATCAATGGAAAAATATCCTCAGGTGAGGATTAACAAAATAAATAAATAAAAATAGTTATATTTGGTGAGTTCTCTGAAGGCTGAATAATAGTGAGATTATCTGTGTAGATCAGTGGTTCTCAACCTTCCTAATGCC
>NW_005357024.1:193960-195623 GCF_000412655.1 Myotis brandtii
CTGGGCTGGAATGAGGAGAAATGAGGACCCTCCTGCTCTGCTGGTGGGAGAGGAAACTCATGATACTTAGCGTCTGTATTGGGTACCAGTCCCTAAGGGGGCCTCTCTGAGGACAGTGTTCTGGCACTGTTTGTTAGCAAGAAGCCAGGAAGCCTTGAAATCTGTCCCTGAGGAAGTGGAGAACTGGAATGTGTGGTGTGTGGTGTGTGGAACACAGTGCAGCAGTGAGAAGTAGTTAATCACTTTTATATCTACCAGTGGGATAGATCTTAGAAATACAGAATGAATTCTATAGGGTAAAACAATTTATGTACTAAAACACACAGAGAGAAAGTATTTTATTTCTCAGGACTGTATTCTCAGATGCCCAAGGACACATCCTGAATGTACTGGTGTGAGCCTCCAATGGCAGGACAAAGGAAAGAATAATGAGATGAGGGAGAGGCGCACAGCCCGGGCGTGCAGTGGGGGTGGAATATGAAGCCCTGAAACTCAGGGGTAATTAGCATGTTTGTCCTCATTTGGGAGAAGAATGAGGAACGTTCCCAGCAAAAGGATGCACATGTTTTAAAACAGACTCTGGGAGGAGTTGAAGGACCATGCATAGAAGAAAAATGGGTATTTGGTTAGCATAAATTCTTGCTTTAAATATATTTATCCATCAGAAGTGTTAGAAATTATTCTGAAATTTGCCTCCAGCCATCAGCGTAGGATAAGAGTGGAAAGCTGAAGATGTAGTTATTTAATACTCAAAAAGACTTGCTCTATAAATCTGGAAAATACTCAAAGAGAATCCTCCTATATAATAAAAGGGTAATATGCAAATTGACCCTAACTGCTGAAGGACCAGGAACAACCGGTCATTATGACATGCACTGACCACTAGGGGGCAGATGCTCAACGCAGAAGCTTCCTGGTGGTCAGTGCACTTTCACAGGGGGAGCGCCGCTCAGCCAGAAGCCGGCTCATGGCTGGCCAGTGCAGCGGTGGTGGCGGGAGCTTCTCCTGCCTCTGCAGCAGCGCTAAGGATGTCCAACTAACTGCTTAGGCCCGCTCCCCAGCCCTAAGCAGTTAGTCAGACATCCCCCGAGGGCTCCTGGGCTGCCAGAGGGATGTCCGACTCCCAGGGGAGCGGGCCTAAGCCATCAGTCGGACATCCCCCGAGGGGTCCCAGACTGCGAGACTCGTGCAGATGTTTGAAAGGGCCTTAACCCTTTAAAACGAGGTCTTTTCAGGCAGTTGTGGGCATTCTCCTTCTTTACTGCACAGAAACTGGAGTTTCTTTGGCCTACATGGCAGTCTCTTGGCCCAGTTGCTGCGTGGATCTGAAGCCATCTGCATCTGCCTGTGAGAATAGTAACTGTTGGGGGGTGGCTGGGACACCGGCAGAGATGATGCCACCGTCAGCCCCTGCAGAGGCGCTGCTGAGGGCTTGGTCCTGCCTAACTGGACTACTTGTCACCAGTGAATATTCTTTCACTATATTAAGAATGTTGCTTAGCTGGTTTGCTCAGTAGATAGAACATTGGCCCTCAGACTGAAGGGTCTCGGGTTCAATTCCAGTCAAAGACATGCACCTCGGTTGCAGGCTTGATCCCCAGCCTTGGTTGGGGCGTGTGGGAGACAGCCAATCGATGTGTCTCTCTCACATCAATGTTTCTCT
>NW_005357024.1:196286-198717 GCF_000412655.1 Myotis brandtii
CTGGGCTGGAATGAGGAGAAATGAGGACCCTCCTGCTCTGCTGGTGGGAGAGGAAACTCATGATACTTAGCGTCTGTATTGGGTACCAGTCCCTAAGGGGGCCTCTCTGAGGACAGTGTTCTGGCACTGTTTGTTAGCAAGAAGCCAGGAAGCCTTGAAATCTGTCCCTGAGGAAGTGGAGAACTGGAATGTGTGGTGTGTGGTGTGTGGAACACAGTGCAGCAGTGAGAAGTAGTTAATCACTTTTATATCTACCAGTGGGATAGATCTTAGAAATACAGAATGAATTCTATAGGGTAAAACAATTTATGTACTAAAACACACAGAGAGAAAGTATTTTATTTCTCAGGACTGTATTCTCAGATGCCCAAGGACACATCCTGAATGTACTGGTGTGAGCCTCCGATGGCAGGACGAAGGAAAGAATAATGAGATGAGGGAGAGGCGCGCAGCCCGGGCGTGCAGTGGGGGTGGAATATGAAGCCCTGAAACTCAGGGGTAATTAGCATGTTTGTCCTCATTTGGGAGAAGAATGAGGAACGTTCCCAGCAAAAGGATGCACATGTTTTAAAACAGACTCTGTGAGGAGTTGAAGGACCGTGCGTAGAAGAAAGATGGGTATTTGGTTAGCATAAATTCTTGCTTTAAATATATTTATCCATCAGAAGTGTTAGAAATTATTCTGAAATTTGCCTCCAGCCATCAGCCTAGGAGAAGAGTGGAAATCTGAAGATGTAGTTATTTAATACTCAAAAAGACTTGCTCTATAAATCTGGAAAATACTCAAAGAGAATCCTATATAATAAAAGGGTAATATGCAAATTGACCCTAACTGCTGAAGGACCAGGAACAACTGGTCATTATGACATGCACTGACCACTAGGGGGCAGATGCTCAACGCAGAAGCTTCCTGGTGGTCAGTGCGCTTCCACCAGGGGAGCGCTGCTCAGCCAGAAGCCGGCTCATGGCTGGCCAGTGCAGCGGTGGTGGCGGGAGCCTCTCCTGCCTCTGCGGCAGCGCTAAGGATGTCCGACTAACTGCTTAGGCCCGCTCCCCAGCCCTAAGCCATCAGTCGGACATCCCCCGAGGGCTCCTGGGCTGCCAGAGGGATGTCCGACTGCCAGGGGAGCGGGCCTAATCCCAGGGGAGCGGGCCTAAGCCATCAGTCGGACATCCCCCGAGGGGTCCCAGACTGCGAGAGGGTTTTTGTGCACCAGGCCTCTAGTTGCTCTATAAATCTGGAAAATACAAAGGTGGCCTTTTGTTGAGTTTCATGTACTCTCTCAGGCAGTAACTTACAACACACACCTCAGTTTGTTTCGCTCTGACAGTGTTATCTCATTGTGTGTACTCTCTGACCCAGTCTTTATTCTTCAGTATGATGTCCCTTGACGTTAGTTCTCGTGTGCACAGATCTACAGATTACGGCTGGTAGGTTGCTCTGCCGTGCTTACCTACTGACGAGTCCGTTGCTTTGGTGTTCTTGCTGTCTCTCTCAGGCTCTTTAATAACGTCTTCTAGGTATGATGTCATTTCTGTGCCCACTGTACTTAATAAGCCACAGCCATGGGAGCTGTAATCAAATGAGTATAATATTCAGAGGGCACTACTTTTCAATAGCTCAACCTCATTTAGCAGCTTTTATGGATGTTTCTCTTGGTTTAAAAAGAATGTGTTCAATAAAACCAGCTTTTCTGATGACTTTCACATTTAAAGAATATTATTTTTATTATTAATATTTTAGAAATACACAGTCCTCTAAATCCTCCAATTCATAGTTAAATAGTTCTACTAAAATGTCTTATAACTTGTCAAAAATGTTCCTAATAATGTTATATATATGTTTGTGTGTGTGTGACTTAATGTTTCCAAACTTTGTGATTTCTTTATTCAGTATTTCATGTGCTTTTCCACATTATGAAAAAGTGAGTCATTACACGAGAATTCTGAGCATATTCACGCTCTCCTTTCCAAGGTTTTCCATGCCCTGGCAGCGTAAGACATGGTGATATTTGTAAGGCACCAGAGAAAACCCCGTAACGAGGCAGCTGCCTGCGGGGCAGGTCCCGCCCCACAGGTTCCGCACCCTCACCCTGGAGCTGAAGGGACCCTGTCCCTCACACTTGACAACTGTTTGTGCTTCACCATCTTGGTTCCTCTCAGTTTAACCAATTTAATTAAAGTCATTATTCCTGTTGTTTTGTATTTTTGATATTTTTTTCTTTATATTACAGTTTTTAATTTTTCTGTAATTAAGAATATATTACTTTTAGTCACGGCCAGTGTGGTTCAGTGGTAGATTGTTCGCCCGTGCAACGAAGGATTGCAGGTTCGATTCTTGGTCAAGGGCATGTACCTTGTTTGCAGGCACATCCCAAGTAGGGGGTGTGCAGGAGGCAGCTGATCGATGTTTCTCTCTCATCGATGTTTC
>NW_005357024.1:199195-210609 GCF_000412655.1 Myotis brandtii
TGTGTGTGTCTCTCTTTATCTCTTCCCCACCCCCTTCCTTTCACTCTTTCTAAAAATCTGTAGAGAAACTATCCTTGGGTGAATTTTAATAACAACAACAAAAAGATTATGTTACTTTTATAGTAAAAATCATAGTTTATTATATTTTTGCTATATAATCTCTATATATAAAAGCCTAAGTGACCGAACGACCGGTTGACCGATTGCTATGACATGCACTGACCACCAAGGGGCAGACACTTAACGCAGGAGCTGCCCCCCGGTGATCAGTGTGCTCCCCCAGTCAACCTGCTGCGGCTGGCCAACCTCCCGCAGTCCATTCCCCTGGCCGGCCCCAATTGGCCCCGATCACCGGCCAGGCTGAGGGACCCCACCTGTGCACGATTTCGTGCACTGGGCCTCTGGTATTAGGTAAAACATAAGTTCCTAAAAAACTGGAAAAAAATGTACAAAATATAACTGATTATCTGGGAGTGGTGGGACTTTATGTGATTTTATTCCATTTTTCAATTTTTTTTTCTATAATGGACACAGGAAACATTTTAAGAATGCATATATAACTACATTGAATAAATAAGGAGAAAATGCCTGTTTAATTTAATTTTATATTTGCAATCTTTGTCTAAATAATCAGAGAAAATATCCTGAACTATTTCACTTACTGGTATAGAAACACAATTTTCTGTCTCAGTTTCCTTGTCTTGTACTTCTTTTCCTGACTATAAGTAGAGTTCTACCCAGAACCTCAGCCTGGCCCTAGCTGGTGTTGCTCAGTGGATAGAGTCAGCCTGCAGACTGAAAGGTCCTGGGTTTGATTCCGGTCAAGGGCACATGCCTGGGTTGCTGGCTCGATCCCCAGTAGGGAACGTGCAGGAGGTAGCTGATCAGTGATTCTCATCGATATTTTTATCTTTGTGATCATTGATTCTCTCTCTCCCTCCCTCCCTCCATCCCTCTCTCCCTCCCTCTCCCTTCCTCTCTGAAATCAATGAAAATATATTAAAAAGAAAAAAAAAGAGCTTAGCCTGTCCCCAGTGGGCTGGGTCAGCAACACTGAGCCAACACCAGCTCCTAAAGCATGATTCAGGTTTGTCCGTAGCTGCATCCATGCACAGAGGGTGACGTTCCACATCTAGACCTTCCTTTGATATGACTACTAGGGCCCTGGTGCACGGATTCGTGCACATTGAAAGGAAACTCATGAGAAGGTGGCCAGTAGGGCGGGACTGGGCTAGAGGGGCCAGACACGCCCTGGAGCCAACCTCCCGTGGTCCCTCCCCTGGGGTGGTGCCGTGGCTCGAAAGGCATCTGCTGAGTGAGTGGGGTCCCTCCAGCAGGTGGGGTCCCTCGGCCTGGCATATGGGGATCAGGCCGAAACCAGCTCTCCGACATCCCCCGAGGGGTCCTGGAGTGCGAGAGGGCACTCTGCAAAGTTGCTGTCGTACACGGTATGGAATGCAAACACAAGTGTGCAGTAAACCAGATTTGGGGCCAACAGTGCCCCAGCAGCAACATAACCCACGGCCGAAGGTGGAATCATGCGGCCCTGTGAGGAGTCGGGCTCCCTCCTCTCTGGTTTCGGGGTGCGTCATCCGAGAACCACCGCTGCCAAGTCACTGCAGCTCGGCAGCTCCTGTGTTGAGTGTCTGACCCTTAGTGGTCAGTGCGCATCATAGCTACCGGTCGGATGGACACTTAGCATATTAGCCTTTTATATCTATAATAATAAAAGCATAATATGCTAATTAGACCGGATGTTCTTCCAAACGACCTTCTGGATGAAGCCGGGGCTGTGAGGGAAGCCCAGGTCCCAGGTACCAAAGGGAAGGAAGGCGTACTCTTGCACAAATTTCATGCATCGGGCCTCTAGTATATAGATAAGATTGTTTCCACTATAAAAGCCACATGATTACATGACAGAACCTTAGAAAATAAGGACAGATTTTATACATGATACCAGTACTCCAACACAGACTTTTTTTTAATACAAAGGGTTAATTCCTTAGCATATAGTTACTCTTTTTTAAAAAAATATTTTTATTGATTTCAGAGAGAAAGGAGAGAGAGAGAAACATCAACGGTGAGAGAGAATCATTGATTGGCTGCCTTCTGCACGCCTCCTATTGGGGGGGATTGAGCCTGCAACCTGGGCATGTGCCCTCGGCCAGAATCGAACCTGGGACCCTTTAGTCCATAGGCTGACGCTCTATCCACTGAGCCAAAACGGCTAGGGCCAACACAGACTTCTTAAGGAGTTGGTATAATTGTTCCTATAAAGTTTGGGGTGTGTGGTTGTTTTTATAAGCATCTGGAGTGAAGGTCGCAGGCTGACAACAGAACAAATCCATGTGGGCACACCTGTCGGTCCTGCTGAGACCGGCCAGCAGAGAGAATCGGGAGGAGGGACACAGGTGGTCCAGGGAGAGACGGCAGCAAGTAAATACCAAACCCTGTCACCACCCGACCAACCAACCAGCAAATGAAAAGCCGGTCACGTTAGTGTTCCGGACCGGGCTTCAGTTTCTCACTGAAGAAGAGAAGGGTGGTCCCCACAGTCTCAGCTGCGAGTGCAGTGGGACTTCCGCAGGCAGGGCTCGGGCCGGCTTCCTGGAACACAACACTGGGAGGAGGGGCAGGAGAGGCAGGCCCTGGTGGGTGAGTCTGCGCCCTGCATCCACCGGCCGCCCTGCGGAATGTGCAGAAATGCTGGGCTCCCGGGGGGCTCAGCAGGCCCCAGAGTCAGAGGGGGGATGTGACTGTGAGCCTGTCCTTCCGCCTCCAGACGGAGTGGCCTGAGGAGCGGGGTGGATGTTGGAGGCGTGTGGAGGAACGCTCTCCTAGTGCACTTGTCTGTGTGTCCAGAGGCTGCTGCCTCCCCTAGGATTAGCTCACGTACTGAGACAGTGGTGGGGAGTGGTTCGAAGACTGCATTGCGGCTCCTAGGAGGCTGGGACTGCCCACTCAGTCCCATCCCAGCAGCCGGCACAGTCTGCATGTAGCTGGTGCGCAGCAAACAGTGAGTCAGTAAGTGCCTGGGGAAGCCCGGTGCGCTGGCTTCGTGGGCAGCCTTTGGAGGCTGCCGGTGCTGCTCCGGGGAAACCGGCGACTCTGTGGCACGGCTCACGCTGCGGAGATCCGGTGGTGGCTTTCAGCGCTGGGCGGTGGGATTGAGGGGGCCTGCGGACCCGCTGTGCCCTGGTGCAGGCCCTCTACAGCGGTGAGGGAGCCGTGGGCAGGGCGCTTGCTCTGCGGGCATTGAAGGAAGGGGCTCCCTGGGACAGTTGGGCACCTGAAAACCAGAAGCAGGTCAGGAACTGGGTTTGTACTCACGAGGTCATATGAGGCAGAGAAGTAAATTCAGACTCAAAATTGTGGTGGCTTAACATGATAACAACGCTTGCCTCTAAGGAGTGCAAGTTCACACACCCTGTCTCAAGGGCCACTTGGTGACGTGCTAACAACCACCGTGGGCTGGGCCTCAAGTGGCTCCACTCACTGCCCCTCTCAGAGGTCCTGAGCTAGGCACTAACTCCACCCTGTGCTGGGGGCTGGGCGATGGGCCGAGGGCAGGGGAAGGAGGGCAGGAGAGGGCTGCTGTGACTCGGGAGCTGGCTGGGCGCTGCTTTCCACCCTATAGGGATCTGTTCTGTGTGGCAGGAGGTGAGGCCCCTGCTCTGCAGGGAGACAGTAAGTGTGCAGAGGAGGCAGGAAGCCTGGATGCTGAGCCTCTGGCCCCGCAGGAGCGGTCCTACCGCCTGCCACAGGGCCTGTGCACGTCGCTGGCCCAGCCCAGAGCTCCTGTGTGAGCTGGCACCGCAGTGCTGGTCGCACAGGGACTGAAGTAGGAAACACTGCTTGTGGGATGCTGGCCGCACTAAAGATGTGACCGCCCGCACAAAACAAGTTTTTGAGACTCCACATTTGTGTTAATACAGTTATACAAATAGAACATTGTTTTGCTACTGACGTGAACAGTCCCATCTTTGGTGAATTGGGTTTGTACTCATGAGGTCATATGAGGCATGGGGAACCCTGAGGGCAGTGTAGAGTGAAAATTCTAACAGCCCGCGACAGCCCTGGTGAGGGGGGCCGTCCACCGGCCTCTTTCTAGTCTGCATCTCAAGTTGTGCGGCGGCTGATGGTGGCGCCTGGTGCTGTGTCCTCCGGGACAAGGCGGCTCCGGTGCCTCCGGTGCGCAAAGTTGCCAGGTTGCTCTTGTGGTTTGGGTTCTGCAAATTGCCTTTTCTGGTTCCACATTTCAGATCCATGCAATCGATGCAAGAATTCCACCCCCGGGGGCAGAAAAGGAGACAGCCTGCGGCCACAGCTATGTGTCCCTGTCTGCCCGGCCTTGGCCCCGCAGGGACACATGCGCTCTATGCGCCAGGGCGAGGCGCCAGGAAGGACAGCGCGTTAGAACTCCCGTCCTCCCTGGAACTGGGGTTCACTATTGTATTGCCTTTCTTTCCAGTTTAGAGATAATAAGAGAAAATTACAGGGGAAGCGATGTTTCTGTTTAGTGTTTTGACCAAAGCCATCTATTGAGTCTGACATTTTTTAGAAACCACCAACATGATTAAAAAAGTTTGCTGCTCCTTAAGGCTCACTTAAGGAAACTTCAAAATACAAGGAAATGACAATTATCCTATGATTCCTGCAATTTAGTGGCGCTCATTGGCGGTGCGAGTGCCAGTGGACATGTTTGCTGCGGGGCAGGAGCACAGCCCAGATGAGGGTCCCGATGCCGGGAGCACTGGGTTGCGGGAGGAGCGGGCGGCATTCGGGAACACACTGTTCTTCTCTGGAATTCTGGACAACGTTTACGGGGCTTCTCCCTCCATTGTCTCCTTTCTGAGGTAGATTCAAACGCTTTTTTGATCCCAGTGCCTGGCTGCGGCTGAAGATGGTGGCAGATACAGAGGGGCTTGTCGCCTGTTCAGAGGAGGTGCCGGCGTTGTCCACAGCTAGTTCGTTATCCGGGCGGTGCTGCTCCTTAGAAGAAAAGTGCCAGATGGGAAAAGAGGACCTGCCCAGGCAGCTGGGCAGAGGGGATGTCACCCAGGAGCCTGTGACACAGGCCCAGCTCTGGGCCCCCAGGAGACGCCAGCCACAGTGTCTTGGCCATCGGGCTGTGTCCTTCATTGAGGGAAGAATAAAGCAGACACGGATCTTTTTCAGTTGCTTCTTTCTTAGGCATATTATTCTCCACATATCTACTTTTTAATTTATTGATTGACTTTAGAGAAAGAGAGGAAGGAAGGGGGGAGAGAGAGAGAGAGAGAGAGAGAGAGAGAGAGAGACATCGTTTGTTGTTCCACTTATTTATGCATTCATTGGTTGATTCTTACACGTGTCCTGACCGGAGATTGAACCTGCACCTTGGTGTATTGGGAAACGCCCTCACCAACTGAGCCCCCCAGCCAGGGCTCCACAGATGCATTCTTTAAAATCTGTTTAACACAGTTACCCTAAAAGCTTTTACTTACTCACTTTACCTGTTATGCAACTCATGCTCTGAGAAATACCTTTAAATTATAAAAATCAATACTGCATATTTCAAAAATACAAAATATAAAGAAAAAACCTTTAAAGTACCAGTTATTCTACCACCTAGAGATACTGCTTTCACATTTGGTTGAAAAGCTTATAGACAAACCTGTATGGGCTCACACAGTCCCGTTACTAGCGCTCCCCTCCCGTGCACATGTTTTGTCTGCTTTCTACTATATTAATGCTCTTCAGGAACTTTTCCTTTGGTGACATCAGTACTTCCAAGTCTGCATTTCTTTCCCATTTTCCTGCTACTGGACGTCGGGTGTGTTTCCAGCCGTATTATTTCAAACGAAGCTATAATGTAACATTCTTTTAAATAAGCGTTTCCCCTTGCTACTTTGATCACTTCCAAATCTAAGAAAAGTCTTACCCTCTTGGTTCTTCTTTAATTAGATTTGTGAGAGGGAGAAATCGGCTCTAATTATGACTTAAATATGAGCAGTGCTAAATGACACGGCTTCTCAGAAATAAAGGGAAATTACATCTGTACAATCGCTTCCAGCAGCCTCCGCAGCCCTCGGTCACCAGCGTCCTCTTCACCTCTCTCTGTTTCCCTCTCAGTGAATGCAGTTTTAGTGCCATCCTTCAAGTGAAAAACCCGGTTCCTCAGTGTAGCTCTCTCGCTTTATGCTGTACTGTAATTGGAGACAATGCTGTTTTCTACTATTCTGACCAATTGCCTCTCAGCTACCGAGTAAACTTGAAGGTATTTATCCTTGTGCTCAATATTATCTCTGTGGGAAATGTGCCAGAGATCCAAATACACGTGTGCAGTGAACTTCTCCCCGCACAGCATGCTCCGCAGCGAGGGACCTCGGGACCTCGGGACCTCAGGAAGTCGCCCTTGCTTAGGTGCCCTCATGCTGCATAATGTGCAGACACTGAACAACATTGGGCTCAGGTGGATGATTCGTCACCTGGTGAAACACGAAGAGCTGTCTTTTCTAGAGGTGTGGGTACAGTCTCTGTGGGAAATGTGCCAGAGATCCAGATACATGTGCACGTGAACTTCGCCCTGCACAGCACGCTCCACAGCGAGGGACCTCGGGACCTGGGGAAGTTGCCCTTGCTTAGGTGCCCTCATGCTGTATAATGTGCAGACACTGAACAACATTGAGCTCAGGTGGATGATTCGTCACCTGGTCAAACACGAAGAGCTGTCTTTTCTAGAGGTGTGGGTACACACTGGGTGCTGGGTGTGGGGGTTCTCTGAGGGCCCTGCCACTAGAGTTACTGGCATGACCCCCGATCATGTCCATCTCCAACAGGAAATGATGAACCCAGCGATTCAGGTCCCGTGGAGCTGTGTAAACGCCATAGTCACCTGTGCTGCCCTGTCCCCTGTCCTGCTGTATTTCTTTTCATAACATTTACCATCATCTGCCTTATAGTAAATTTTATATTTGTGTAGTTGCTAGGGGCCCAGTGCACGAATTCATGCACCTTGAAAGGAACTGTGGGCCGCGAGGCTGCGGTGGGCACAGGGGCGGGTCTCGGTCCATCCTCCATGCCCCTGGTTCCCTCTCTGCCGGCAGCCCGCTCCTGCCTCCACTGCTTGCACCCGCTGACGGTGCAGAGTGGTTGGGGCCAGTGCCAGCAGCGGGTGCAAGCAGCGGTTGCTGCCCCGATTCCCCCTCAGGAGCAGGGGGAGGTGGAGAAGCCCTCAGGGGAGATCTGGGCCAGCAGCCGCTGCTTGCACCTGCTGACAGTGCTGAGCGATCGGGACTGGTGTGGGGTGCCAACAGGGGGTGCGAGTGGTGGCTCCAGGGCCGGCAGGTGTGAGCACTGGGCAGGACCATGGCACGTGGGAGCAAAGAATTTTCAGTGGGCCAGCAGCCGCTGCTCGCACCTGCTTACAGCGCTGAGCGATCGGGACTGGTGTGGGGCGCCAACAGCGGGTGCGAGTGGTGGCTCCAGGGCCAGCAGGTGTGAGCACTGGGCAGGACCATTGTACGTGGGAGCAAAGAATTTTCAGTAACCACCAGAGGCTCGCCCCAATGACAGTGACCGGCGCCCCGCCTTGGTCTGGTGCCCCCGCTCACCTGCTCCACCATCCCGCCGCAGTCAACACCCGCCATGTTCTGTACGCGCCCCCTGGTGGTCAGCGCACGTCATAGTGACTGGTGGTTCGGTTCCACCATTTGGTCTATTTGCATATTAGGGTTTTATATATATAGATTGCATGCTGTTCTTTACTATAAGAGCAAATTTCTCACATTCTCCTCTTTATTCACTGCCTAGCTCAATAAATGTTTTATTTGAATGAATGAATAGTGAGTTAATAAACAGTGACAATTCTTTGTTTTCCAGATTTGATACAATAGAAATAATATATTACAAAATACCAAACAATTTTGTAATAAGTCCAAGTTTAAAAACTTGCAAGTGCCATATTTTTATTATACCTTAAAAAATTGAGTATATCAAACCTTTAGCTAAATCTATACAGGAAAGAAACATGAACCTCAAAGCCTACAGAGAAAATAACATGTATTTTTCTCTCCAAGTAAATTAAAGAGTTTTGCCTTAAAAATATGAAAGAGATACAACTCTAAACCAAGTATCATTCTAATGATTTTAGAATGTGGTTCCCTGAACCTCATGGAAAGTCGCAAATATGTTTTTCATTTCATTTGCTGTGTTCTTATGTTAAAGCTCCCACACCATAAAAACTACCCCTGGACAATGAATAATGTGTAATTGAAATCTTCTGAGAGTAAGAAGTCTCCACAGTGCAAAGATAAACTGTTTAGTCTTATTTTTGGAAGGGCAAAGCTACAGAGAAATAATAAGATGGCCGGGGTCAAACCCAGCCTGGCTGTGTTTCTGAGGCATAGGAATGCGTTTGTCACAGTTAACAGAAGTCCCCAGACAAACCTAAATGAGGAACTGGATTAGAATAGCTTTTAAACAAATGTTATAAAATTCACAGCTGGATTTATTGTTGGTAACTGGACCTCCAGAGCAGAGAAAGAATCATCCTTAAGAGGTGAACCAGTTAATAAGCACAGCCTGCCGTTTCCACCATGTCTCATTCTCTCTGTCTCCCTTCTGCTCTTGCCTCTCCCACCCAGCCCGCTGCGCACTCACGCACATCCACGGGGCTGTCGTTGCTATAAAGCTCTGTCTGAAGTTGATGGTTGGCAAGTGATCTTTACTCAAGGGCCCAGCCACAGTTACTCAGTACAGCACTCACAACAGCTGCTCATGACCACAGAAGGGCATCTGAATAAAAAAGTGATTCCCCTTTCTTGTTCTACAGGCCTACCTTGTAAAAAAAAAAAGCACACACAAAAAAGCAATGACTTCTGCTATTTCCTGCAGGAAGCAGAATGTTTATGTGGCTGAAGGAGTAGGAAGAATCTTTTTGTTTACTTTGCCCTCTGTAATGACATGGAAAGGCATATATATCAAAGGCCAGAAAAAAATCAAGACATTTTACTCAAAAATCTCAATGCCATCAAGTCTGTGTTTAACATAATTAAATATCTACACTAATAAAAGAGAAACATGGTAAGCAAGTATAGGTGAAAGTAACAAAATAAACTCTGGCAAAATTAAGCAAATAGGGGAGTTTATTGGAAAAGTAACGAATAGGTCGCAGAATTAATTGCACATTTGTAAACTAGGTTCAGGAGTGGACAGGCGCTGAAACAGCTCTGGGGTGGGTGGTCCACGCTCTAGAATCTTAGACTCCCTGTCAGTGTGCTGCCACTGGCATTAGCTCCACCTGCTTTTCTGTTTGGGTTTCAGTCTGCTTAATATTCAAAAAGAACAAAGAGAGAGGACTCAAGGAAGATGAGAAATGACAGTGAGCTGATACCACAAAACTGCTAGACAAAAGTAGAAAGGGTTATGAAACTACTGTGAGAAATTACACACCAACAAATTCGGTAACCTAGAAGAAATAGATAAATTCCTAGAAACTTACAACCTACCAAGAGTGAATCATGATGAAATAGAAAATCTGAGCAAGATGATTATTAGTAAGGAGGTTGAATTAGTAATAAAAAAAAAAAGTCCCAACAAACAGAATTCCATAACCAGACACCCTCACTGGTGAATTTTACTGACATATGCAAATAAACACAAAAAGTCCCAACGAACAGAATTCCAGAACCAGACACCCTCACTGGTGAATTTTACTGACATATGAAGAGGAATTAATATAAATCCTTTCAAACCCTCCCAAACAATAGAATAGGAGGGAGCTCCTCCAAATTCATTGTAGGAGGCCAGGATTCTTGTATCAAACCAGACAAGGACAACACAAGAAAAGAAAATTATAGGCCAATGTCCCCAGTGAACATAGGTGGAAAAATCTTCAACAAAAGATTAGCAAACCAAATTCAATAATACATCAAAAGGATCACACATCATGATCAAGTGACAATTTATCCCTGTCACCAAGGGATGCGGGGATGCTTCAACATCCACAAATCAGTCAATGTGGTGCACCACATCCTAATAGATAAAGAAAAAGCATTTGACAAAATTCAACATCCATTTGTGATAAAAACAACAACTTTCCACAATGTGGGTATAGAAGGAATGTAGCTCAACATAATAACGGTCATCTATGACAAGCCCACATCTAACACCATACTCAAAGGTCTAAAGCTGAAAGCTTTACCTCTAAGATTTGGAACAAGAAAAGGATGCCTACTCTCACCATTTTAATTCAACATAGCATGCAACGTAGCCAGAACAGGTAGGCAAGACAAAGAAACAAAAGACATCTGAAATGAAAAGAAGTAAAACTTACTATTTGCAGATGGCATTAGGTTATATATAGAAAACCCTAAAGACTCCATCAAAACTGTTAAAACTAACAAATGAATTTAGTAAAGTTGAAGGATACAAAGTCAATACTCAGTGATCTGGTGTGTTTCTGTACACTAAGATCAAACTATCAGAAAGACAAATAAAGAAAATCCCATTTATAACTGCATGAAAAATAATAAAATACCTAAGAATAAATCTAACCAAGGAAGTGAAAGACATATATATGTTGCATCTTATAAGACATTAATGAAAGAAATTGGAAAAGACACAAATAAAAGTTATTCCATGTCCATGGATTGGAGGAATCAATATTGTTAAAATGTCCATGACACCTAAAGCAATCTATAGATTCTAATGCAATCCCTGTCAAAATTTCAGTGGTATTTTTTTCAAAGAAATAGAACAAAAATCCTAACATTTGTATAGTACCACACAAAAACCCAAATAGCTAAAGCAATCTTGAGAAAAAAGAACAAAGCTGGAGGCATCACACTCCATGATTTCAAACTTTGTTACAAAGCTATAGTAATTAAACATTATGGTACTGACATAAAAGCAGACACATCTATCAATGAAACAGAATAGAGAGCCCAGAAATAAATCCATGCATATATGGTCAATTCACTTAAGACAAAGGAGCCAAGAATATACAATGGGGGAAGGATATTATCTTCAATATATGGTGCTGGGAAAATTTGACTGCCTCATGCAAAAGAATGAAACTGGACCATACATACTAATTAATTCAAAATGGATTAAAGACTTGAATCATAAAAATGGATTAAAGACCTGAATCATAAAACTTCTAGAAGAAAACATAGGCAGTAAACTTCTTGACATAGGTCTTGACGATGATTTTTTTTAATGAGTCTGACACAAAAAACAAAAGCAACAAAAGTGAGAATAATTAAGTAGGACTATGGCCTGGCTGGCATGGCTCAGTGGTTGAGTGTCGACCTATGAACCGGGAGGTCACAGTTTGATTCTGGTCAGAGCACATACTTGGGTTGCGGGCTCAATCCCCAGTGTGGGGCATGCAGGAGGCAGCCAATCAATGATTCTCTGTCATCATTGAT
>NW_005357024.1:211784-213172 GCF_000412655.1 Myotis brandtii
CCAGATATAAAGAGTAACATTAAGAGAACAATGTTAATTTCATCCCCTAAACTTTGGGATCTTGAAGGTAGATAACTGTCCTATGTTAGAGGAAGCAGCTCTTAATTGTTCAGGTAACTTTACTTTCTCAGCTTTCTGTCCTGTGGCTGGACTGCCACACCTCTACACACACACACACACACACACACACACACACACACAGAGTAATACCTCATATATAAAAGCCTAAGAGACCGGTCAACCGAACGACCAGTCGCTATGACGTGCACTGACCACCAGGGGACAGATGCTCATCGCACAGGATCAGGCTCCCTCTTGTCTGGATCGGGCCTGCGGGGATCGGGCCGAAACCAGCTATCCGACATCCCCTGAGGGGTCCTGGATGGCGAGAGGGCACAGGCTAGGCCGAGGGCCTCTTGTTTCATATATATTTAAGGTAAAAAATGTAGACAGCGTGTGGAAGTTGTCACTGGGCTGACCATACACGTGTCATGTCTTCAGAGGGTCGAGGTGGGACGGCTGCTCTGGGACCCCTTTGGCAGCTCCGCTCAGTAAGGAAAGTGTGGGTGGGGACTCAGGTGAAAAGCGTTGATTCCTTTCACTCCAGTCGCCATGTAGGGACACTTGTATGATTGGGAAATGCCTTCTGTGGATGTGGTTCATCGTTTGACTTGTTATGGAAATAAAAAGAACATCAAGGGAGTCTCTGAAGAGATATCAGAGATGTCCACGCTGGCCAACCGTTTCACATCTCTCTAATTATCTCTCTTCTCTCTGCATTTGGACCATTCAATTCATTCTGAGTCCCCGTTGAAATTCCTCTCACCCTCCACCGTGAGCCGCTTGTGGGGAGACGTCCTCTGTACTGCTCATCCCGCACGATATAATGAGAGGCCTGAGCAGGAGAGACTTGTGAGGCATCATGGACGCCTACTGCACAGACAGGCCTTATTCCTTAGGGGCTGGCGATCCTTTTTGGCGAACATAGAGCATTTTGTTTCTGCTGCGTCTCACTGTTGCTGGCTGTTCAGCCGTGCATTTGTCAAGAGTGGCTTGGGGAAAGAGTAGAGGATTGTGTCCATCCTTTTGCTGTTTCTTGGGAGGCAATAGAATCTTTAATGAATGAGGGAGTTGCTGCTTGTGTGCGAATCAGTGGAGTGGAGTGTTTCCATCGCCCATGTTCTTTGTCCCCAGGGACCTTGAGAAGTTCTCTGTATATGTTTTGAAATCCCTAAGAATAAGAGCACGTGTCGTAGTCCATTGGGGCTGCTGAGCAAACCCCGTGGACTGGGTGGCCTAACAGCAGAGTTTGTTCTTCGCAGCCAGGAGGCTGGAAGTCTGGGGTCAGGCGCCAGCACAGTGTCCTCACGTGGTGGGAGGGGCGAGGG
>NW_005357024.1:213290-216049 GCF_000412655.1 Myotis brandtii
TACAAGAGCACTGATTTCATTGCTGAGGGCTCTGCCCTCAGGACTCAGCCCCTCCCAGAGACTAAGCCATAATCCATCAGTGCTGGGGTTATGGTGTCAGCAGAGGCCCTCGGGCCTACAGAGACTCCCGGGCCATAGCACCGTGGTTATACACGTTTCACTGTTGGTGGCTGTTGCTGCATTGTCCACGAGCAAGTTCTGCCGGTGCAAACTCCCCATTGGCGGTGAGTGCACGCGAGCGCCTGTCCTCCGGTGAGAGCTGCTGGGAGCAGGGAGAGGGAGAGACTCGCCTTGTACCTCATATCTTTACCCTTTTTGATTTTGTACTCTGAGCACTTGTTACCCATTCAGAGTCATTTGTGAAAAGACAGTCATGCGCCACATGATGTTTCGGTCCGTGGCGGACCGCTCCTACGCTGGTGGCATGCCAGGCAGCCCAGGTGTGCAGTAGGCTAGACGTCTAGGTCCAGGTGCACTCTCATGTTCCCACAGCGATGACATCACCCAGTGACACATTCTCAGAGCGTCAAGCCGTGTATGACAGTAAATTAATAAAAGCCTCATGTTTTTAAAATTATATATTTCTATTGATTTCAGGGAGGAAGGGAGAGGGAGAGAGAGATAGAAACATCAATGATGAGAGAGAATCATCGACGGGCTGCCTCCTGCACGCCCCACACTGGGGATCGAGCCCGCAACCTGGGCCTGTGCCCTGACCAGGAATCGAACCCTGACCTCCGGGTTCGTAGATTGATGCTCAACCACTGAGCCACGCCAGCCAGGCACATCATGTTTTTGTCTACGCTGATGCGAGCATTCTTCTATGTCACTGGTTTTCAGCTGGAGGTGCTTTTGCCCCCCGGGGACATTTAACAGCATCTGGAGATATTTGGGTGGGTGGATTGGGCCTGGCATCTAGTGAGTGGATGTCAGGGAGGCTGCTATATGGGCTGCAATGTACAGCACAGTCCCCTCCCCCCGATTAAGAATGATCTGGCCCAAATGTCATTAGTGCTGAGGTTGAGAAGCTCCATTCTAGGTGTGTGTTTAAAAAGTGAAAATGTCAGTGCCTGCTTGTTCCTGGGCACTGTCGAGGCCCTAGGCACACACAGAGGGACCAGACAGCCCTGCTCCCGCTGGCTCACCGTCCAGTGAGCGTCCAGTGAGCGAGGAGGCGAGCAGGTCGCCGCAGGAATGCGATCCACTCCAGCAGAGCACAGGCAGGGCCCTGGGCTGGCGGGAGCGGAGCCGCTCAGGCAGCGGCCGAGCCCAGAGGCCCCCTGCTTGAAGCTGCAGCGTGACTGGAGTGACGGGACTGAGGCATCCATTGCAGACGTTGTCTCCCAACGACCCCTCGGCTGGGGAAGGCAGCCCTCTGTTCAGGCGCCTGCCCCTGCGCCCACATTCTGTCCGCAGACACCGCGAGGGCCCTGAGTGCGGTGCTAACAACTGTTGCTCTATTTCCGTGCCGAGTAGCACATTTTGGAGCCTTAAATGGACTCGGATATATTTGAACAAGAATGTGTCAGTCCTGAGCAGTGCTGTTGCTATCCGAAAGAGACGGTGCGTCTACCAGACAACATCCACAGGGCTGCCGTGCTTTGCATGTTTCCTCCCATGCATGCCTCTTTTTCTAAGAGGCTCACAGTTCAATGCCATTTCATCACCAAAGGAAGCAGATGAAGCTCAGCTCTGAACGCCGCCGGCTTGGTTAGGTTCTCCAAGCGTCAGGGCACTCACGTTCGCTCTGGGTTAGTTTTCGCTGGTGAGTTGGAGAGCCCTGCGCACATGTGTCTGAAAGTGAGAAGAAATCTCATGCCCTCCGCCCTGCCCGCAGGCTGCCTGCACACGGCACCCCCAGCCTCAGCATCTTCATATAAAATGTCTACCTGCGAGAGCTTCAGGGCTGGTGAAGTGCAAGAACTCATGTGAATTCTTTTACCGTCGCAGGAGTCGGTCCGTGGTGGGACTGTGATTGTCCCGTGGCAGCCTTTCAGCCACGGGTCAGGCTGTGCGCTGCCTTCTACCCTGGGACCTGCTGTGTGTCTCCAGCTGCATTTGTGAGAAAAGCAGCGGCTCCCTCTCCTCACGGGCGGCATGAGCTCCCGTGGGTGCTCACCGTCCGAGCTCCTGCCTCTCCCCGCTGCACAGGGCACAGCACCAGCCCTCGTTCAGCACTCCCTTTTCCCACACCCCGTGGCTTCCGAGAGCCTCCCGCGCGCCCTGTTACTACACGGATTCAGCTTCTTCAGGTCGGAGCCGGGCTTGGCGTGGTGACCAGGCCGCTGTCTTCCAGGCCACGCACACGCATACGCACACGCACACGCACACGCACACGCACACGCGAGTCTGCCATTCACACCGCAGAGGGGTTTGTTCCACTCAAGAAGCTGAATTTCACATTTCATTTTAAGTTTGCGTTCAAAGTTATATTGAAATAAACAATCTTCTTAGAGAATGCCTAACTAAAAGAGTGGTTTTCTTAGTGTTGATATTTCATACCCCTGTACTTTAATGAAAGCTAAAAGTTATGGCTGGATTCAACATTAAGGAAGGTTAAAGAATGTAGGCAAATTCATTATTTCTCTTGATTATGATCAGTGTTAGTAATGATGACACTAGAGTAGAACAGAAATAAAAGGCAGACGGTCTTTAGCAGCCAAATGGCTTTAGACAGTTAGTTACAGACCCAGCCCCTCGGGGCGAGGAGGGACCTGGAGGTGGGGAGCTCCTGGGGCTGCTTTCTGCCTCCCCCCCCC
>NW_005357024.1:216331-221245 GCF_000412655.1 Myotis brandtii
AGAAACAACCAGGAAGCAAAGGCCTCAAGGGGGCACTTCATTTCCCAGAGGACATGCTCGCAAGGCTTGGGCCGGTTCTGGGCCCTGAGCTGCCGCCACCCCAGGAGAGAGGCCGAGAGCTTTGCTGGGCTGCTGTCCAGGGCACGTCTCAGCCTGCTGCCGCCTCCACCTCTTCCTGCTCTAGAATCACCTCTGCTCACTCCTCTGGGCGACACACCAAGGTGATGTTAGCGTGAAGGACTGAGTCAGGAGTGCTGGCGAGGGAGAGGGCCCGGGGGTGATGTGCTAGTTCCAGCACAAAGGAATGCATTCATGAGCCACTTGGACTCTAAGGCCTGTCTTGTCCACAGGAAGTGTTGGCCGTGAGGGACTGTGGGGAGGAGCTGGGGTATGAGCCCCGGGCACCGGGCCCTGGGCCCAACTCAGGTGGCGGCTTCTAGAGAAGACGGGAGTGAGGGTGGAAATTCCGCCGCTCGGGGCTTTTTGCAACTCACCTGCTCCCATGAGCTCCCCGCCAGCAGCTGAGCCCGGCCTGTGCCTGGCAGGGGTTCCGCACGGTCCCGGGCTGCTGGTACGGGAGCCGGTCTACGACTCTCCCCTGGACCAGGCGGAGGCCCTCGAGGTCCCGAGCTGAGTCTGGGCTGAGGCCTAAGGGTGCTGTCCCCCCGCACAGCCTCTGGGAGCTGCCTGGGCCCTAACCCACATCAAGGGCACTCGTTTGAGTCACAGTTGACTGGTAACAAACATGGGGCAGAGCGGGGGAGGGAGAGGGGAGCGGGGACACGCTGCCAGCAGTTTAGTCCTTTTAGAAACGAGGACTGTGTGTCCATCAGCACCGTGGGCGGGCCCTCCGGCAGGGCACTTGCAGGGAGGAAAGGGGCCTGGGGCACTTGGCAAGGTTTAGAGAGGTGGGCGGAGGGTGAGGACTGGATGCCTCCTTTGTTCTGAGCACTGAGCCCGTGGGTGCCGTGGGGGCAGCAGGGAGATGCCTGCCTCCTGGCCTTGCCTTCCGGTGCGCCCTCCAGCAGGCAGAGCAGGAGGCCGGCCATTCCAGGCAGTGGCGGGTCAGGGAGGAGGGGATGCGTCTGTGGGAGAAAGGGATGCGGGGGAGGGCTTCAGGTAGGACATGGAGAGACCTGTCTGGGGTCTGAGAGATGAGGGGCCGGCCCTGGGAAGACACAGCGTGGGAAGACCCGTGGAGGGGACACCGACCAGAGGAGCAGCAAGTCCAGAGGCCTGAACTAGCAGTGACCTTGATACACTGGAGGGACGAAGTCAGCAGGACAATAAGAACAGTGTGGCCAGAGCAAGTGAACAAAGGACAAAAAGTCGGAGGCGTCCGCAGGGCGGCCATGCGCACACAGTGGCTTTTCACTGCGAGGAGAATGTGGAGCGGACGCTGTGACCGGGAGGACATCCTGGAGGAGCCAGGGCCCCTTCGTCCATGTCGGTCTCTGTGGGTGTAGAGAGAAGAGGGCAGCTCGGGGTGAAAGCCGCAGGGACCAGAGCCAAACCCCAGGGACACCCCATGGCTGCGAGCCTCACTTTACCAAGGAAAGGGCACCCCGCATTGCCGCATGGGGGGGAGGGGGGCAGTGGTCCGCCCAGACCCCAGGCTGCACTTGTCACAGTTGGCATTTGAGTCCAGAGGACAATGGAGGCGATGCCACTGGTCTCATCATTAAAAAGCAACACAACAGACACAGCTCAGCGGCTCAGTGCTTTGTGTCTGTAATAAAGTGAAAGACGGTCCCACTGCTGCCTGGGGACCAGGAGCGCCCGTGCCTCATGTAGTCCTTAGCGGCAACCTTTCATCGGTGTTTCCAATCGTGAGCACTGATTCGCTCTCAATCCCTCTGCCTGTCCATGTAAAAGGCCGAGTTCACGTCCACAAAGAAGCTGGGTTGTTGTTTTTTTTAATATGTATTTTATTGATTTTTTACAGAGAGGAAGGGAAAGGATAGAGAGTTAGAAACATTGATGAGACAGAAACATCAATCAGCTGCCTCCTGCACACCCCCGACTGCCCGCAACCAAGGTACATGCCCTTGACCGGAATCGAGCCTGGGACCCTTGAGTCCGCAGGCTAACACTCTATCCACTGAGCCAAACCTGTCAGGGCAAGAAGCTGGGGTGTTAATTAACCTCACTTCACTTACTGGACCCCAGGGCCCCACAGACACCTTAGGCGAGGTGTTTCTAAGGCGGCCCTGTTCTCGGGTTCGTAACCTCTTTTCCTGGCAGGGCCACGTGCCCGGCTTGCGAACCTGCTTCGCGACACGGGCTTTGCCCATGTAAAAGGCCGAGTTCACGTCCACAAAGGAGCTGGGGTGTTAATTAACCTCACGTCACTTACTGGACCCCAGGGCCCCACAGACGCCTTAGGCGAGGTGTTTCTAAGGCAGCCCTGTTCTCGGGTTCGTAACCTCTTTTCCTGGCAGGGCCACGTGCCCGGCTTGCGAACCTGCTTCGCGACACGGGCTTTGGCATCAGGACTGTCAGCCTCTGGTGATGCTGAGCAGACACTGAGCTGCTGCAGAGGGGACAGTGGGACAGACCCACCCATCGGTGGAGTCCCGGGCAGCAGCCCGCGCAGCGTCTTCACCCTCCCCCCTCCTTGCTCACGCACCTAGTGGCTCTGCCCCTGCATGCAGCCCAGAGGAGCTGGCCGAGGGCTGAGCTGGGAAGGCTGAGTGGGATTGGCCTCCGTGCCTGTGGCTGCCAGGCTGTGTGCTGCCCCAGGCAGTGCGTGTCCCTAACTGGATGCCACAGGCAGTGCAGAGAGCACTTCGCTCCCCATGCGGAGAGGGACGCGGAGCTCAGCTTGTCGGGGCCACTGACTGTAACCGCCCTCCTTCCAGCAGGAACGCCAGCCCTCAGGACCCAGGCGACAGTCCAGTGATGCGCCCAGGAGGCCGGGAACGCAGGGAAGAACACATGCAGCCACGCACCGCCGTGGTGCCCTGGCACACTGTCCCCTGAGGGCAAGGAGAGGGGTTCTCCTCATGCCTTTGGCCTCAGCATTTAGGGGTTCACGCGACGTCTAGGTGAGCACTTCAGGAATTCAGAGACAGCAGCCTCTGCTCTTCCCTCCTGAACAACAAAGAAGCACGGAGTGCCGGCCCTTTCTGTGACACCCGGGGGCCCGGACTGGCATGTCGCTTGGCTGGAGGGGGTTACCCTCGCTCTTCAGCACCGACCTGGGAGCAGAGCCTAACGCCTCCCCGGCGCCTGTGCCGGGGCCGGAGTCTGCCTGGTGTGGACGCTGTGGCTGCATCAAGCCGAGTCCCGAACTCAACTTGCCCACCCTTCCGCCTCCCCTTCCTCTCTCAGCAGATAGTCATCCCTCTTACCTCTCAGCAGTCTAGGAGGCGTAGGGGGTTCCGTCCCATCAGGACTAAGCTGCTGAGATGGTTTGAACCCGGCCGTCCTGCCCCGGGCCTGCGTGGTGACGGCCAGATTGCGCCATCGGACCTCGGCCGTGTGGTGAGATCTTAGCCCGGGAGGCGGCAGCTCGCGGCAGGCGGTGGCCTCTCGTTAGCTGTATCGCCATTTGGTGCCCCGGGTTTCAGCAGCAGGTCTGTCCCAGCGGGTGCCCGAGTGACGCCTGCCCATAAGCTCGGGCGCTGGACCCAACGATCAGCCCCCAAGTCGACTTTTCCGAGTTGTGTGCTGTGTGGCTGCCGCTCCCAGAGCCTGACTCTGGTCTGCAGCTCCGTGGGGCTTTGTGGGGGAATCAAGGGAGTCTACTAGGGTCTTTGTCTTAGTCTTTGTGAAATGGTCCCCTGATTGTCTGTACTGACATTTAGTGCTGAAGATAATGAGGATAATTCGGTTGAAAAGAAAGTGTGTTTTTTGTTGTATAGTGCAGTGGGCCAGGATTTCACCTGTCACATAGGCACCGCCTGTGCGGATTTAGGCACGCTGACATAACTTTCCAAACCTCAGTTTTCCTTTCTTTCAGTGGGATAGTAACGCCTATATTACAGGACTTGGGAAGGATTAATAAATATGTGTTACATGAACGGTTGAAAATGTGAAAGTGCGGGAACTTGAACGTAAGTGTCCAATTAACGTCAACTCCTGTTATTTAATCTAAGATGTCAGGCCCCTTACTTGGACTCTTCCAGCCGCCTTTCTTTCTGTCAGCCTAAAAGTCGATGCTGCTAAAGTGAGCTTTGAACCTGAGCTGCGGTTCAACAGGCAGACAGACCTGAAGGAATAAGGGTGTAGCTTTCAAAGACTATTATGTATCACAATCAGAAATGAAATCATGGCATCAAACAATTACCTTCTTGAAACTGATGCTATCGTTCAGGCGTTTGTGTTGCTTTTCAGTGTTTAAACACTTCAAACTCTTCAAGAGCCCTGTTTCTTAGCGGATTTATCCCTTCTCTTTAGTCATTATAGGCCCTGCTGAGCTAATTTCCAAAGGCTAATGCCATTCAGAGTCATTGTTGAGTCTTTGAAATAATTTACCTGTAATATTTCTAGAGACAAGCATTCCGCAGGACATGTGCCTTGCACCCACAGGCACCCTTTCCTGGAACAAAAGCTTGCTAGTTAATACGCTTTATTTTAGGCTCCGCAAAGCTGCCTAAACTTAGCTTGAGCTCCAACAAAACTGATCCTGTGTGGGAGTATTGTTTTCTTGTTGACTGGCTGCCCTCGGTGGCAGAGGGCTTCGGTCGCATGGGGAGCCTTTTTCATAGGGGCGGAGGTTTCTAGCCTCCTAAAAACAGAGAGTCTAGAGCAGGGGTGGGCAAACTTTTTGACTCGAGGGCCACAATGGGTTCTTAAACTGGACCGGAGGGCCGGAACAAAAGCATGGATGGAGTGTTTGTGTGAACTAATATAAATTCAAAGTAAACATCATTAAAAAAAAGGGTACGGTTTTTTTTTTTTAGTTTTATT
>NW_005357024.1:237251-245127 GCF_000412655.1 Myotis brandtii
CGCTCGGGGCTTTTTGCAACTCACCTGCTCCCATGAGCTCCCCGCCAGCAGCTGAGCCCGGCCTGTGCCTGGCAGGGGTTCCGCACGGTCCCGGGCTGCTGGTACGGGAGCCGGTCTACGACTCTCCCCTGGACCAGGCGGAGGCCCTCGAAGTCCCGAGCTGAGTCTGGGCTGAGGCCTAAGGGTGCTGTCCCCCCGCACAGCTTCTGGGAGCTGCCTGGGCTCTAACCTACATCAAGGACACTCGTTTGAGTCACAGTTGACTGGTAACAAACGTGGGGCAGAGCGGGGGAGGGAGAGGGGAGCGGGGACACGCTGCCGGCAGTTTAGTCCTTTTAGAAACGAGGGCTGTGTGTCCATCAGCACCGTGGGCGGGCCCTCCGGCAGGGCACTTGCAGGGAGGAAAGGGGCCTGGGGCACTTGGCAAGGTTTAGAGAGGTGGGCGGAGGGTGAGGACTGGATGCCTCCTTTGTTCTGAGCACTGAGCCCGTGGGTGCCGTGGGGGCAGCAGGGAGATGCCTGCCTCCTGGCCTTGCCTTCCGGTGCGCCCTCCAGCAGGCAGAGCAGGAGGCCGGCCATTCCAGGCAGTGGCGGGTCAGGGAGGAGGGGATGCGTCTGTGGGAGAAAGGGATGCGGGGGAGGGCTTCAGGTAGGACATGGAGAGACCTGTCTGGGGTCTGAGAGATGAGGGGCCGGCCCTGGGAAGACACAGCGTGGGAAGACCCGTGGAGGGGACACCGACCAGAGGAGCAGCAAGTCCAGAGGCCTGAACTAGCAGTGACCTTGATACACTGGAGGGACGAAGTCAGCAGGACAATAAGACACTGTGGCCAGAGCAAGTGAACAAAGGACAAAAAGTCGGAGGCGTCCGCAGGGCGGCCATGCGCACACAGTGGCTTTTCACTGCGAGGAGAATGTGGAGCGGACGCTGTGACCGGGAGGAACCCCAGGAGGAGCCAGGGCCCCTTCGTCCATGTCAGTCTCTGTGGGTGTGGAGAGAAGAGGGCAGCTCGGGGTGAAAGCCACAGGGACCAGAGCCAAACCCCGGGGACACCCCATGGCCGCAGGCCTCACTTTACCACGGAAAGAGCACCCCACACTGCCACATGGGGGGGGGGCAGTGGTCCGCCCAGACCCCAGGCTGCACTTGTCACAGTTGGCATTTGAGTCCAGAGGACAATGGAGGCGATGCCACTGGTCTCATCATTAAAAAGCAACACAACAGACACAGCTCAGCGGCTCAGTGCTTTGTGTCTGTAATAAAGTGAAAGACGGTCCCACTGCTGCCTGGGGACCAGGAGCGCCCGTGCCTCATGTAGTCCTTAGCGGCAACCTTTCGTCGGTGCTTCAAATCGTGAGCACTGATTCGCTCTCAATCCCTCTGCCTGCCCATGTAAAAGGCCGAGTTCACGTCCACAAAGAAGCTGGGTTGTTGTTTTTTTTAATATGTATTTTATTGATTTTTTACAGAGAGGAAGGGAAAGGATAGAGAGTTAGAAACATTGATGAGACAGAAACATCAATCAGCTGCCTCCTGCACACCCCCGACTGCCCGCAACCAAGGTACATGCCCTTGACCGGAATCGAGCCTGGGACCCTTGAGTCCGCAGGCTAACACTCTATCCACTGAGCCAAACCTGTCAGGGCAAGAAGCTGGGGTGTTAATTAACCTCACTTCACTTACTGGACCCCAGGGCCCCACAGACACCTTAGGCGAGGTGTTTCTAAGGCGGCCCTGTTCTCGGGTTCGTAACCTCTTTTCCTGGCAGGGCCACGTGCCCAGCTTGCGAACCTGCTTTGCGACACGGGCTTGGGAGCAGGACTGTCAGCCTCTGGTGATGCTGAACGGACACTGAGCTGCTGCAGAGGGGACAGTGGGACAGACCCACCCATCGGTGGAGTCCCGGGCAGCAGCCCGCGCAGCGTCTTCACCCTCCCCCCTCCTTGCTCACGCACCTAGTGGCTCTGCCCCTGCATGCAGCCCAGAGGAGCTGGCCGAGGGCTGAGCTGGGAAGGCTGAGTGGGCTGCCCCTGCGCAGCCCAGAGGAGCTGGCCGAGGGCTGAGCTGGGAAGGCTGAGTGGGATCCGCCTCCGTGCCTGTGGCTGCCAGGCTGTGCTGCCCCAGGCAGTGCGTGTCCCTTCCTCGATGCCACAGGTGGTGCAGAGAGCACTTCACTGATGCGGAGAGGGACGCGGAGCTCAGCTCGTCGGGGCCACTGACTGTAACCGCCCTCCTTCCAGCAGGAACGCCAGCCCTCAGGACCCAGGCGACAGTCCAGTGATGCGCCCAGGAGGCCGGGAACGCAGGGAAGAACACATGCAGCCACGCACCGCCGTGGTGCCCTGGCACACTGTCCCCTGAGGGCAAGGAGAGGGGTTCTCCTCATGCCTTTGGCCTCAGCATTTAGGGGTTCACGCGACGTCTAGGTGAGCACTTCAGGAATTCAGAGACAAGCAGCCTCTGCTCTTCCCTTCTGAACAAGAAGAAGCACGGAGTGCCGGCCCTTTCTGTGACACCGGGGGCCGGACTGGCATGTCGCTTGGCGGGAGGGGGTTACACTCGCTCTTCAGCACTGACCTGGGAGCAGAGCCTAACGCCTCCCCGGCGCCTGTGCCGGGGCCGGAGTCTGCCTGGTGTGGACGCTGTGGCTGCATCAAGCCAAGTCCCGAGCTCAACTCGCCCACCCTTCCGCCTCCCCTTCCTCTCTCAGCAGATAGTCATCCCCTCACCTCCCAGCAGTCTAGGAGGCGTAGGGGGTTCCGTCCCATCAGGACTAAGCTGCTGAGATGGTTTGAACCCGGCCGTCCTGCCCCGGGCCTGCGTGGTGACAGCCAGATTGCGCCATCAGACCTCGGCCGTGTGGTGAGATCTTAGCCCGGGAGGCGGGCAGCTCGCGGCAGGCGGTGGCCTCTCGTTAGCTGTATTGCCATTTGGTTCCCCGGGTTTCAGCAGCAGGTCTGTCCCAGCGGGTGCCCGAGTGACACCTGCCCATCAGCTCCGGCGCTGGACCCAAGGACCAGCCCCCAAGTCGACTTTTCCGAGTTGTGTGCCGTGTGGCTGCCGCTCCCAGAGCCGGACTCTGGTCTGCAGCTCGGTGGGGCTTTGTGGGGGAATCAAGGGAGGCTACTAGGGTCTTTGTCTTAGTCTTTGTCTTTGCGAAACGGTCCCCTGATCGTCTGTACTGACATTTAGTGCTGAAGATAGTGAGGATAATTCGGTTGAAAAGAAAGCGTGTTTTTTGTTGTGTAGTGCAGCGGGCCAGGATTTCACCTGTCACATAGGCACCGCCTGTGATTGCCATTTGGTTCCCCGGGTTTCAGCAGCAGGTCTGTCCCAGCGGGTGCCCGAGTGACGCCTGCCCATAAGCTCGGGCGCTGGACCCAACGATCAGCCCCCAAGTCGACTTTTCCGAGTTGTGTGCTGTGTGGCTGCCGCTCCCAGAGCCTGACTCTGGTCTGCAGCTCCGTGGGGCTTTGTGGGGGAATCAAGGGAGTCTACTAGGGTCTTTGTCTTAGTCTTTGTGAAATGGTCCCCTGATTGTCTGTACTGACATTTAGTGCTGAAGATAATGAGGATAATTCGGTTGAAAAGAAAGTGTGTTTTTTGTTGTATAGTGCAGTGGGCCAGGATTTCACCTGTCACATAGGCACCGCCTGTGCGGATTTAGGCACGCTGACATAACTTTCCAAACCTCAGTTTTCCTTTCTTTCAGTGGGATAGTAACGCCTATATTACAGGACTTGGGAAGGATTAATAAATATGTGTTACATGAACGGTTGAAAATGTGAAAGTGCGGGAACTTGAACGTAAGTGTCCAATTAACGTCAACTCCTGTTATTTAATCTAAGATGTCAGGCCCCTTACTTGGACTCTTCCAGCCGCCTTTCTTTCTGTCAGCCTAAAAGTCGATGCTGCTAAAGTGAGCTTTGAACCTGAGCTGCGGTTCAACAGGCAGACAGACCTGAAGGAATAAGGGTGTAGCTTTCAAAGACGATTATGTATCACAATCAGAAATGAAACCATGGCATCAAACAATTACCTTCTTAAAACTGATGCTATCGTTCAGGTCTTTGTGTTGCTTTTCAGTGTTTAAACACTTCAAACTCTTCAAGAGCCCTGTTCCTTAGCGGATTTATCCCTTCTCTTTAGTCATTATAGGCCCTGCTGAGCTAATTTCCAAAGGCTAATGCCATTCAGAGTCATTGTTGAGTCTTTGAAATAATTTACCTGTAATATTTCTAGAGACAAGCATTCCGCAGGACATGTGCCTTGCACCCACAGGCACCCTTTCCTGGAACAAAAGCTTGCTAGTTAATACGCTTTATTTTAGGCTCCGCAAAAAAGTCGATGCTGCTAAAGTGAGCTTTGAACCTGAGCTGCGGTTCAACAGGCAGACAGACCTGAAGGAATAAGGGTGTAGCTTTCAAAGACTATTATGTATCACAATCAGAAATGAAATCATGGCATCAAACAATTACCTTCTTGAAACTGATGCTATCGTTCAGGCGTTTGTGTTGCTTTTCAGTGTTTAAACACTTCAAACTCTTCAAGAGCCCTGTTTCTTAGCGGATTTATCCCTTCTCTTTAGTCATTATAGGCCCTGCTGAGCTAATTTCCAAAGGCTAATGCCATTCAGAGTCATTGTTGAGTCTTTGAAATAATTTACCTGTAATATTTCTAGAGACAAGCATTCCGCAGGACATGTGCCTTGCACCCACAGGCACCCTTTCCTGGAACAAAAGCTTGCTAGTTAATACGCTTTATTTTAGGCTCCGCAAAGCTGCCTAAACTTAGCTTGAGCTCCAACAAAACTGATCCTGTGTGGGAGTATTGTTTTCTTGTTGACTGGCTGCCCTCGGTGGCAGAGGGCTTCAGTCGCATGTGAAGGGAACCTGTTTTACAGGGGATGGAGGTTTCTAGCCTCCTAAAAACAGAGAGGCTAGACCAGGGGTCCTCAAACTACGGCCCACGGGCCACATGCAAATACAAATATTGTATTTGTTCCCGTTGGTCGCATGGGGAGCCTTTTTCATAGGGGCGGAGGTTTCTAGCCTCCTAAAAACAGAGAGTCTAGAGCAGGGGTGGGCAAACTTTTTGACTCGAGGGCCACAATGGGTTCTTAAACTGGACCGGAGGGCCGGAACAAAAGCATGGATGGAGTGTTTGTGTGAACTAATATAAATTCAAAGTTTCTGTTTCGGACTGTATCTATCTTTAATCCTGCAGTGAGGCCATGTGTCCTTCACAGTGTCACTGTTTTATGAAAGTGGCAGGAGAAAAATGCTTCCTGATTTCAGCTCTAACCGAAAATGCGGTTTCCAGTTGTAGCAGTGTTAGACATAAAGAGAAGCCTTTCGACGCGTTGGGGCTTTTGTTTGGGTTAGTGTATCTAGGAAAATAACAGTAATATGTGTAGCATAATTCCTTGGACAAGAAACTCTGTTGCATTGCAAAATGCTGGGAGTTGTTCATGTTACAGATGGTGAATACAATGTAACTGAAAAGGCTTGTAATCGCACCAGAGTGGCCGGTGTTTTTGTCTTGTTTTATGTCTCTCTTCAGCCGGGTCATGGACAGCCTTGCAAGTGGTACAGTTTCAGGAGGCATCTCCTTGTCCAAATTCCTGCTCCCGCGAGGCCAGCACAGGGATGCCTGGAATCCCACAATCCCCTTGGCCATTCCACGCATTCTTTGTCCCTGCTGAAATGTTAACTCCAGATGGTTGACACATTAGGTTTTATCAGGCAACTAGGAGCCTGGATACCTGAATTCATCGATAGAATCTATTGCTTTCTTGCAACCAAAGAACAAGACCGAGCCTGCTTGTGATGTAGAGTAGGAGATGCAATTGTGAGAAAATGAAGACACCATTGCTCACAGCTGACCCCGTGTTACATGGAAACTTTATTAATGAGCTACTGTTTTTAAATAATGAACTTCAATTTTTTAAATGTATTTTATTGATTTTTTACAGAGAGGAAGGGAGAGGGATAGAGAGTTAGAAACATCGATGAGAGAGAAACATCGATCAGCCGCCTCCTGCACACCTCTTACTGGGGATGTGCCCGCAACCAAGGTACATGCCCTTGACTGGAATCGAACTCAAGACCTTTCAGTCCTCAGGTCAACACTCTATCCACTGAGCCAAACCAGTTAGGGCTGAACTTCAATTTTTAAAATGATTCTGCACCAAATAAAATATGCCTGGGTGGCATGACTATCTTGCTGGCTGCTAGCTTGTGAATTCTCTTGTAGACACTATATTAGAAAACATTTTTAAAAGCTTGTTTGCATTTTATTTGAAGATCTCATTTTTCAATGACTGTTTATTGGCTGCCATTTTTGTTTAAATTAAGGCTTTTTTTAATAAATATTTTTTATTGATTTTTTTTTTTTTTACAGAGAGGAAGGGAGAGGGATAGAGAGTTAGAAACATCGATGAGAGAGAAACATCAATCAGCTGCCTCCTGCACACCCCCAACTGGGGATGTGCCCACAACCAAGGTACATGCCCTTGACCAGAATCGAACCTGGGTTGCTTCAGTCCGCAGGCCGGCGCTCTATCCACTGAGCCACACCAGCCAGGGCTAAATTAAGGCTTTTTAAAGAGCAGTTTTAGGTTTAGAGCTAATCAATAATTTAATAGGGATTTGAACCCAGGTCTGCTGGATTCAAACTCGATACCAAATCAACCCAGGGTAGAACCAGAGTCACAGCTGGATGCGGTGGGTTCTGCCTGGAGGCACCCTCTGGCGGGCGGAAGGGAAGACCGCCCAACAACTTGGGGCTTATAGAGAGGGGTGTGCTGGCTCCCAAGCAGGAACTGCCCCACCATCAGTTTTCAAGAAATAGCAGCAGTCCCGTGTCAGGAAGTTCTGGAAGGATTCCTCAGTGGACAGGAAGTCGGGGCTCTGAGTCCTCAGCAGAGAGACTGAGATCCCCCCACCTCTCTTCAATGGTTAGTCTTTCACCTGTGGCCACACCCACTGGCAACCCCGGGGTTTGAAAACCACTCCTCACACTTGGCACGTTCCTGGGAAAAGTGTTTTAATCCAAATACTCGTTAGTGTCCATTAACGTTCATGGACAGAGTCGTTGAGAGGGAGCGAGAGGTCAAGCGTCCACATGATGGGAGCTGGGCTGCCTCCCCACTGTCCTGGTCTCAGAGGAAATTAGGAGGTGCAGTAGGAGACAGGATATGGGGGCGGGGGCAGAATCAGGACATTTCCTGCTTCCTCCAGGCGCTTTCACATGGCGACTGCGTGTGAGGGGCTGAGAATCCAGGCGGGCGCAGAGGCTCTTGTACCGCACCTGGTTGGCATTTACTGGTACCGCGTCCACAGTGTACATGCGTGACGTCAATGCCGCTCTCAGAGGCCTCTCGGGCCGGGTGACTGCGGCCTTGGCCCTGGAAGGAGGGGGGCTGCCAGACCCACAGGGAGGAGAGTTGAGCCAGGCTGGGCGCCAGTGCGTGCCAAGGCGGAAATAGCTTTCTGTGTGTGATGTCTACATCTAAACCTACGTCTATATCGACCTTCCTCATCTATTAGCATGTGTAATTTGTGTGACCCTGGAGATGAATCTGTAGAATTAATTCCCATATAGGGATTATATCAAGGTTAGAGGAATTTTTAAAAACATTATCAACACTAAAAGAGTTTTATTGCCCTGGCTGGGTTGGCTCAGTGGATAGAGCGTCGGCCTGCCAACTGAAGGATCCTGGCACATGCCAAGGGCACATGCCCGGGTTGTGAGCTCTATCCCTAGTGGGGGGCATGCAGGAGGCAGCTGATCCATGATTCTCTCTCATCATTGATGTTTCTGTCTCTCTCCCTCTCCCTCTCCCTTCCTCCCTGAAATCATAAAAATATATGT
>NW_005357024.1:245669-249039 GCF_000412655.1 Myotis brandtii
CTCCCGCTCATCCCGGCTCCACTGCGCCTGCCGCTGCCGCTCGGTAGGCTTGCTGCCGCTCCGCTGTGGTCTCCACGCCCGTCTTAGGGAGATACCGGCGTGCTCATGACTGTGCAGCCACTGCTCGTCATTGCGTGGTGTCAGAGAAGTGGCCGCCGGCTCACACCCAGTCAGTCCCGATGCTGGGACTGGGAGCCATGAGCCTGGCGCCCGTTGGTCAGCTGAGGGGAGCTCCCACTGTGGGAGGGCACTGATCACCAGGGAGCAGCTCCTGCATTGAGTGTCTGCCCCCTGGTGGTCAGTATGCATCATAGCTGCCGGTCGACGGGTTGCTTAGGCTTTTATATATACTAGAGTCCCAGTGCATGAAAATTCATGCACTGGGGGTTGGAGGTCCCTCAGCCCAGCCTGCCCCCTCTCACAGTCTGGGAGCCCTCAGGAGATGTCCTACTGATGGCTTAGGCCCACTCCCCAGGGGAGCCTCCCTCTTTGGAGGTGACTGGGCTGATCAGGGGAAGGCGCAGCCCCCATCACCCTGCCGCTGCTGCTGCTGCTGCAGGCCGCTGCGGCTGCCTACCCTCGGCCCTTACAGCCATGGCAGCTTTGTCCAGCAGGACGTTCGGCTGTCCGGTCTAATCTGCACATTATGCTTTTATTATTATATGTAGACTAGAGGCTGGGTGCATGGATTCGTGCACCGGTGGGATCCCTAAGCCTGGCTTGCACCCTCCCGCAATCCGGGACCCCTCAGGGGATGTCAGACTGCCAGTTTCAGCCCAGTCCCCTCAGGCCTGGCGGGATCAGGCCTAAACTGGCAGTCCGACATCCCCCGCGGATTGTAGTAGTGCGTGACGCTGCAGGTGGCCAGGGAGGAGCCGAGCCCAGGCCGGGCACCATGCTGCTTCTTGCTTATCCCGGCCCCCCTGCACCTGCCATCACCACTCAGAGGTTCGGAGAGCTGCGGAGGCGGGAGAGGCTCGCGCTGCCACAGCTACGCCCACCAGCTGTGAGCCCGGCTTCTGACGCCCATTGGTCAGCTGAGTGGCGCTCCCGCTGTGGGAGCACACTGACCACCAGGGGGCAGCTCCTGTGTTGAGCGTCTGCCCCATGGTGGTCAATGCACATCATAGCTACCGGTCACTTAGGCTTTTATATATATGGATGGTCCCACGCAGGGCGGTGTTGCTGTCACAAGGCCTCAGACGTCTTCATGGCCAAAGAAGACTGTGGCCAATGTAAGGCAGGGGCATGAACGTGACTTGCTGCTCACAGGCGGCCTCTGCCTCTGAGTCACTGTGCCATTCGTCCAGCAATTCACTGCTACTTGCTGGACCTTTTACTTATTGAACTTTCAACTGAGTATTCTATGTCCTTTTATTGTGCTCCTTCCTCTAATGTCCTGGTCATCTCTTGTAACCTGTCGCCTGGGATTGTGCAGCAAACCTGCTGTTATGCCACGTGTTTAAAAGCTCTTAGCTTTCTCAGATGCAGGCAGCACCCAAACTGTAAATGGACCTTTCCCAGAAGTTATTTTATGTGTTGGTTTTTGGAATTCTGTAAAAACAATAAGCTATGTTATATTTCCAAGCCATACTACACAAGAGCTGTTCAGCCCATATGTATGTGAAGTAAGCTGATCCCCAAACCACCACCAAGCCAGCGTTTCTTACAGCGCACCGTCGCCTCGGGGGAGAGAGCTAGGCTGGTGCATGGTGCCCACTTCCACGCCCAGACGCCCACCTGCCTGCTGCCCTGGGTCTCAGGCTGAGAGGCTGGGTGAGCGCCTGGGCCCCGGAGCCACAGGGGTGCCTGATGGAATCCACTGGCAGAGGGGACACAGGGATCGCGGGGCCTCCCCCGCCCCATCCTCCCCACCCCGGGTCACTCCGGGTGGTGGTGGAGGCCTCCCTGGTTGCTAGGAGGGGCTGGGGCAGTGGGCTTCTCACAGTTCTAAGGATATGGAGTCGCTTCCCCTACTCTTGACTTAGAGGGTGTGGGATCCTGAGGGGACTGTGCTGGGCAGAGCCGAGTGTAGGCGGGAGCGGGAGCAGGAGAGGATTTCTCCCTGCACCCCACGCCCCTCCAACACACACGGGCCTGGCAGAGGCGCGTGGGATGGGACACCCTACACTCCAGGTCGGCAGCAGCAAGGCCGACCGAGGAGCCGGAGGGATGCTGGCAGAGGAGGGGCGATGTGCACACAGCAGGTCTGTGCACCGGCCATGCTGTGCCCCAGGAGAGGACAGAGCCCGCACTGAGGGCCCTGAGCTCGCGCCCCATTCCACCACCGCCGCTCTGTTTTCTGAGAAAGGGGTTCCAGGGCGTAAGGGATGAGATCCAGGTGCCCTGCTCTGTGGGCAGCTCCGCCTTGCACGCGGCTGCCTGAGGCCCGTTCAGTGCAGTAGCCCCAGGACCTCCAGCCCCGCTCTGGTTCCGGCAGCCTTTGTGCTCACGGCTCCATTCCCCTCTTCAGCACGCAGAGTTGTGGGGCTCGGCCTGCCTGCTGCCCCAGGAGGGGAGAGAGCAGGGGGTGGGAGCCACTTGGGGAGGTGGGTTGAGGAGAGGGCAGGGGCTCTGCCAGCCAGGACCCGCCCAGCCTGCCCTGGGCCTGCAGTGAGGGGCAGAGGAGGAGAGGCAGGGGAGGAGGTGTGACTCCCATTAGAACTGTCACCTGTCACATCCAGGGTCTGTGGCATAACGCTGTCCACCTCCTCCTAGAACAAATCCTCCCCCATCCGTGCTTCCTCTGCACGCCGCCCCCAGCGCAGGCCAGCTCGCCGGGAGCAGGGACATGTTAGTGCGACACCAGAATGGGTGCGAGCACCTCCGTGACAGCATCTGGAACCAATATGTTTATTCGGAGGGAAACGAAGGAAAATCCTCGATTCCATTAACAGGGCGGAAACCACCTCACGAGGTTACGTGCAGAGGGTACGCCGAGCTGGGTGGCTTGAACTAGGTGCAGGGTGCTCATGCGTTTCCCACGGGAAACAGGTTTTAAGGATAAACAGCTGAGCTCAGTGTCCTGCCGGCTCACTGCGCGGGCCTGGCGGGAAGACATGCCTTCCCAGGGCCGAGCCAGGACGGCCACCAGGGGAGCCCCAGGCAGCCAGCTCCAGTGGTGGTCAAACTCGGAGCCAGCTGTTCGCGGAGGCGGCTCTGGCTCCGGGGAAGGAAGGGCGAGCCCCCGGCAGCCACCAGCCCCTGCTCTCAGGCCCGGCTCTGGCCTTGCCCCGGGAAGGGCAGGTGTGGGAGGCGGGCTGCTGGGTAGGGTGCGGGCCGGGGAAGTCTCAGGTTAGAGAGGGAAGCTGTGGTCAGAGCCCTCGCTGCGCCCAGTATAACCACACAGCGGTGCTGCCCGGCCGGGGAC
>NW_005357024.1:250154-254439 GCF_000412655.1 Myotis brandtii
GCGGGGAGAAGAGGGAGAGGGCGTGGGGTGGCGGCTGGCGTGGCCCAGAGGGACGGTGGCCGCTCCGAGTTCCCAGCCACGTGCCCGTGCCTTGGCATTAACTTCGCAAGGTGCGCTGTGCGGGCGTCAGGGCGCTGGCTTCTCAGCCAGAGCTGCGCTCTGGTGCCTGGATGTGGTCTTGTTTTTGTCTTGCCACCGTGCCAGCGTGTGTGTGTGTGTGTGTGTGTGTGTGTGCGCGCGCGCGCGCGCTTTATCTAGATCAGTTTGCCTTAAAGGTGTTACAATATTTACGCAAAAGTGGCGAGTTTTTAACTACTTGTTTCAGAAAGGGAAGTATTAAATTTAATATGCCAATCTATAACCTTTCCCCCTCCCCAGACCCCTATTTGAAAACATGTAGAGCTTTAGCCTTACTTCACACATTGACCTCTATTTGAAAAAGCATGACAACATTTCTGGGCCAAAATATAACTTGTGAAAACGATGCCCACGTCTGGGGCAGAGTGTGGTCAAGATCATCAGTGAGTGAAGGAAAAGGAGAGAGAGAGAGAGACAGCGCGGGCTCAGGGAAGAAGCCGCTTGCAGAGTCCAGGGCAGCGTCAGGGACGCTCTGCTCGCTGTGTGTGCTGGTGGGGGTCCGGGCCGCTGGTGAGGAAAGGCGGTGAGATGTTCTAGTTTTGTGGTCATGAAGGCGTCACCTGGATAGATCTAGTGAAGGTAAATCACCTGCCTTAGCGACTGCTTCGTTTTGAGCTTGGAATTTTGTTTGCTCTGAGAGCCTCCTCCCCCTCCTCCTCTCCTCCTCCTGTAGCTGGGAAGAAAAATGTATGTCCTTCAAACTTTAAATTTTCCTTCAAAAAAAAAAGGAAGGAAGAAAGGCCGCTCTCCACGTGAGCTGTGGGCGGTTCCCGGGCGGGGTGCTGACCGATGGGCGGGGTGCTTGGTGGAGGTGACCTGGAGGTGAGCTCTCACGGGCTGTCCTCTCCGCCGAGTGGTCGTTTATCTGCGCCTCCTATTGCATCAGCTCTGACCGAAAAGAGACTGGGAGGCAGGGGAGACCGTTATCCTTCACCCACAGGATGAAGTCATCGCTGTGCATGTCCGTGGACAGAATGCCGATGTGGCTGTGAAACATCTGAGGCCGTGTCGAGCCGAGCCCTCTCGATGTCCCATCGGCTCCCGAGAGAGGCTGTTCGTAGTGAAAGCTCGTGTGTAACGAACAGCGCACAGCGCCTGCTTTTCATTTTCCCGCTGCTGTTATGGTCCGCGGTGTATGTGCAGGGGAGGAAGGAGGAAAGGCGGGAACTCAGAGCTGGGCACTGTAGGGCTCTGTTGCTCTCTCTGCCTTTACGTCCCACCTGAGGGAGCCGCTGGCCCGTGGGCTGCCCGCTCGAGGTGGTGACAGCAGCACAGCCTGCGACACCTTACGCCCACGGTGAATCCCACCAGACAGAACCCCGAGCCGTGGGGTAAAGGGACGAACACAGGGAGACAAAAGAAACCACCCAGGTGGGAGGTAGATGCCCCCAACCGCCCCCCACACTCCCAAACCAGGAAAGCCACCGGCTGGCTGTGTGCTCATTTCATTGCTTTCACAGACTCGGTCTTGTAACTCATTCTGTCATTTCCTCTTCGCTTACTGATTGGGCATAACTCATACCTTGAAAACGACGGGCGGATCCAGAGCCTGTGGCTTTCTTGGTCCTGCGTTCGCTTAGGAGTGTGAGCTAAGCCGCGGGTGGCGGGAAGAGCATGGGACTGTGCGTTAGAAACCTTGGTGTCTGCGGGCTCTGCGGAAGCTGCACAGTGCTGGGTCCCTCTCTTAACCCCGGGCTTTGGTGCCGTGTCCGGAGGAGCGGCTGGTGGTAGGTTCACTCGGAGGCCTTCGTAGCGCTGAGCACCAGTGGGGGAAGGCAGCCTGGCCCGTGGGAACAGCTGGGCGGACGGGCATCCGCGCTGTGTGGGCGCGGGCGCGGGAGAGCTGCATGTCGGTTTCCTCGTGTGGTCCTCATGGCAGCATTACCCGGGAGCACCTCTGCCCCCAGCCCCTTTGCTCTCCCCTTCAGTTACATAATCATGCAGCGGAGCCCGTGTGGCCTGAAGGCCTCCTTTTGGAAGACTTGGTCTTGTAACTCATTCTGTCATTTCCTCTTCGCTTACTGATTGGGCATAACTCATACCTTGAAAACGACGGGCGGATCCAGAGCCTGTGGCTTTCTTGGTCCTGCATTCGCTTAGGAGTGTGAGCTAAGCGCGTGGGTGGCGGGAAGAGCATGGGACTGTGCGTTAGAAAGCTTGGTGTCTGCGGGCTCTGCGGGAGCTGGGCAGTGCTGGGTCCCTCTCTTCTTCTTTTTTTTTTTTTTAAATATAGTCCCTCTCTTAACCCCCGGGCTTTGGTGCCGGGTCCGGAGAGGAGCGGCTGGTGGTAGGTTCACTCGGAGGCCTTCGTAGCGCTGAGCACCAGCGGGGGAAGGCAGCCTGGCCCATGGGAACAGCTGGGCGGACGGGCATCCGCGCTGTGCGGGCGCAGGCAGAGCGAGCTGCATGTCGGTTTCCTCGTGTGGTCCTCATGGCAGCATTACCGGGAGCACCTCTGCCCCTGGCCACTTTGCTCTCCCCCTTCAGTTACATAATCATGCAGCGGAGCCCGTGTGGCCTGAAGGCCTCCTTTTGGAGCCTCAGGATTAACTGTAATGAAAAGAAGGAGGAAGGGAACTGTGTTCGGTCCAGGTTATAAGATTTCTAGCCTCTTGTGATTTACAAATATCCAGGATTGTCTTCCTTTCCTTTTTTACAATAAACAACTAGGACAAAAGGAAAGAAATTTGTAGTAATGAGATCCCACCTCTAAGAAGTGAGCTGGAGGCAGAGCCACGGCTCGAGTGGCGTCAGGGGGAAGAGGAAGCGGCCCCGGGGGCAGAGAGCTGGCTGAGGCCTAGCTGGAGGGGCAGCAGGGATCCCAGGTGAGCTGGGCAGGGCTGGGCGCTCCAGGGGCAGGAATGTCTGAGACGGAGAAAGGTGATGCCTGGGCCCTGGTCGAGGGAAGCTTGCCAGTTAGTACTCAAGGGTCCCCGGGGGAACGGAGCACCTGCAGCAGCCCCGGGAGCAGCTCTCACCATGAGCCTGGCCTGGGAGGCACCGGGGCCTGTGATGACATACAGACCTGGGCTCTTGCCTTCAGCGGCCCCAACTGCGTGATCCCTGGACCCACTCAGTCAAGGTGCTTTAGATGCTGAAGACCACCCCCTCCCGCCCGTTACATTCAGGGAACCCCGGAGGCATCGGAGCCCCCTGAATACACGCACAGTGGTGGTCAGGGGGCCGATAGGGTCCCCCATTCTGTGCCTGCTGGGTGAGGGTCAGGCATGTTGGCTGTGTGTGGGCTAGACAGCGGCACCACGGTGTCCACTTGACTGGTGTGAGGTGACGGCAGCCTGGTTCACAGGGTGCGGTTCGTAGCGGGAGCCAGGTGTGTGCACTCATCTACAGGGGGAGCCAACAGCAGTGAGGCCCCCACAAGGAAGGGAAGTCACTCTCCTCCCCCGCCATGGCAGGCGGGCAGCTCGCTTCCCTGCGGCAGGGGGTCCTCTCCATGACAGCACACGTGGATCCCGGCTGGAGGCGGCCGATGCCTGAGGGTGAGACAGGCTCAGCACCTGATAGTGCTCTCATCGTAAAGAACTCATACAACTCAACACGCAAGCCCGTTAAAACATGGGTAGAGGACCTGAACAGATAGCTCCCTCTAGAAGACATACAGATGGCCAACAGTATATGAGAAGATACTCAACAACCTCACTTATTAGGAAAATGCAAATCAAAGCTACAGGGATACCACCTCACACCTGTTAGAGCGGCCATTACCAACAAGACAAGCAATAATAAGTGTTGGAGAGGGTGTGGAGGAAAAGGAACCCTCATTCACTGCTGGTGGGAATGTCAACTGGTACAACCACCGTGGAAAACAGTGTGCTGGTTCCTCATAAAATTAAGAATGGAATTAGCATATGATCCAGCAATCCCTCTTCTGGATATCTACCTGGAAAACTCAAAAACGTTTATTTGCAAATATATATTCCCTCCTATGTTCATCGCAACATTATTCACGGTGGCCAAGACCTGGAAACAACCAAAGTGCCCTGCGATAGATGATTGGGTAAGAAGATGTGGTACATATATACAATGCAACGCTACTCAGCTATTAAAAAAAAAAAAAGGTGAAATACTGCCATTTGCAGCAACATGGATGGACCTTGAAAATATCATGCTAAGTGAAATAAGTCAG
>NW_005357024.1:254543-262954 GCF_000412655.1 Myotis brandtii
GGGGAGGTAGTAAAGGGTAAAGGGGGCCAAATATATGGTGATGGAAGGTGATCTGACTTTGGGTGGTGAGCACAGGATGTACTGTACAGGTCATGTGTCATAGAAATGTACGCCTGAAAGCCAGGAAGTGTGTAGCGTCTTCAGCATCTTACTTTTTCTAGAGTGGTATCTTCCTCCCCCTCCTCCTCCAATTAGCACAGTACCAATAAGAATTACAGCATGCAAAGCACTAGGCGATGCGAGTTTTCCTCCTACAAGCCACGCATGGACACTCAGCCTCATACTTTCTAGTGAGGGTCACAGAGTGGCAACCGCTGATTCTTGTAACAAGGCAAGGATAGAGTCACTAAGTGTCTGCCGCCTTCACAGTGGGAGCAGAATCTACAGGGCTGACTGAGGAACCGCCGGGCCTCTGGTTGCCGACACCCACAGGCTGGCCGAGTGTCAGCAGGACCCTGGGCATTTTCGTTACCTTTCCTGTGACAGCTCCTCTGGGAGACAGGAGCGTGTGATGTCATCACCCAGTGACGGACAGTAGGATGGTGACACTCATGCCATTTGCTCATGTGTGAGCAGTTCAGACACGCAGTTTGTGAAATTTTCTGCTAGGGTGGTGCATGCAGCTATTGTGAGTATAACCTAACTGAACAATGTGGAGCATCTCCTTCTTTTGCATAATACTGTATAATGTTTTAAACCGAAGAATAAGTGATAAGATTTATAAGCTTCTAATAAGCCAGTGTAAGTGGGTAGAATTGCTATGCAGAGTACGCATTCTCATTCTGAGCTAGAGCACTTCCGACTTCTCTCAGTACTGACGGCACCTGCATGAATAATGCATGGCAGTTGGAATGAATTATCGCTGGGAACCGATGGAGGCAGATGCAGTCCAGTGGGGTCTCGGCTCAGGGGACTGCTCCGTGTGCTAAAAGTAATTTTATTTCGTTTTGATGTGGCGTGATTATAATAAATCTATTTCGCCGTGCTTAAACAGGTTTCAGTTATGGGGAAATTTAATCATAGACAAAAATTATACCTTGGTACTGTCCGGTGGGCTGTAGGAAAAAACAACATCAAAACTAACCTAGCCTCCCCGACTGAACTTGAAAAATCCAGCTAACAGCCCCCCGATTCAGTTGTTCTTAGGCAATGTGAATTTTTTGTATATTTCATAATTAACATAGGAAGTGACCATTTAGCATATTTTCCCAGTGTTGCTTTTGGTATAAGACATAGTTTATGTTTAATTCATTTGTCAAATATGTGTATTAAATTGTTCAACATGTAATAGGTGTTTTCTTAATAGTCCATAAACTGGAATTTCTATATCACTTTCAGTTTGACATATGCTTTTATCAAGGATCGGAATAATAGCTTGATGTCACCAGCATTTTCTCTGATTCCATCAGGACAATTAAAATGCCTAAAATTAATTATTTTGTGCCTCCGTGAAGTTCAGTGATAGATGAGAAAGGATAATGTGTGATAATGTTAAATTTCTTTTACTCATTTGTCAAACTGTGATTTTAAAAGACTAAAGATATTTATTATTAATTCTATTCAGAAAACAGTATGGAGATGGGTCTTTGTTTTTGCCGCTTTTTTCTTCCTCTTCCAGGGAGTCAGTGCTGTTCTGTAAGCGCATCTTAAGAAGGTCACTATGCAGGCACGTCTTTCCCTCCGGCTGACTTTGGAGGGAGCCGGATCCAGGGAACAGGACGGCTGCCCGTGGTCTCTCTCCTCCTGGTTCTTGCAGGCCCCCGGAATCTGGAGGGTGAGGGGTGGATTGCCCAGGAGGGGGTACCATGACAGCTGGGTGCTTGGGCTGCTGTACTGAGCCCCACAGACTGAGTGGCTTACCCAACAGGAACGTTCTGGTTCACAGTTCTGGACACTCAGAGCCCAGGACGAAGGTGGCTGCCAAGCCAGGCTTCCCATGGCCCCGGCAGGCTCTGTGCCGGGCTCCCCCCCCCCCCCCCCGGCTCCAGTGTCAGAGGGCGCTCTCCCCTGCGTGTGTCCCCTTCCTACAGACCTCGGTCACACCGGGTCAGAGCCCGTCCCGGTGACCTCATCGTAAATGACCACCTGCGAAGACCCTGCTTCCAGATGAGGTCATGTTCGCTTGTAGGTCCCAGTGCCAGGACGTCGGCAGCTTTTGGGGGACAGTATTCAAGCCGTCACAGTTGCCTGAAGAACTGAGACCCCGTGAGCCCATGAGGGGCATTGTTCTGGCCCTGTTCCTCTCTAGGCCACCTGCATCGATGGAGGGGGGCCGTGGTAAAGGGAGTCCCCCTGCAGTGCCTTTCTGTTCAGGAATTCCCGTTCTTCAGCCAAGTTGCCCATAAAGCACATTTCTGTAACGTGAAGCGTTTATGTTCCCTTTGCTTTATAAGCCTGGAGGTACATCTCCATGGAAGAAAAATAACGGTAAAGGACAGTGAATTCCACGTCTGGCAGACAGTGAAGGTAGCAGAATTCCGAGCATCCTTGGACCTGGACGTGTGTCACCTCAGCGGCTGCACCACCAGCTGACTGGCACAGCGCACGGCCTGTGGCCTTTGCACCGGTTCCTCCCGTGAGCTCAGCGCTTTTGCCGTCACGCGGAGCTTCACGGTCCAGCTTCTGCCCTCCCTGGTTGGGTCTGTATGTTGACTGTGCCTGTTACTGTGGACCCACAACCCCCGCTTGAGACTTCAGATTTTAAATTATTATCGGCGCACGTTTTAAAGATGGGAGCAGTTAGAAGAGAAGCGTTCCACCCAGTGCGCTCGAGAGACGTAAGGCAGCGCAGGCCTGGCTCGCTGGGTGTGGTCCAGAGGCCTGGGCTGAGGCTGGGAGCGCGGGTGCGCAGCTGCAGGGGCGAGCGGGAGCGAGCAGGGGCTCGAGTTCTGAGAATAAGAGATGGTGACAATTGAGCAACATTTGCAGACAGTGAAGGTAGCAGAATTCCGAGCATCCTGGGACCTGGACGTGTGTCACCTCAGCGGCTGCACCACCAGCCGACTGGCACAGCGCACGGCCTGTGGCCTTTGCACCGGTTCCTCCCGTGAGCTCAGCGCTTTTGCCGTCACGCGGAGCTTCACGGTCCAGCTTCTGCCCTCCCTGGTTGGGTCTGTATGTTGACTGTGCCTGTTACTGTGGACCCACAACCCCCGCTTGAGACTTCAGATTTTAAATTATTATCGGCGCACGTTTTAAAGATGGGAGCAGTTAGAAGAGAAGCGTTCCACCCAGTGCGCTCGAGAGACGTAAGGCAGCGCAGGCCTGGCTCGCTGGGTGTGGTCCAGAGGCCTGGGCTGAGGCTGGGAGCGCGGGTGCGCAGCTGCAGGGGCGAGCGGGAGCGAGCAGGGGCTCGAGTTCTGAGAATAAGAGATGGTGACAATTGAGCAACATTTGCCAAACAAAAGCTATTGGTCTAGAATTTATTGAGGAATTTTGTTGTTCACCAGGCGGTGATCCTGCTGGGTTGCTTTATCGTTTCCCATTATTTCCAGGGAGCGAAGGGTACGCCCCCTTTACCTTGTAGTTGTGCATTTGCAGATTCGTGCAGACATGTGCGCCTAACAGCTGTGCAGCTCACGGGGCACAGCAGCGCCCCCTGGAGGACCAGCCTCAGGCGCGGAGAGCCAGGCAGCCTTCTCCAGTGTGTCCGGCACACACTGGCTGTCTCCGCTCCTGCCGGCTGCTGGTTCCAGGGAGCTGGCGGATGGCGGTCATACTTCACGCAGCATGGTGAGCGCGACATGGCGTGAGGTGTGAGGTGGCCGGTACCCGCAGCAGGAGCAGGTGCTTGTGGCATCGCAGGCTCTTCGCAGAGTTTGGAGCTGGGAGCAGGCGCAGGGGCTCCAGGGGGCAGGGCCCACGGCTCCGCAGCTGCTCGGTGACTGGGTCCTCAACAGTCAGCTGAGGGAGACGAATGACGGTGTTTAGGGCCTCCATCATGTGGGGGAAAGGGGGCCACGTGCTAACCTGACGACTCGGGGGAGGCCTGCAAACTCAGAACTAAAGCAACTGCAAAGGAGGGTCTGAAAGGAAAACGTTTTTTTAAAGTAAAAGCAGTTTATGGTGCATAGTCATGTTCTAGGCCAGTATCTTCCTGACCAAGGTCAATCTCGACCTTAACGGAGCCTGTCTATGGTCTTTGTGCACCTGCCATAACATAGCATAGCATTGGAAGGTCAAAGTCATTTCCCTTTTTCCGGGCCCCTCAAAGCACAGGCACCCCTCTGCAGAGACCACAGGGCCCCTCATTGCTATTGAGTTGATTGCTGACTGTTAACTACCCTGCACCCACCTAAGTAAAAGAAGCGGGTGTCTATCATTTTACTCTCTATCCAATCCCAGAGGTTCCCCCCCTTTGCTTTCTCCCGCCTCCCTAATCTATCAGCAGTGGATGTCATGTGACCCACTTACATCTCCTATTTAGATTGCAATGCATCAAACAAGGTGAAAAACCGCCATTCTCCGGAGCATTATCTCAATCCCTTGAGAGTCTGCTTCCTGCCAGTTGTTGACAGTTTGGCTCAAATAAACTCACACTCATTTTTCACAGGTTTGAATGTTTCTTATGTGGAGGTGGCAATCACCTCAGCCATTTTAAGAGGATAAATGAAGCGAGGACAAAGTGAAACCAAAAACAAATAAAAAACTACCACCTACCTTAAATATATATAGTATAAATGGTGTGTTCATACTTTATCATTTTGGAGCATATTATTATACTTATTTTGTTGTTAATCTTCACTCAAAGATATTTTTTTATTGATTTTAGAGAGAAAAAGAGAGAGGAAAATAAATACACACACACACACACACACACACACACACACACATACTAGAGGCCCAGTGCACAGATTCGTGCACCGGTAGGGTCCCTCAGCCTGGCCTGCACCCTATTGCAATCCAGGACTCCTCGGGGGATGTCAGACTGCCAGGTTCGGTCCAATCCCCTCAGGCCAGACTGAGGGACCCCACCGGTGCATTCGTGCACCGGGCCTCTAGTATGCCTATAAGATCTTTACTATCTTTCTCCCCTCCCCCTCCCCCCTTCCTTCTGATATTCATCAGTCTGTTCCATGTTTCTATGCCTGTGCATTGAGCGTTTGCCCCCTGGTGGTCATTGCACGTCATAGCTATCAGTCAAAGAGTCGGAAGGTCGCTTAGGCTTTTATATACATAGATAGATAGATAGATAGATAGATAGATAGATAGATAGATAGATAGATGATAGAGAGAGAGAGCCAATGATTGGTTGCCTCCCACACATGCTCAGGCTGGGGGTCAAACCTGCAACCGAGGTCTGGGTCCTGACTTGGGAATTGAACCCACAATCTTTTTGTTGTATGGGAAGATGCTTCAATCAACCTGGCTTTTAATCAGGCCAGGGCTATATTGATTAAAAAAACAACAAAACTCTTTCAAAAAATTGTTAGAAGAATTGGGAACCTCATGGAATTACATACCATTAAGGAATCCTCTGAGTCCCAGGTAGATCTCTCAGAATATGTTAGAAATTGCTGTGGCGCTGAGGATGTGGCACTGGGGATGTTGGCACTGGGCATGTGGTGTAGGGATATAGGCACTGGGGATGTGGCGCTGCTGGGAAGGGGTTTACGTTGGGGATGTGTCTCTGGGGATGGTTGGTGCTGGGGATGTTGGTGCTGGGGATGTGTGTGGTGCTGGGGGCGTGGTGCTGGGGATGTGGCGCTGGGGGCGTGGAGCTGGGGGCCTGGCACGCTGGGGACACTGGGTGGGTTCTGAAGGAGAGTGTGTTAGTCACTGACAGCAGGTGCATTGCAGAGCTGTCGCACTGTGATCCCTGGTTGAAGGGAGGCAGGTGAGGCTGCAAGTGTCCTGCCCTCAGCAGGTGCAGCTCAGCGCGGGCCCGGCTCTCGGCACCTGCGCAGCCGCTGAGAAGTGCGGGCGAGATGGCTGGAGGCTGGCAGCGCTCCTCTGCCTTAGACCCATGTGTGGCGACCATACACGTGATGCAGTCCTCCTTCCCGCCCCTGGCTGCCCTGACCCTTAGGTGGCACACATGCACCATTTCTCCTGCCAGCCGCGTGGCGATCTGGGTGCTGGTTTGCCGTGCACTATGGTTATCTCACCTGCGTAAGAGTTCCAGTTTGTTGTCACGACCAGACCTTCCTTCCGGCCTTGACATGCGTAATTCGGTGGCGGTGTGTTGGGTTAACAGAGACAATAGGGTAAATATCTCTCTCGCTTGTCTGCTTGAGGTGAGCAGATGGAGTCCTTGGAATGAAACAAGCTGCTGGCATGTGTGGTGTGCGTGCTGCCATGGCCTGTGTGGGTCTTTGTAGGCAAGATTGTGTGATGAAAACACATTGCAGCTCAGCAGAGCTGTCCAGACAGCTCACACGCAGGGAGGGCTCCCCCTGCTCAGCCTGAACTGGGGTTGGGGTGTGACCGTGGTAGGTTACCCGCCAGGTGGACCGGCCCCGGGCCCCCCCAGTCAGGCCTGGCCGCGATGCTCGTCTCCATGGAGTGCCGCCTTCCGTGTGCGTGGGGTGAGCGTGTTATCGGGAGGAACTGGCCGTGTCTCTTCGTTCCATGCTCAGGGATGCTGGTGGGAGACGATGGTGGTCGGTGACGAGGCTGGAGCAAGCGGAATGAACGGGTCGTTTGTGAACCTGATGTTTTTGGAAAATCATTTTTCAAAAAATTGTTAGAAGAATTGGGAACCTCATGGAATTACATACCATTAAGGAATCCTCTGAGTCCCAGGTAGATCTCTCAGAATACGTTAGAAATTGCTGTGGCCACGCACGAGGAAAGGGTGAACTGTGTGGGGCACGTGTGCATTGGGGATGTGGCGCTGGGGATGTGGTGCTGGGGATGTTGGCGCTGGGGATGTGCGTGGTGCTGGGGGTGTGGCGCTGGGGATGTGACACTGGGGGTGTGGTACTGGGGGTGTGGCGCTGGGGGTGTGGTGCTGGGGTTGGGGTGTGACCGTGGCAGGTTACCCGCCAGGTTACAGTCAGGGGTGGCCGTGATGCTCGTCTCCATGGACTGCCGCCTTCCGTGTGCATGGAGTGAGCGTGTTGTCAGGAGGAACTGGCCGTGTCTCTTCGTTCCATGCTCAGGGATGCTGGCGGGAGGCGATGGTGGTCGGTGACGAGGCTGGAGCAAGCGGAATGAACGGGTCGTTTGTGACCCTGATGTTTTTGGAAAATCATTTTAAATCCACACGTAATAACTTGGACATATGCAAAACATGCCAGGATTGTGGGTGGGATTTAATCTCTTCATTTCCTTACCTTTGAAAGGAAGGCCTTTCTAGGAGGCTTGCCACAGGACTTGGTGAAATTCCGCAATTGTCTGAGCGCGATTCTCATGTCAATGTCCCAGTTGCTCTCCTTAGCGCCTGCCGTCCGCCAGGACCAACGCGCAGACAAGTACAGGCCTCGCTCGGCCCACACTGAATGGATGAAACGCACTTACATTTCCGCTCCTTTAAAGACGGAAGAGAATGAGGCAAACTGTGGCCTCTAGAGCAGCAGAGTGGGGTGCTCTGGGGGGAAGCACACCAGCCACCCCACCTGGCGACGGCCCCTGAGGCTGACAGCGGCCACTGTCCCCACACACAGGGTTGGGGATGACTGCATGATCTTTAGGTCGAGCTGCCTGAGTCTAACGGGGGAAAAGCTCTTCCTCCTTCTGGTGGAGGAGGAGGCAGGGAGAAGGGCTGCGCCCCACCCCGGAGCGGAGGGCCGGGCAGGGCACTGGGTTCATGGCTCAGGGCGCACGGGAAGGCAGGAGGGGACTGCGAGTGATGAGAACTTCTCCCCTTTCGGAGTTCCAACTGGACTTCTGTTTGCCCAGATAAAAGCTCCGTATAATTCTCACTGACATGCGGATGGTAATTACCAACACAAAACAAACTAAAACCCACCCACCCACTGCTGACCCTCATGTAAGGGCAGAAGCCTGAGCCGTGGGGGCCGGTCCCCGTGACCGCGGAGAAGAAGGGATGCTGGGTGGGGACGCCGGGCATCCACACGGTCACTGCATTGAAGGGCTCGGGATTCTTCCCACTGCAGGGGCCGTCCGGCTTCGTGGCGGTGCCCACCGGGTGGAAGGCACAGTGGAGGTGTACGCCAACAGCGTGTGGGGCGCCGTCTGCAGCAGCCACTGGGACGACGCGGACGCTGCGGTCGTCTGTCACCAGCTGCAGCTGGGGTGAGTCCGCGACCTTGCCCGGGCTGGGCACATGACCGGGAGCGAGTGGGCAGCATGGTGCTTGTGGGAAGGTTCGTCCTCCTTCCTCATCCCACTCTCCTCAGCACAGTTGAGGGAGAGAGTGAGCTCTTGCCCTCACATACTCTGTGTGCCCACAGCACTCCCCTGCTGGCCACGGCACTCCCCCGCTGGCCACGACACTCCCCCACTGG
>NW_005357024.1:263514-264995 GCF_000412655.1 Myotis brandtii
CACTCCCCGCTGGCCACGGCACACCCCCACTGGCCACAGCATCTCCCTCGCTGGCCACGGCTGGGCCTGTTCCTTGGTCAGGAGTGAAAGCGCCTCTTGGTCTTTCTCTTTCAGCAGATAGTTGTTTAGTCCTAGGAAGCGAGGACTTTGGTTCTAAGAACGGGAATTCCTCAGAGGCTGGTCGCCCTGGTTGCTGCCACTTGCTCTGAACTCCCTTCAGCCCCCAAACTCCGTGCTGTGTGAGAAAGAGGTGACCTTCACCTGTGCTTCACCTGATGGTCGGGTGACATGGGCCCCCGAGGAGCTGCCCGCTCCCCGCAGCCCTGGGACCTCACTAAAGTGGCCCAGCGCCCAGCGCCCCGCCCAGCCCTCCATGCCTTAGCTGAGGGTCTCGCCAGGAGCGGGGACTCCGTTTTGGAACAAAAATTTTATTTTTGTTGTTATTCCTATTGTTCTGTTTTTGTGTCTGATTTCTTTTTTCTAAGGTCACATGCCATATGTTTTTCTTGGCCTTTTTGACCAGAGATCTTTACAAAGCATCTTCTAGCCTGCCAGTGTGGCTCAGTGGTTGAACCAGGAGGTCACAGGTCATTTCCCCAGCAGGGCACATGCCCGGGTTGCGGGCTCAATCCCCAGTAGGGGAGTGCAGGAGGCAGCCAATCCATGATTCTCTCTCAGCAGTGATGTTTCTCTCTCTCTCTGCCCCTCCTTCCTCTCTGAAGTCTACACACACACACACACTAGCGGTCCGGTGCACGAATTCGTACACCAGTGGGGTCCCTCGGCCTGGTCTGAGAGATTGGGCCAAAACCGGCTCTCCAACATCCCCCAAGGCAGTGGTTCTCAACCTTCTGGCCCTTTAAATACAGTTCCTCATGTTGTGACCCAACCATAAAATTATTTTTGTTGCTACTTCATAACTGTAATGTTGCTACTATTATGATTCGTAATGTAAATATCTGATATGCAGGATGGTCTTAGGCGACCCCTGTCAAAGGGTTGTTCGACCGCCAAAGGTGTCGTGACCCACAGATTGAGAACCGCTGCCCTATACAATCTCTATAGTACAATATGGAACTTTATTCTTTAAATTAGAACCTTTTCCCATTAAGTATGTTCATGTATTTAAATTGCTATAGAAACTGAATGTTTGAACTTGGTAAGTTGGAGGGTCTGCCTCCTGGTGGTCAGTGCACATCATAGAGAGTGGTTGAGTGGCCTTAGCATATTACACTTTGATTGGCTGAATAGCTGACTGGTCGACCGGACACTTAATATATTAGGCTTTTATTATATAGGATATATATATATTTAAAAAAGAAAAATGCAGGTCTAAAAGACTGAAAGGTTTGCAATTTAGAAATATTTTGCATTAATAATCAGTGAGTGATAATCTATAATAATAAAAGCGTAATATGCTAATTAGACCAGACGTCCTTCCAGATGACCTTCTGGACAAAGCTGGGGCTGCAAGGAAAGCC
>NW_005357024.1:265084-267086 GCF_000412655.1 Myotis brandtii
GACCTTCTGGACAAAGCTGGGGCTGCAAAGGGAAGCCCGGTCCTGGGTGCCAGAGGGAAGCAGGTGCCGGCAGCTGGGGGAAGGAAGGCCTGCTCTTGCACGGATTCCGTGCGTCGGGCCTCTAGTCTCTAATAGGGTGATACCAATGAAAAGCTTAGTCAGCCCCAGTGAAACCAGTAAGATTTTGCCAGCTTCCTCCTGCTTCCCATGAGGAGGGTGAGGTGTGAGTATTCAGGAGAGACAAACCTTGAAGGCAAATTTTGTTGAGATTTTTTATTAGAGCAGCAAGTAGGCTTAATGTACCTAGTTACTTACTGATTTTAAACGTGAGCGTTGGTCTGAATCAGGAGGAGAGGCGGAAGCTGGGGCCTGTAAGCGTGTGCTGGTAGGAGTGGTAATTCTGATTTTATCAATGAGGGTTCTGTCTCAAAGAATGTTGGCTTGAGCGTCTCCTCGGAGAGCCTGAGGGTGTGACCATCGGGTGGCGGTGTCAGCGTCTTCCTATGGGCACAGCTCCCTGTGCTTTGGTTCCCTGAGAACCGGGAGGAACCGTGTCCCCTGAGGCTCTGACCTAGGGAGGCAGGAGCGCCCGAGGGGCCGTGGACTCCGTGAGCTGACCCGTCCGCTGCCGGACGGAAGGGTGGCTGGCCTCCATTCCGCAGACGCACACTCAGGCAGGCTCGGGCTCACATTCCCCGAGTGCCCGCTGTAAACAGTGCCCAGAGGGCGAGCGGAGCCCAGACTCCTTGCCGGCAGGACAGTCATGATGCAGACGTGCTCCCGGCATGTACTGCTGCACGGGCGGAAGCTGCTGTGTGGAGACAGGCAGAGAGAGTGCCATGTTAATCAGACAACCGTCTCCTCTATTTCAAATGCAACATCCATCTGTACGTATAAAAGTATGTCCATTAGCTGTGCTAAACGCAGAGCTTGTCTGCATGTTATTAACTTACTAATTGGTAAAAGGCGTGCTGGCGTATACTGTATATAAGGTTTTAAATGTGAAAGGATTGCCTCTCGGTACGTCTTGCTTAGATACAGTGGTGGTAATCATTTTGAAATGCTGGGCTGAAGTGCTGGAGCGAGAAAGACTCTTCAGGCTCCGGCTTCTTCTTTTCCTCGTCTGAAGGCCGGGTGTGTGCAGGCCAAGCTAAGAGTGATCTGTTCACGTCCGAAGGCCGGGTGTGGGCAGGCCCAGCTAAGAGTGACCTGTTCACGTCCGAAGGCCGGGTGTGTGCAGGCCCAGCTCAGAGTGATCTGTCACGTCTGAAGGCCGGGAGTGGACAGGCCCAGCTAAGAGTGATCTGTTCACGTCCGAAGGCCGGGAGTGTGCAGGCCCAGCTCAGAGTGATCTGTTCACGTCCGAAGGCCGGGTGTGGGCAGGCCCAGCTAGGAGTGACCTGTTCACGTCCGAAGGCCGGGTGTGGGCAGGCCCAGCTAAGAGTGATCTGTCACATCTGAAGGCCGGAGTGTGCAGGCCCAGCTCAGAGTGACCTGTTCACGTCCGAAGGCCGGGTGTGGGCAGGCCCAGCTAAGAGTGATCTGAGCTGAGTCTGACTGGGCTCCAGGTCTCACGTGTGTGACCCGCTCCTCCCACAGCCCCATTCCCTCTTTATATGGGTGTATCTGCCCATTTTCTTCTAAAACCTGCCATGGACGTTAAAGCCACATGCACACCGTGGCTTCAAGACTGACTGAGAAAATGGCCCTGGGTAACCCACCCGGCTTGTCATTTCCTTGAAGCTTGTGTAACCCACGTGTTTTCCTTTCTCTTCCATATCCATCTTTATGGATTTCTTCCATTTTTAAAAATCCAAATGATGTGACAAAAGTGCACCCCCCTTTGCTGAACCTAACGTCGATCATTGTTCTTCCAGGAGAAAGGGAGTCGCAGAACACACCCCGCTGTCCGGGCTGGGCCGCATCCCCGTTCACTGGAGCGGCGTCCGCTGCCGAGGAGACGAAGAGAGCCTCCAGCTGTGCGCCAGGGACGCCTGGCGGG
>NW_005357024.1:267442-275132 GCF_000412655.1 Myotis brandtii
AGGGGTTCATCCGTGTTTCCTTCCATGGTGTTGTCAGCCTGGTTCCAGGGGATGGCTGTCTCTGTTACACCACTTCCCGCGAGAGTGAGTCCAGGCATCACCCTGTTCGGTCCTGGTTAGTCTTCCCTGGGAGTGTGTCTCCTGTGCACACCATTCGGCCGCACACTCAGCGCGTTTTCTATTTTCCCTGATTCGCTGACAGAAACAGTATGTGCTGTGCAGGACACACTTGCTTTGTTGGTGGGAAATCATGATGGATGCGTGGTAGAAAGTCAGCTGGAGACCAGAGGGAACCTGCAGCAGCCACAGCTGTGCTCACGGTGGGCGAGAGGGGCTCATGCACCCGTGTCCCCTGTGGGCTTTGCAGGATGACTTGCTCCCGTGGGTACGGCCTTCATTAAGCACCAGGTACCGTGGGGCCTTGACTTATGAGTTTAATTCGTTCCGTGATTCCCATCCCAGAACAGAGGCCCAGGTTAGGGGCCGGAAGCCCGAGGCTGGGGCGGGGGCCAGGCGGGCACGCTCTCCGCCCTGCAGCCCTTTCGCGGGCGGTGCACGGTCTGGTCTGCCCAGCGGCTGTCTGGTATTTCCCTTCCCTTCCCATCCCCCACCTGTGGGGAGGCTGCCCTTGGCCGAGCCTGTGTTTGCACGGCTGCCTCGAGCACGCACGGGCGGATGGGGCTCCATGGAGCACTACGCTTTCCTCCATTATTGCTTGTGTTCTGTGCTCACCCGGACGGATACAATGTTACATTTTCAAGTAGAGAGATAAGTAAAGTCTTAGAAACAACAGTCTCTCTCTTTCAGGATATTTCTCTACTTCTTAAAAAAGTGCACTCTGCTCTCTATAAGCAATCCACTTATTTAAACCCTGGTTGCAAAGATAGAGTTGAGGTCACTTATCACCATATATGAAACATAGGAAGTTGCGACAAATGTGAAGTGAGAATGAGAAAAAGATGCTCTTATGGTAAATTACACGGGAGTATGGAAGCAAATAGCTCGAACCAGTGAACACTGACTTCACCTCCGGGCCCTCCGCAGACTTTCCGGGCGTGTTTTCAGTTGGGAGGTGACATTTGTGCCTCGTCCTCTGGGACCTGCCGCCATCCCAACGCGTGTGGAGGCCACTGTGCGGGCACTGGCCCGGGAGCAGCCGCCTCCGTGAAAGCCTCTGGGGGTTTACTCGTCCGCAAGTCCAGCAGGAGCCAGCTGCCTCCCAGAAGTTCTCTCTCCAGTGATGTTGTGTGTTTGTGGGGAGGATGTGGGATGTTGACTTCCTTTTGTCCTCCAGCTCTTCTCTGTTTTACAGTTACTCATACAACCAGAAAAGCCACATGCTTTCAAATAAAACACGGCATTAACGATGCAAGGCAGTATGCCGTAATGGTCCTGGGCTGTAGGCGATTTTAAATTTCCTCCGAGAATATTTTGTTTTTCTCTGTTCTCTAAGCTTACCACAGCGCAAAGGGGCGGGGAGGCAGGGGAGAATGCAATAACTTAAGAAACTTACACATTTTAAAATTATCTTTCTGTATTTTCCACGCTTTTTAAAGGAAAAATACACATGACTTATGCAGATTTGTTTCCTACCATAATTGGGCCATCAGTTAATTATGGGAGCAATACACGATGCTGGGAACAGCCGTGCTCGCTCAGCCTGTCTTTATTCTTATTACTCACACAACCAGAAAAGCCACATGCTTTCAAATAAAACATGGCATTAATGATGCAAGGTGGTGTGCAATAGTGGTCCTGGGCTGTAGGCGATTTTAAATTTCCTCCGAGAATATTTTGTTTTTCTCTGTTCTCTAAGCTTACCACAGCGCAAAGGGGCGGGGAGGCAGGGGAGAATGCAATAACTTAAGAAACTTACACATTTTAAAATTATCTTTCTGTATTTTCCACGCTTTTTAAAGGAAAAATACACATGACTTATGCAAAAATCATAATTGGGCCATCAGTTAATTATGGGAGCAATACACGATGCTGGGAACAGCCGTGCTCGCTCAGCCTGTCTTTATTCTTTTGCAAATAAGAGCCCGCGACCTGCATACGCGCACGCAGTGGACAGGAGTGTGTGCCGAGCGCATGGGCCGAGCCTGCCCCGAGCTCGACTGGTGCTGCAAACGTACATGTCCAGGTGCCGGGCTGAGAGCCTCCGGGCCGGCCAGTGTGTCTCCTGTGGCTCAAGGGTTAGCATTTAGCAGGAGGTGCCACTAAGCCTCCTAATAGGGACCCAGCTGTTCTGACCCTTTTACCACATCACAGCCTTCATTCCAGAAACGGCAGGCCGCCTGCTGTGTCTCACGCGCCCTCCCCGCCCCCGCCCCCCCTCGCGCCCTCAGCCAGGCTTCTCTGGAACAGATGCCCGAGCTCCTGGCTCCACCATGTATGGCCTTCCTAACGACTCTGGCAGGAAGCGACTGGAGGTGAGGGCTGCCCAGGACCCCCGGGTGCCCTGCAGCATCTCCGGAACAGATGCCTGCTGCCCCAGTGAGCAAGCTCCGGGCTCCACCATGTACGGCCTTCCTGACAACTCTGGCAGGAAGCGCCTGGGGGTGAGGGCTGCCCAGGACCCCCGGGTGCCCTGCAGCACCTGGGCACCCCCTGGCACAAGCAGGCGCCTCCCGTCTGCCTGTGAAGCAGAGCTGAGGGAACGCCAGCTCGTGTCCTTCCTAGACGTGTGCTGTCACGTATGGATCCAGCCGTGCGCACCTGTGTTCCGGCCCCTGGGTGCTGGGTGCCCGGGCGCAGGGACGGAGAGGCGCTCTGCGCTGCACTCCACGTGGCGTGTGACCATCCCGTCACGCACTTAGGGGAAGGTGGCCCCGAGGGAGACGGGGGCAGGCAGTGGGCGGGTCCTCGGAAGCTCCCAGGAGGACGTCCGGAGTGGAGGACTGCGGAGAAGGGGCACCTGTGATGGCCTGTGGGGCCATCACTCCCACAGAAGGAGCCGCCGGCATGCAGGCCCGAGGCCGGTCCAGCGTCAGGAGTCCGGGGATGGGAGGAGGGCAGAATGGCCATCCTGACCGAGGCCGGAGCGGAGGGAACTTGAGAGCGATGGGGCCAGCTCGGGGCACGGGCTAACGAGGAATCGGGGGGAGGACCGTGGTTCCAGACACAGGATGGGACTCTGAACCGGCTCCTGCCCGAGACACCCACCACCGTGTTATGAAGTGTCAGGCGCCCGCTTGGCCTTGGTTTCTGCGGATGTCCATGTCTGTCTGCGCTCAAACCGGTTGCTGCAGACTGAGTGCCCTTCGTGGTGGTTACAGGTCGGGAATGCCCGGGCGTCGGGAGGAACAGTCTGTCCCCATGGCACTGTATGGACACCCAGCGTGCTCCCCGCAGGGGCGGGGCGGGTCCCCCTGGTTCCTGAGGCCAGGCCGCTGGGAAAGATGCGTGGGGACAGACGGCTTCCTCTTGGGAGCGGCTTGTGTGAACAAATCCAGTGTGGAGTGTGCCCACGGGCTGAGCTGAGCGTGAAGTGGATGAGTGTGTGCCGCATCATGGAAGTGCCTGAGTCAACACCACTTCACTGTGGGGACTGGGGAAGAACTGGGGAGGTATCAGGAGGTGGTGTCACTGTCTCTGATTTCCCAGGCGCAGGCCCCGCCTCCCCCGTCCTGCGCCTCGCAGGTGGGAGCAGCGTGCACGAGGGCCGCGTGGAGCTCTACCACGCTGGCCAGTGGGGGACCGTCTGCGACGACCAGTGGGACGACGCCGACGCGGAAGTCATCTGCAGGCAGCTGGGCCTCAGGTTGGTTCTCCTCGTCCTTGTTCCGTTTTGCTTTAACGTTTGAACCCGGTATTTCCTGCCCGTCGTCAGGTGCTGTGTGTTCAAACTGCGCGTCCTTGAGCGAGTGCGAAATGCCAGCTTTGCGCTTCCTGAAGCCTGCGGCTCCCCAGGGAGGACGTGTGCTCCTCGTCCCCTCTGTCCTATCGGCGGGGAGCTCCGAGGGTTTTATACCCAGGGAAGCTGAGCCTTGCACTGCTTCTCATAGTAGCTTTGCGTTGCTCCTGGCAGTCACAGAGACCTGTCCGTCACACAGACCTGTCAGTCACAGAGACCTGTCACTCACAGAGACCTGTCACTCACAGAGACCTGTCAGTCACAGAGGCCTGTCAGTCACATGATGACCCCGCAGCGTCCAGCTTCTCCCCGACATCTGCACTTTTGACCTCTGCGTCCTTATCTGTTGGGGTGTGTAGAACAAACAGTGTTGCTTGGCTCCCATGGGCGGGCAGTGCAGGTGGGCCATGGAGAGCGTGGCAGTCCGCGCTCCCTGCCGCACGGCGCGGTGGTGACTGTCCGGGACGCGGTGCTGCACCCCAGGTCCGCCAGCCCCCCTCCAGTGGTTCTGGATGTAGGCACAGCGAGCCTGAGGTGTCTCTGACATGCTGTTAGGCGGCTTTTAATATTTGATATTTTCCCTGACCTTGGGGCTGTCACTGAGCCCTGTGGGGGCTTCTCTGTCCGCACGGCCGTCAGGGACCGTCCCCGACAGTGGTCGTCTTTGGAATGTGAACTGTCTCCACTCGTTTGTCTTTGGCAGTTGTTTTTGTAAATCACCCGCCTCTTTTGAAAAACTCTGTGTTTATATTGAAGTATTTTAAAGTAAAATACAGACAATTTACCTCTAAATACTCCCCTGTGCATCTCTTAGAATAAGGACATTGTGCTGCGTGGCCAGCTGACCCTTATCACAAGTGACCATTCCTGACGGTGCCTGACACCATGGCTGGTCGGCAGCCCCCTCGTCCCGCTGCACGGTCCCTGAGGTCTCTCTCTCCCAGGCCAGAGCCCTCTGTGGCAGTGACAGGGACTGTGGAAGGGACCAGCCTCGTGTGCTGCAGAGCGCCCACATCCTGGGTCAGTGTCAATCCCCTGAACGGGGGCCTCTGGCTGAAGGATCGTCCCCCAGGTGACATGCTTGCCTCCCGCCTCCCGCCAGGACGCAGGCACAGCTCTGGGCCGCCTGGGAACGACACTTCCCCGCCGTCCCCGCCCCGCTGACCCGCTGACCCGGGGCCTCAGCGCCGTTCCCCAGTCCACGTGTGGACTGGCACACGCAGGACCAAGCCTGTGTCTGCAGGACTGATGGTCGCGGCCTGTGGCGGGCACTGTGAGGTCGTTGTGGTCACTGTCTTTGGATGGGTCAGGAGTGAGGCCAACTAGCTCTTCCTGAGAAAACTTACTAATCCTTACATGTTTAAGACTAGACTTAAAAAATGTATTTCCATTGATTTCAGAGAGGAAGGGAGAGGGAGAAATAGATAGAAACATCAACGATGAGAATCATTGAACGGCTGCCTCCTGCGCGCCCCACACTGGGGACCCAGGGATTGAGCCTGCAGCCCGGACATGTGCGTTGCCTGGGAGTCGAACCATGACCTTCTGGTTCATAGGTAGACGCTCAATCACTGAGCCACACGGGCCGGACTTCACACTAGATTTTGAAGCTGTTCTGATTGGGTGTCAGTTTCAGGACCAGTTTTCCTCAGACTGTAGGTGGTGGAGTCAGCATAGCGCGGGGCTGGGTGTGGGCTGCGGTGGGCCCGCCTGGAGACGGGGGGTCGCAGGATACCGCTCAGCGGCAGCGTCCCCCTCTGTGACGCATCTCACATGGGGAGTTCAGTGACTAACGCGTTAGCGCACGTCGCAAGCATGCGACACGCTTTGGCAATGGAGGGCAGTCTAATTAGGGACTGTTATCATTGGAGGATGTTATTAAACATTCAAAGCAAACTGACCTTTTGGTGGTGAGTTTATCAGCCACCATTCCTTTATCCAGAACTTCTATTTAGTTAGGTGTCTATGAAGTTGCCATTTTAAAACACTCTGGTTAATGTGTGTATTCACTGCGAATCAATCACATGGTCAGTGGTGTGCTAATTGGTTTTCACGTGAGTTACTAAGAAACCTATGTCTTGGTCAAAAGTGGTAAGGATTTCGAGGGTATAGTAAGTAATAGCATATTTAGCATTACCAGTTACAGTATGGATTAATCTAAATTTAAGCTATAAGGCATTTTTAAAAATCACTAATATATTTCTGTGGAGAAAAAGGCAGGCCTTTTTTTTTTTGCTCAGAAAAATGAATAGAAAATTTAAATGACACGCTGTGAATATTAATTATATTTAGTTATAGAAGTGACTCTAAAAGGGCAAAGTTTTTTTTCACTCACATCAACAGCTCTTACACAAAGACCATGTTGCCAACAGTCTGCACATAGAGAGAATATACAGATAGAACCACAAGGGCGACTCTCTTCATGCTGAGCACGTGTGTGGGTTCTTTCTCACGTGTTGGCACGTGCTTACAGCCTAAGCATTAGCTCATTGCTGTCTTCTGTGTGAGGACTCATGTTTGGGAGATGATTCAAAGGGAAAATATCTCCAAATATACACGGCAGCAAAGGTCGCCCTCGGGCCTGGCGGCACCCACCCAGCCTTCGCTGAGCTGCCATTTACAATTCTCTCACAAACTTCCATTAAAACAGCGTCTGCAACTGCCCTTCTCTAGAATGTGTTTGCTCACCTAAAGGCACAGTACTTTCTGTAGGTGAATTGTTTTTAGTGGCACTCGGTGGTAAGCAGACAGCAGATGGTTGCTTGTCCACATTTATGGTTTGTTCCTGAGCAAATTGCGTCTCAGCCTTGGTGGATCTGTTGCTTCCCCGAGGGAGACGACGTCATGCCTGCCCGCGGAGGGGGCTGCGGTTTCTCTGCGAGATGCTGCCTTTGTGGACCCTGCTCTTCCCATGGTGTCTGTAGAGTTTGCTGTCTGGCAAGCTTCCCGAATACCAGAGGAATTACTGTGCTCAAGATACCGAAGTTTGATTAACCCCGAGCTTGGAGAACAAGGAGGGAGAGGAAGGGAGGCAGCCAGATGTTAGCAAATGGAACCTGGGAAAGCATCTGTACACGGTAAGTTCCAGGGGGAACCTTCACTAGAGCTCCTTTCGTGCAGGAACATGAAAGCCTTTCTGTGCCTTTCAGAACCCTGAAAAGCACAGCTCAGGACTGTGAAGTCCTATTTTACTGTGTGGATATGCTGTAATTTGCATAGGAATTTAACAGTTTCAAACAGTTGTGTTTTTTTTTCTGCTGTAAAATTATCATACAAAACCATATTATTGAGTGGTCAGAATAAAAATTCTTCTCGTACAAATGGCTTTTTAAAAGTTTTTTCTTTGCTCTTTCATTTTACTGTTCTTTCGTTTTTAAAAATATTTTATAAAATTTACCCTAAAGAGGGCCTGGTGTAGGGCATTATTGAGAAGAAAGAGAGGTGCGGGAGTTAGGGCTCTGCGAGGACCCTCAGGCCAGGCGTCTTCTGCTATGAGAGCCAGGAGCCTGAGGTCAGAGGCTCCCAGCTTAGAATTCCTTTCTTTCACACTGTTTACAAAACAGCCATCCTATCTAATAAAAGAATAATATGCAAATCAACCACCACTTCTCAAAAAAGTTGGCGGCACCCATAGCCAATAAGGAGGAAATATGCAAATTGATGCAACAAAGATGGTGGCACTGGCCGGAGAGTGGGAGAGCGGGCGGGAAGGCTTGGCTAGGGGTGATCAGGCCAGGAGGAGAGAGCAGTTGGGGGTGATCAGGCTGGCAGTGGGAGAAGTCGGGGGAGAGCAGGCCGGCACGGTGGGCCAGTTAGGGGCGAACAGGCTGGCGG
>NW_005357024.1:275187-276838 GCF_000412655.1 Myotis brandtii
GTGATCAGGCAGGCAGGCAGAGTGATTAGGGGCAATCAGGCAGGCAGGCAAGTGGTTAGGTGTGATCAGGCAGGCAGGCAGAGTGATTAGGGGCAATCAGGCAGGCAGGCAAGTGGTTATGGCAATGAGGCAGGCAGGTAGAGTGGTTAGGGGCGATCAAGCAGGCAGGCAAGCGAGCGGTTAGGAGCCAGCAGTCCTGGATTGCAAGAGGGATGTCCAACTGCCACTGGGATCGGGCCTAAACTGGCAGTCAGACATCCCCCAAGGGGTCCCTGATTGGAGAGGGCGCAGGCTGGGCTGAGGGACACCCCCCTCCCCTCCATGCACGAATTTCGTGCACCAGGTGTTAATAAGAATAAATACAAATATGGGGCTGAAAGAAGTAGGGGAGTGAAGAAAGAAAGGTTAATTAATGGGGGAAAATGAGTATGTTTTAAATATATTTTATTGATTTTTTACAGAGAGAAAGGGAGAGGGATAAAGAGTCAGAAACATCGATCAGCTGCCTCCTGCACACTCCCTACTGGGGATGTGCTCGAAACCAAGGTACATGCCCTTGACTGGAATCGAACCCGGGACCCTTGAGTCCGCAGGCCGACGCTCTATCCACTGAGCCAAACCGGCCAGAGCAAAATGAGTACGTTTTAGGTAGACAGTGTTTGAGGGGCCACGGGCCCTCACTGAAAAGGCCCAGGAGGCTGGGAGCCAGCAGAGCGCCTCAGACTGCTCGGGGGCCAGGCCGGCTTTCCACCCAGCGGTGGGTAACCCTGGGCAAACGGTTTAATGCCTGGGCCTCGGGCTCCTCATCTGTAAATTGGGGAGAGTACCTCCATGGGGTTACAGGGAGGATTGGATGAGTTAAGGCCTGGGAAGCTAGGAGCCTGGTGCCCAGCCAGCAGTGAGCATTCGGTGCCTGTCAGCTCTCATTCTTGGAGACGGAGGGGGTCGCTTTCCAGGGAGAAATCTAGGCTATTGAGCATTTAACACGCGTTCTTTCATCCATAGGTTACAAGTGTCACAAACTGATATTTGTAGTTAAAGGACCCGTTTTTCATAATCTAACAAGTAACTACCTTGCACAGTAGAAGGGCCTGTTCAAAGTGGTTGCTGGGCCTGAAGACTGAGTTAGTCCAATGGGGCTATTGATTTGGTCTTTTTTTTTTTTTTTCATGAAAAACCAAAACAACAAACCTTTATGCGAATACAATCTGATTAGTGAATGGGTTTAGGAATGTTCAGGCTGAGGGTCGGACACGGAATCAGTTCTGTGTCTTGGGGGCTTGCTGTTCTTTGGGGCAAACAGCTCTACAGGAAACGCTGGTAACTCGGGGTCTCCTATCAGAGCACCAGTTCCCAGGTTCCCTCTGTGGTCAGAGGGTAAGAGAGGTGGCCGCTCGGGGCTGTCACCAGGATGGAACAGAGACCAGGCAGCTGTACGGAATTCACAGGGCCCTGGGCTGTCACAGCCGTAGGGTTTATGCTGCTCTGCCCAGTACCGCTGTCTCTCAAGGCAGGATCGTCAGTTCCTTTGGTGGCCCCCTGAGAGCCCAGGCACAGGAGCCCGGGACTGGCCAGGGAATGTGTGTGTAAATGTACCTTCTTCATTCCAATAGCCTCACATCAGCTGGAAACCCCACCCCACCCCACCCCA
>NW_005357024.1:277310-280287 GCF_000412655.1 Myotis brandtii
ATGGGCCTTTTCGGTTGTCTCCCCTCCGGGGTGGGGTGGGGTGGGGTGCACCATGCAGGGCCTTGGGGCCGGCCAACCTTCCTGCTCCCGCTCCTCCCTGGTCAGTCCATCCATTGCTGTCTGTGACCGTCTAACCATGATGCCTTAACATGTGGAACGTGTGCTGTGGGGCCGTCACTAACCTCTAGCCCTGTGTCTGCATGAGCATGTGGTCTCCAGTCCTGCCACCCCTTCTGCAGTCCCCGTGGCCGGGAGGCGTGGTTCCAAGGTACGGACGAATCGCCTGCCCCCACCAGGTGCTGTTCTAAGGTGTGAGGCCCTAGTCCAGGCCTCCCTCCTGCTCGGAGTGATAAAGTCGAAGCCGCCTCCACATGTCATTACTGCACACAGTGGTGCAGGTCACCTGTGTCCTGGCCACACCATCCCCGTGTGGGTTAGCCTGGAGAACACACTCGTAAAGGCAGAGCTGCTGCCTCACGTGGGCCTTGGCCTGCTGATACGTGCTTTCTGGGTTCACTCCATCTTGAAGCCCTCCAGCAGACAGATCACAATGAGGGCGTGTCCCGTATTTATTTCTTCTACCCTCACCCCACCCACCCACCATCCCTCCACTCCCCCCACTTAGCACACATTTATACACCCAGATGTCCGACTTCTCCATCCATCATTGATCCAGCTACATGCCTGTCCATCCACCCACCCGTGCACACATCTTTGTGCCCACTTGCCCATCCATGGCTGCTTCCAACTCTCCCAGCAAGTGCTCTCCCGCACCAGTCCTGTGCCGGTCCTGTGCTAGGGTCACGGGGCATGCAGAGATTAAAATGAATTAAGTTTACAATGTTCAAGAAAATCTTGGTCTAAGTCTGTATTCACTCCAGGTCACCTTCCAGGTGACTATTTGTTGAGCTCCTCCTATCAGTCAGGTGTTTCAGGCACTGGGCACAGATAGACACTGTTACTCTACCCCCTCCCACTTTACAGACGAAGAAACTGAGGCTCAGAGGTTATAGTGCAGTGGTTCTCAACCTTCTTAATGCTGCGACCCTTTAATACAGTTCCTCATGTTGTGGTGACCCCCAACCATAAAATTATTTTTGTTGCTACTTCATAACTGTAATTTTGCTACTGTTATGAATCGTAATGTAAATATCTGATATGCAGGATGTATTTTCATTGTTACAAATTGAACATAATTAAAGCATAGTGATTAATCACAAAAACAATATGTAATTATATATGTGTTTTCCGATGGTCTTAGGTGACCCCTGTGAAAGGGTCGTTCGACCCCCAAAGGGGTCGTGACCCACAGGTTGGCCGACCGACAGGTTGAGAACCGCTGCTCTACTAGCTCCTAGACCTGCGCTCTCTCTCTCTCTCTCTCTCTCTCTCTCTCAGTCTCCCTCTCCTCTCTTACATCCTTGGGCTGGATCTGGTCTCTGTCACCATAGGCCTCTGCCCAGCCCCTACCCAGGCAAGCCGGTGGGTGGGGTGCAGCTGCCCCCCACGCCCGTCTGCCCTGCCCAGGTCTCTCCCCTAAGCCTGGGCCTGCAGGTGGCAGGTGGAGGGGCTGCCCCAGCCCACGCTCTAGTCATGAGGGGAAGCACTGGGCTCAGTCAGACCCTGGAAACCAGGCCCCGGGAGGGGCCCAGCATCCCACTGGAGTCCCAAGCACACTGTTCATTGCCCGCTTCCCCCATGCATGACTAGGTTCCCCACCCCCACCCCCACCCCCACCTCGCTACGGCCCTTGCTGTGGGGTTTGGAGCAATCATGCCCAGCTTGAAGGGCTGCTTCTGAGGTCAGATGTTGTCTGTCAATTAAAGAAACACTGAAAAAAAATTTTTCTTTCCTAATTTTTTTTTTGTTCTCAAGTTTATTGTGTGTGTTTTTCTCTGATTAATTAAACACTTTTTGTGATCATTAAAAGAATGTTTATAAACAATCAAAAGTGTGGGGATATATAAGGAAGAAAAGAGTGCACACACATCATCTTTCAGGTTTGAAACACAATGTATCTTGGGGCTCTGCCCGGTGCGTTGTGCTCTGTCCAGCCTGTCTTGAGTCACTCTCAGCCAATGGGTGGTTCTAGGTTTGGGTTTGTTATTTTTGCTTGATGATAAAAAGAATTGAGTTTGTAACCTTTTAGCCTAAATCTTGTGTGAAGATGATATTAATCATCTTTAAACTCTAAAAATGGAAGAGGGAAGAATGCATTACTATTGCTTTAATCTGGCCACTGTAAGGTTGTGCATTTCCCCACGTGGTCAGTGGCCATGGACATCGCTTTTTGTGGGAACAGCTTGATCTTCTCCATTGCCCCATTTTTTGGGGTGTATCAGTTATTTTGTCTTTCACCACAATATTAATTTCTAGGAGTTTTTTTCCCCTTTGGTTGCTGTTACATAGTTCAAATATTTTTTCCAGATGGTCAGTTTGCCTTTTGATTCTGATTAGGACAGAGTACCTGAGATACACCGTGTTTCAACAGTCTTGCTCTACAGAAGTTTAAATCTGTATGCGGTTCAATTGAACTCTTAGTTTTAGTTGCAGTTTTCCAACTTCTGGGTTTCTGATATTGTTCAGGAGGTCTTACTCCCAAGGTTACGGGAAGTGTTTTTATTCTAGGCACTTCTTAACCTGCCTGCTGCCTTCTCTTGGTCCTCCCTCCCTCCTCCTCCCCTCCTCCTTTCTTTCTTCCCATACGTGGGTCTTTGAACCTTCTGGAATTTATTGTTGTTGCTGTTGAGGTTGGGATCAGATGTTATATCCTCCCAGATTGGTCCCTGGTGTTCTTAGAGCTCCGAATCCTGGCTCGGTGGATTGTGCCCATTGAAAATGTTTTCATACATCCTTCCCTCTCCTAGCACCGTCCCAGGACCAAGGCCCACAGGCTGCTAACCTCCTTTCCCCAGCTCTCCTGTCTGGCCTCCCCTGGCCCAAGTCGGCCTCCATCAGCCTCTCCCCTCTGCCCTGC
>NW_005357024.1:280398-280903 GCF_000412655.1 Myotis brandtii
AGGCTGCTGAGCCGGCTGCAGGTCTGCAGCATTAGTCCTTTCCCTCGGGACAGGGCAGCAGGCCGGCCTGGAAAGGGCCAGATAGTCCTGGGCTTTGCAGTCGGCGCCGTGCCACTGTGGCGTGCAAGCTCCCAGAGCCCAGGAGCTGTGCGTGGGCTTGTTCCAGCGAAGCTTTGCGACCCGGAGGTGGAGTGGGGATTTCACGGGATTTTCACACGCCACAAATCAGGTCTTTGTTTGAGTTTCCCCAACCCTTGCTAGAAGGTGGAAGAGCACTCGCTCCAGCACAGAGGAATGGGCCTGTGCGCTTCTCCCCGGGCCGCCTTTCGCCCTCTCTGCTCCCAGCCCCAGCTCCCGCCTCTCTGCTCCCTGGGCCCTCCCGCAGGAAGGAGCCGGGCCTCGGGCACCCCCTCCTCCGACCCAGCCTAGCATGGGCAGAGCACATGCGAAACCACGCCGTCCAGTTACTCACGCCCCAGGTTCTGGGAGCAGCTCACAACCAGGG
>NW_005357024.1:280968-285559 GCF_000412655.1 Myotis brandtii
GAGCAGGTTTCCTTGTGGAAGGGAGAGCTCTTCCACTCTGATATTCTTAAAACCCTTTAATTTCTTCACAGCCTTATGGACACTATTGCAGGGGCATTTTGGTATAAAAGTACCTTCCTGGGGACATACATGCTTCCTTCCTTTAAAAAAGTTTTGTTTGGCCCTAGCTGGTTTGGCTCAGTGGATAGAGCGTCAGCCTGTGGACTGAAGGGTCCCAGGTTCGATTCCGGCCAAGGGCACATGCCTGGGTTGCGGGCTCGATCCCCAGTGGGGGGGTGTGCAGGAGGCAGCCAATCAATGATTCCCATCATTGATGTTTCTATTTCTCTCTCCTTCTCCCTTCCTCTCTGAAATCAATAAAGAAATATATTTTTTAAAAAAAGTTTTGTTTGTCCACTGCAGCAGCTTCCGTAAAACACTGCATGTGGGAGCACCTGACGTGTCCGCCCGGTCATCCATGCCCCGCCCCGTCTTATGAGAATAAAACACCAACCTGTCCCGAGCCTCAGAGGCTGCAATGACTGCACAAACGTGTTATTGTAAAGGTTGCTTTAAACCAAACAGATAAGGAAAAAACATTTACCACGTGAACCCAGAAGTGCTGGGATTTTAGTGGATTCTCCCTCCTCGCCACTTGCCCAGCGCAGCCTTGGCGGAGCGAGGAGAAGGAAATTGTGATGTTTGCTGAACGCGGTGCCCAGTGGATTGTGGGCGCTTTGCTCAGCCGGCATCTGGTCTGAGAGTGAGAGGCCGAGGAGAGCTGGGCGTGCAGTGTCCTGGCCGCGCCTGGTGCTGACGGGCAGGCCTGGCCGGCACTGAGCGGGTCCCGGTGCCGCGGCACTCCGTGGAGAAGCACAGTTAGGCCAGTGATCTGAGTGAGGCGGTGTTGCCGTTAGGAAGGCGATTGGCTGTAAGAGCTGAAAACAGCAGTGGCTGCAGCCAGCTTCCTTCTTTAGTTATTTATTTACTTACCCTGTGTTTAAAAGAAGCCTCTTGGGCCTGGAAAGTTTTATAAGTTGCGGGGGGAGCCCAGCGGGAGCCCAGCCAGAGCCCAGCCTTGCACCGGAAGGCCCATCCCCACATCGGCCTTTGCTCTGCAGCCTCAGCCTGGAGCGTCGGCTTCGGCCCTGTCGGTGAGCGTGGCTCTCTTCTGTGGCACACAGACCCATATTGCAACCACCAAACACATGGCTTTAAAGGCCCTGTTAACCGAACATTCTTGGCTTCTGCCCAGGAGACTAGAGATGGTGTCCTGTCTGTCACTGTCGGTCCCTTAGCAAAGCAAACACATCCGCTCACAACATCAGGTTGTTCTGACAGTATCACTTGTGTTAGGAAAATGCCCTTTTTCCCTTTGAGATCTGCCCACTTAGCGGTAGATGCTCACCTTTAATCTCAGTGTTTGCTACATGACAGACGTCAGCCTGCGGTCAGTGTCGGACTCTAAGCTGCAAAATGTTAACTCCGCCCAAACACCCTCCTCCACCTGCCGCTCCTTTTGTCTCGGTTTCCTTCGCCTCCTGTGAATTCCTTCCTTCCCCCTGCGGCGGCGCCACCTGCAGGGCACCCAGGCCGGGTGGGGACGGAAGCAGTAATTGGCTTTCCTGGCGTCTAAAGGGTTTACTTTCAGATTACTTCAGACGTGTTCTCTTACGAGAAACTTCCATAGTATCTAGTGAAATGAGTCAAACAAGTTCCTCTTTAACCATAAATTTATTCTGCGAGACTTCACCGTTCCTGGGGTATTGTAACTGTCTAGCTCGCTTTTTTTTCAATATATTTGGTTGTAAATTCTCAAGGTAGTTGTAATGTTATGAGAAAGGGGCAGCTAAAATAATGGGGTGGGTGCAGCGTCATTAAACAGTAAACAGCAGTGAGATGCTCTGGTCTGAGAGTGAGAGGCCGAGGAGAGCTGGGCGTGCAGTGTCCTGGCCGCGCCTGGTGCTGACGGGCAGGCCTGGCCGGCACTGAGCGGGTCCCGGTGCCGCGGCACTCCGTGGAGAAGCACAGTTAGGCCAGTGATCTGAGTGAGGCGGTGTTGCCCTTAGGAAGGCGTTTGGCTGTAAGAGCTGAAAACAGCAGTGGCTGCAGCCAGCTTCCTTCTCTCTGAGGAAGGGACCAGAGGCACCGCCAGGGCGGGTCCAGGTCCGGATCCGCAGTCCTGGGCCCAGGCTCCTCCTCCTCGCAGTTCCGTCTCCTTTGGCCGCTGAGGGCCCTGATAGTGCCGGGGCTGCAGCCCTGCCCAGCCTGGGTCAGCGGGGAGGAGGGGGTCATGGCACTTCCCCCAGGGCCGCTGGGCCAGCCGTGCTGCTGGGAAGTGGTGGGAGTCCGCGCGGGATGCTGGCAGGGTCTGCAGAGGATGGTGTGACCTTGCACAGTGTGCATGTGTTAATGCCACTGAAGAGCACACTTAAAAACGCTCAGAATGATAGTTTTATGTTACATGTATTTTACAACAAATAAACAAGCAGACGTCGTCCTCCGGGAGGGGAGCCGGGGGTGCGGCTCTTCCGGGGACAGCCTGCACGCCAACGGCCGAGGTGCATTCCTCTGAAAGGAGAGGCCGTTGTGCATGACCAGGGCCTTGGGAGCACTTGTCACGCCAAGAACGTACAGAGCAGCGACCATAAAGGGCGTGGGCGACTGCGGAGCGATGACGAGGGAAAGTGTGGGCTCACCCTGTTAAACTTTCACCAGGAGCCGCAGGACGTCAGACCCTCCGTGTCTAACGCAGAGTTCTTGTCCTGCCAGTGGCGTCGCCAGAGCGTGGACGCGGGCCTACTTCGGGGAGGGGTCCGGCCCGGTGCTGCTGGACGAGGTGCGCTGCACGGGCAACGAGCTGGCCATCGAGGAGTGTCCGAAGGGCTCCTGGGGCGAGCACAATTGTGGCCACGGAGAGGACGCCGGCGTGTCCTGCACCCCTCTGACGGGTAGGCTTCCCGGCCCCGGCAGCTCCGGCCCAGCTTCTGTGGGCTGCTGTTTGCTTTGTCTCAGTGTAGGCAGTCTTACTAACTGAGCATAAAAGTAAACACGCCCAACAAAACCTAACAGAAATGGTCTGCTAAAACGCTATCCCCTTACTTATAGACATGGCTGAATTTTCACTGGAAGAGTATACAGTGCTGCCCGGCTGGCGTGGCTCAGTGGCTGAATATCGACCCATGAACCCAGAGGTCACGAGTTCGATTCCCAGTCAGGGCACAGGCCTGGGTTGTGGGCTTGATCCCCAGTGGGGGGCGTGCGGGAGGCAGCCGATCGATGATGTTTCTCATCGATGTTTTTATCTCTCCCAATTCCTTCCTCTCTCTCTAAAAATCAATAAAAATATATTAAAAAAATAAAGGGTATACAGTTCTGTAAAGCTAGGTCAGAATATAGGATTTTGTTGCAAAATATGACTTTGTTTCATTATATACTAGTTGTCCCCAATAATGAAAATCGCGTGCAGTGGTAAACGTCACATTTTAGGAATTAGACCTCTAGTCCATTCCTCTTTGAACCTGTATTGACTCTCAGAATGTGTTTGCAGCTGGTGGAACTGCATGGTGGGGTCCTGAGTCAGCACCGTCAAAGCAACCAGGCCACCGTGGTGTGCTCCACTGTCAGACTGCGCCAGACCACAGCGCTGCCATCCGCCACGCCACGTGCCGGAGAAGGGCGTGCTGGAGGGCTGATGCGTGTGTGCGCACGCATACACACGCACACACGCACACACACACACACATGCACACACGCACTTACACCTCCTGGGGGCAGAAGAGGGACGTGCACACCAAGGGAAGGCAGGTCATCACAGAGCCACTGGGTCTATAGTGAAAAATTCGAAAATGTGGGGTTTAAAACTGTGTTTAAAAGAAATTTTAAAAAAACCTTAGGGCCTACGAAGTGCTGAAGTTATAGTTTTTCATTACCAAGGTCTGTGCACGCTGTTGTTTTCATCAGCAGAACAACACGTTTACTAAGCACAGTAGGAGCACAGCATTCTGCCGAGGCCGAGCCCGGGCGCCTGCCTGTCCGCGCGGCCAGCCTGTGGTGTGGCTGTGAGCCGCAGCGCTGGGCGGACTGTAGTGTTACACTAGGTCAGTGATGGCGAACCTTTTGAGCTCGGCGTGTCAGCATTTTAGAAAACCCTAACTTAACTCTGGTGCCGTGTCACATATAGAAATTTTTTGATATTTTCAACCATAGTAAAACAAAGACTTCTATTTTTGATATTTGTTTTATATATTTAAATGCCATTTAACAAAGAAAAATCAACCAAAAAAATGAGTTCGCGTGTCACCTCTGACACGCGTGTCATAGGTTCGCCATCACTGCACTAGGTCCTTCTAAGAGTCATGCTTATGCTTTAAAAGATCCGAGATTCATGAAAAGTATGACTTTTGCCCGACATTATTTGTATGTTCCATTTGGGACAGTATTTGGATTATTTTGGGTGGCAATGGCTTTTAAGTCTACTTTCTGGGGATACATTTATCGTGTTGTGAATCCGCTTAGAACATAGTTGCAGGGCTCTCTGGGAATTAACACTCGTTGAGTTCATAAGGTTCAAATTCAAATCTGCGTGATGAGGAGGCGCCCGGAGGCGGGG
>NW_005357024.1:285878-288314 GCF_000412655.1 Myotis brandtii
TCATGTCCGGGCTCCATGTTTTAATTTTTCCCCCTTACAGCTGAAGTTTTCAGCTATTTCCAAGTTACTGTGTTTTCTTACTTTTGAAGCTTACGTGACAAATACTGCTCAGACCTCAGGCGATTGAAGCCTCAGGACATTTCCCAAATATTTAATTCAGAGAAACCCGAACAGCTACCACGGAATTATAGCAGCATGTTTTCCTGCTCCGAGAGCGAGCGCGCAGATGAGCAGGGACGACAGGGATGCCTGTGTCCTGCTTGGAAACACCCAGCGGCCTCGGGCCTGGAGTCAGAGAGACCTGCCCCTGGCGATGCTTCTGGTGACATGAGACGCCGTTTCGCTCTTTTCTGAGAATTGTTTTGCTTATGTTTGTGTCTCCTCTCCTCACAGACGGCGTCCTCAGACTCGCAGGGGGGAAGGACAGCCACGAGGGCCGCCTGGAGGTGTACTACGGGGGGCAGTGGGGGACGGTCTGTGACGACGGCTGGACGGAGCTGAACGCGCACGTGGTGTGCCGGCAGCTGGGGTTCAGGTGAGGCCCGGTGACACGCGGCCCGGCGGCCACGTCTGTTTAAGCCGATTGAAGTCCTTGCTCGTAACTCCCACGCCAGGAACGCACGTTCTCTCCTCGGCCTGCCCCCTGGGCCTGTACGTGCAGGTAGGAAATAGAAACAGGGACATTTTCTCTGCTGACAAATAGCCGTGTCTTGCTGTTTGTCTCCCTCACCTCCCTGCCGCGGCCTTTCCTGGAATGATGGCTTAGAGGCGGGTGGCTTCCTGTCCCGCGGTGTCTGTTCGAGTCGGCCGTGCGCTGTGGGTGCCCGGTGTCACCTGCGCCCCCCTGCGCGGATGCTGCCAGCTCTGACGTCACTGCCTCTCATGGCAGAGCGCCGGCGCCAGGGCTCTGGGCTTCCCTTATTCCCTTTCTCAGAATGCGAGGACAGTGCCCACTTTCATCGAGAAAACAGCCTCCTTGTCATGAGGTGACCTTGGGAGCTCACCCTCGACCTCCCTGTAAAAGCTGGGGTCACACTTGGGCGACATGCTTGGTGCCCCCCCCATGATGCACTCCAGGGCAGGAGGCGGGAGTCCCGCAGACGGCGCCTCACCGAGCTCATGGGAGCCCGTTCTGTCCTCTTGTCCGGGTTCCTGTCGTGCTGAAATCTGGCGAAATCATTTCACTGCAGCTCAGGACAGAGCTAACTGCAAATATGCATTAAACTTAAAATATACTTTCGTTCAGGCCAGGCATGGCCACGGTGGAGACGTATTTTTTTTAATTTGTGAAAGTAATGTAAAATATTAGCAAGTTTGAAGAAGAAAATTAAAAGTGCCCATAACGTTCCCACTCCTATATCAGTGCAACCACACGTCATCAGCATAACTTGCATGTGTAACTTTATCATCGTTCTAGCAGCGGGCATGGGCTGTTTCCATCCACGTTTTCACCATTATTTTACTACATAGTCATAATTTTTAGTGACAGCATACTTTCCACTGAATGTGTATGCCACGATTTGTTTAACATTTAGGTTAGTTTTTTCTGTTATAAATACTGCCATCGTACTATCAACACATGTGATTGCCCAGTATTTTTGTGGGCACTATGGCTGTAATTATTGGGTCAAGGGGTATGACATACCAGCCAAATAGATAATGATATTTAACGAATGAGAGTACTTAATGAATGTCATTTCATCTCCAAGGTGATTTGTTAGACTGAGGGCTGTCTGTCATTTTCATAGATTTCGAAAGATTCATAAAAACTTCTATTTGCTATTGTATATTTTTCTTTATTAGGGTAAACAATTGACACTGATTTTTTTCTCCATATTTCCTTAAAAAAATATATTCTTGATTTCAGAGAGGGAGAGGTAGAAACATCAATGATGAGAATCATTGATCCGCTGCCTCCTGCACGCCCCCTACTGGGGATCGAGCCCACAACATGGGCATGTACCCTTGACCGGAATCGAACCCCAGACCTTTTAGTATGCAGGCCGACGCTCTATCCACTGGGCAAAACCAGCTAGGGCTCCCCTTACTTTATTTATTTTGTTTCACAAATCCATTTAGGTTGTTTTTGTTTTTGTTTTTTGCACCTACAACGTTCTAAAATGTTCTCACTAGTATTTGTAAAAGTTCCGGATGACGGTTGGAATTGGCATGTGTGCTCTGTATACCTGCAGTTGGCCTGGGAACCGTTGGAAGCAAATATTGGTCAGGGTCTGAGCAGTGCCGGGCCGGGGCTTCTGTGTGTACACGGGTCTGTGGTGTGGTTGCTGTGGACGGGGGGTGACCAGGTGGGCGCACCTGGTGGGAGGGTGGTGTCTGTGGACAGTGATAGTGAGTCGGCATTTAGGCTCGTTTCTTTCCTAGCCCAGCCTTGATGAGTCGGCCAATTAGGAGGTCTTAGAATGAGTCATTAAGAGT
>NW_005357024.1:289209-290207 GCF_000412655.1 Myotis brandtii
GGGACACCGGCCGTCTCTGGGTGAGGACACAGCCACTGCGCCGCTGTCTGTCCCAGGCGCAGGGGGACGCGTCCTCGTCTGGACCTTTCACTCTGTCCCCTGCATGTTCTCACGGTCAGTCATTTCCGGTTTCTGGGTGAGGACACAGCCACTGCGCCCATGTCTGTCCCAGGCGCAGGGGGACGCGTCCTCGTCTGGACCTTTCACTCTGTCCCCTGCATGTTCTCACGGTCAGTCATTTCTGTTTAAATCTTCTGAGTCTTCCCACCAACATTGTCAAATGTCTGCTCCTCAGTTACGTTCCTTTACCCAGAGCCATGTCTCCTCCTAAACGTGTGCGGCCATGACCGCTGAGAGAGGGAGGAGCGAGGCTGCCGCGCCCCCTCTCCTGCCGGGGTCACAGAAGCGCTGATGACCAGTGCTTCTCACTCTTAACCGCGGGCTGCGCCGGCCCCTTGGCGTCCTCCTGCCCTGAGACGGGGAAGCTTAATCTTCATGCTGTAAAACGGCAGGACTGTGGTCCCCGGGGTTCACCGTGCTGGGCACTCAGGTGGTCAAGGTGCACGGCTTTGCCTCGTTGGACCTAACGGTGCAATCCTGGGGCCCCCCTGCCCCTCCGGGTCCGGCAGGGGCGGCGCCCTCAGAGCCCTCAGAGCCCATGTTCCATGTGTCTCTTTCCTCTGTTCCCCGCTCGCTCCCTTCTGTGCACGGGGGCTGATGTCTCCCAGGCTCAGCGCTCTTCTCAGCCACGGGCCTGCGTGTCTGTTTATGCTCCTGAAGATCTTAGCGTGGCTGTTCCAGGTGAGCGAACAGGCACGAAATAACGCAGCTCCAAGGGAATGTCTTACTACTTACTAGTGGAAGTTAGTGGTAATAAAATCAGGCGCGACTTTATTTTATTATTTTATTTTTTAAATATATATATTTATATTGATTTCAGAGAGGAAGGGTTAGATAGAAGCATCAATGATGAGAGAGAAGCCTGGTTTGGCTGCCTC
>NW_005357024.1:290616-296171 GCF_000412655.1 Myotis brandtii
ATGATTCTCTCTCATCATTGATGTTTCTATCTCTCTCTCCTTCTCTCTTCCTCTCTGAAACCAATACAGAAATACATTTAAAAAAAAGAGAGAGAGAACAAGTTATGTTTGGGGAAGTCTCCTGCGGCTGTTCCACTTGCGTGTTTGGTTTCCTAATACTTTCGGATCATGCCCTAGGTTTCCCCATCAGACTGGTGGACGGAGAAAATGAGAGAGAGGGGCGCGTGGAGGTTTTCCTCCGGGGCCAGTGGGGAACCATCTGTGACGACGGCTGGACTGATCGGGACGCGGCTGTGACCTGCCGGCAGCTCGGCTACAGGTAAGGGAGCCCGATTGCTCGGCTGGTACTTCAGGGACACTTCTGAGTCTTTAAAGCCTAGCTCCAGTGAGTTATTTCTTGAAAATTAATTTACATGATCTCATTCAGAATTGTAAAGAATACTAAGTAGAGTGTTTAAAATTTTCTGTCTTCTCACAAGAGACATACAGTATGTCACATACACATGTAGCTGTTATTTAATAGCAAATCTCTCTCTATATATAAAAGCCTAATATGCAAAGTGTCTCCTTGGGAGTTCAACCAACCGGCCACCAGTTCAATCGCTCGCTATGACGTGCGCTGACCACCAGGAGCGCAGAACGAAGGAAGGCCCCAGCCGGCAGCTGGGGAAGGGAGGCCCCGGCCAGCAGCCGGCAGCCACTAGAGACCCTACCTGTGCATGAATTTCGTGCGCTGGGCCTCTAGTCGTGTAATAACTCTTGACTCCATATACTGCTCTGCCAGCAGGGGCTAAGCTAGCCCATCCTGCGTGGTGTCTGTCTCGTGCGGTCGCCGTGAGAGGCTGTGGAGTTAGTGGGAGTGAGTGGCTCTCAGTGTACAGGGCAGTGACGCTCTGTAAACTCACGGACAGCAAGCTCTGTGCTTCTGAACTAAGGCCTTCGTCCGGCTCCTGGGCTTGCAGATGGCCAGCCTGGGCCGTCTCCAGCTGCCTCTTGTCTTTGCCTTCCCTGTGCTGTCTCTGTCGACGTGTTCACTGACTCGATGGCCCACGCTGGTGCCTAGCTCTCCTGAGCGCAGGGACTGTGTGCATGTGCGTGTGCGTGTGTGGGAGCATCCACGGGAGCGTCCACGGGCTCCCAGGCTCCGCTCAGCCCCAGTCCCAGCGATCACACGGCCCTCACCAGCTGGAAGGAGGACGCTTGTGCCCACTGTGAGAGCGGACACGGAGAGGCAGGTCCCCTCCTGTGGCCTCCCCCAGCCATGCAGGGGTTTGAGGCTTTGTGCATGTGTAATGAGTGTGCAAATATCTGGAATGTATTCCGTGTAGAGAGCTGGGACGTTTCAGCTAATGCGCACACACTGCCCAGCTCGTAGTGGGTTATGAATAGTGGTTTGGATTTTAAGCTGTACCCTTTTTTATACATCTGTGTGTGTACATTTAACTAGTTGTTCTATGCTGGATATATTTTTTTTCATTTTTAAAAGGTGGGGCCTTGACTTATGAGTTTAATTCGTTCCGTGACGGAGCTCGTAACTCAAATTACTCATATGTCAAATCAAAAAGTGAACGAGTAGGGAGAGAGAGAAACATGGATGTGAGAGAGACACATGGATTGGTTGCCTCCAGCATGAGCTCCGACCAGGGTCAGGGATCGAACCATCAACCCAGGTACATGCCTTTGACCAGAAACAAGCCCTCCACCCTTTGGTGCGTAGGCCGATGCTCTAACCACTGAGCCATGCTAGCCAGGACTACATTATTTCTATTTTAATTAAAATTAAAAATTATTTTTCTGATGTTTTAATTCAAAGTTTGTTTTCTGTTACTCAGATATTACTTTGAGTTACTGCTCAGTTTTGGACCTAGTTACAATTCCAGTTGCCCGCTGGCCAGTGAGTGCATTATTGGTGATCACATGTTCAGTGTCCGCAATTGGCATGTGACGTGGATTTCCAGCTTTGAAAGTGTAGGCCATAGAGGCAGGAAGGATGAGCCTCCCTCAGATGCCCACATGCACTTGGGCAGTGATTTCTTTTGTTTCCTTTCTCACACATTTCTAACACTCCTTCCTCCATTTGAAGATGAATATATATATATATTATTGTTCTTCCATTACCTTCCCAGGTAATCAGCCATTAAAGAACATTGCTGTTTGAGACTGTTTTATTGTTCATACTTTAGTTTTCCTTTTTTTCTTCCTTTTCTAAAAAAAAAATAAAATATTATTAGAAAAAGAGGAAGGGAGAGGGAGAGAGAGAGAAACATGGATGTGAGAGTGAAACATCAGTCAGCTGCCTCCTGCACGCCCTCCACCAGGGATCGAGCTGGCAACCTGGGCTTGTCCCCTGACTGGGAATGGAACCGTGACCTCTATGTGCACAGGATGACGCCCAACCACTGAGCCACACTGGCTAGGGCCATACTTCAGTTTTTCTGTAGACACGATCCAGGAAATCTCATAGTATGTTTGAAATATGCAGGGAAAGGCCAAGTTTGATCCTCACATGTGTTGGAGCCACAGTTAAGGAAGGAAGAAGTCCCTATGCACACCCATCATGCATTTTTTCTTCCTTTTCTAAAAAAAAAAAAATTGATTATTAGAAAGAGAGGAAGGGAGAGGGAGAGAGAGAGAGAGAAACATCGGTGTGAGAGTGAAACATCAGTCAGCTGCCTCCAGCACGCCCTCCACCGGGGATCGAGCTGGCAACCTGGGCTTGTGTCCTGACTGGGAATGGAACTGCGACCTCTACGTGCACAGGATGACGCCCAACCACTGAGCCACACTGGCTAGGGCCATACTTCAGTTTTTCTGTAGACACGATCCAGGAAATCTCATAGTATGTTTGAAATATGCAGGGAAAGGCCAAGTTTGATCCTCACATGTGTTGGAGCCACAGTTAAGGAAGGAAGAAGTCCCTATGCACACCCATCATGCATTTTCACTTCCATCTAGGTTTGTCATTGCTTTTTACTTACCATCACTTAGTCCATTCTGCGTTCAACTCAAATGGTGAACTGAAGTGAGAAATAGTCCAGATTAATGAACACTAATGAACATCTGCAGCAATTTTCCATAGTGTTTCTGTAACAATGATCAGGAAGAGCATTGAAAGAATATTTTACTTTGTAATTGTTTTTTTAATAAAGTCCCTTAGTAAGTAAAAGAGTAATTTAATGTTCCTATATAACAAATTGGATAATCACCTTCTAGTGCATAATCCACACTTTCCCATCAAATAGTATTTAAATGAGAATCATTTAGATATTTGCTCTGTGAATGCACTTGCGCGTTTTAATGCCTTCCCACTAGGAAGTGGGGTTTCCTGGGAGAACACGCACAGAATGGTGAGTGGATTGTGACTAAAGCAGGGGTCATCTCCCTGTTTGAATTGTTAAAAGTCTCCAGGAAAGCGTTTGTTTGTAGACACCAATCAAGAAAGCCTTACAGCTGCTAAGGCTTGGACCTTCTTGGTAAGAAGTCCGGAGGCCCGTTCCGAGCCAGCTCTGTGCTAGCAGAGGGTGAGTCCTTGGAAACACTGAGAGTCCAAATAGAATTAAAATGCACTTCCTTCATGGGAGAGACAGAACCGAAGTGATGGACCAGGAAAGGTGGTGGTACCTCACCTCGACGTGCTGACCATCACCAGCAAGCCAGCCGCCTTAGTCCCTGAGGGGTCACGTGATGTCTGGAGGCCCAGCACATGGCACACGGTCTCCGAGGCTGAGAGAGATGTGCTGACGTCCGCTCACTCGCCAAGGTGGACTGAACAGCCCGAGGCAGAAGGACGTCCATCCCCTTTGAACTTCCTGCCAGTCCCTTAGCACAGGCCTCCAGGTGGCATTCTTCCGGAACTGCACGATTATTCGCGCTGTCTCCCTTCACACAACTTAGAATCTGTGAGCCTTTGCTGTTTAGTCAGAGACCGAACCTCAAGTACATCCAGTGTAGGTGTGTGCTCCCAGACCGTGTGTGTGCACGCCCTCCTGCAGGAGGAGAGCTGTTTGTCTTGCAAAAAAAAAGTATATCTAATTGCATCTCACACCTCAGTAGCTGCAAAGGGTTTCAGGTCTGGTGTATTTGTACATGACATTTAAAAATAGAGCAGTCACATCCCTCTTTAATCACATCCAATGAAATATAAATATCACAGGGAGTGACATTCTGTCACTGAGTTTAACAATACACGAGCAAGCTCTTCTTTGACCTTCACAAATTTTACATAGCTTGTTTTTCTCCTTGAAATTGTCATTTAAATTGCTTTCCCACAGAATTTATTAAGCTTTAAAAACTGTGTGTGTACTTATACACACACACACACACACACACACACGCGCACACACACAGTGCAAGAAAGAGAAATTCTTCTAACAGGTTCCTCTCTGGGAGTGACATTCTGTCACTCAGTTTAAAAATACACGAGCAAGCTCTTCTTTGACCTTCACAAGTTTTACATAGCTTGTTTTTCTCCTTGAAATTGTCATTTAAATTGCTTTCCCCACAGAATTTATTAAGCTTTAAAAACTGTGTGTGTACTTATACACACACACACGCACACTGCAAGAAAGAGAAATCAAATTCTTCTAACAGGTTCCTCTCTGGATTTTTAGATTTCTAGTGCACAACTGATTAAAACAACAAATAATTATTAAACATAGGAGGTAAGAGTTGACTCAAGCCCCCACTTAATTAGACCCGTGGATTGGCTTTGTGGTGCTTGTACTAAGGAAGGGACCATTACATCATCTATTCTGAACTGTTTGGCCACTTTAGAGGCTTAAATCTTGGAGGGACGTGCTACGGTAGGATTTTGGACTGTGAAAGGTATGCCTTTCTCTTGTGAGGGGGAGAAGGGACTTTTTGAAAGAGAAGTTCGTCTTGATTTCAGCAAGACCAGCTTTGAGGGAGACTGAACGTGAATTTGAGGATCTGAATATCGATTCCCGAAAAGCCCTGACACCCAGGTTAAGGGTGAATGTTAGAGCCTCCTGTCTCCTTGAAGTTCCCTCTGTGCGTCACTGCCACCCTGACTGGGGGTGTCGGGGTGGAGTCTCTTCTCTCTTTCCTACAGATGACACAGTCCTTATTTATTAAACAAACGTCAGCTAGAGATAAGAGTTGACTCAAGCCCCCACTTAATTAGACTCGTGGATTGGCTTTGTGGTGCTTGTAGTAAGGAAGGGACCATTGCATCATCTATTCTGAACTGTTTGGCCACTTGAGAGGCTTAAATCTTGGAGGAACGTGCGACAGTAGGATTCTGGACGATGAAAGGTATGCCTTTCTCTTGTGAGGGGAGAAGGGACTTTTTGAAAGAGAAGTTCGTCTTGATTTCAGCAAAACCAGCTTTGAGGGAGACTGAACGTGAATTTGAGGATCTGAATACCGATTCCCGCAAAGTCCTGACACCCAGGTTAAGGGTGAATGTTAGAGCCTCCTGTCTCCTTGAAGTTCCCTCTGTGCGTCACTGCCACCCCGACTGGGGATGTGGGGGTGGAGTCTCTTCTCTCTTATCTACAGATGACACAGTCCTTATTTATTAAACAAACGTCAGC
>NW_005357024.1:296314-300227 GCF_000412655.1 Myotis brandtii
ATTTAATCATGCACTTTTATTAGTAAAAATGTTCTCTAATTCCTACTTGTTGAATGCTGCATTCTTTTTAAAAAATATATATTTTATTGATTTTTTACAGAAAGGAAGGGAGAGGGATAGAGAGGCTTAAACATCGATCAGCTGCCTCCTGCACACTCCCTACTGGGGATGTGCCCACAACCAAGGTACATGCCCTTGACCGGAATCAAACCCGGGACCCTTGAGTCCACAGGCCGACACTCTATCCCCTGAGCCAAACCGGTTAGGGTTGCTGCATTCTTTTTAGTCTGTAAGTTGATTGATAAATTATTAACCAATTACCCTTTTGTTTTATTGAGTGAGTCCTAACTTCATTTGCTACCTATTTGATTTTACTTGCCACATTTATGCTAATGCCATGCATTACTGTCTCTCTGTACCCTTCTGCCTTTTTATTTGCAGGCAATCCAATTTTCTATTTTTTTTTCTCTAATGCACCGAAGTTCAGCATTCTTACTGTTTTACTACAAGTTCTCTAAATTTTTAGCAAACATACTGCCATGTTTTCTTACCCATTTCAAAAATTATTATCTGTACCTTCTGCTTCCTGAAAAATATCAAGACGTTCAGCACCCTGTTATATACTTTCTACCTCCACTCATCCTCACTCCTCAAACGCTTGAGAATCATCTGTGATACTAGTTTCTGCCTGCTGTTAATTGTTCAATTTCAGGTTATGCCTATTGGAATTTCAAATGGCTGCGCATTACACATCCACATCAACAATTAGTTTCTCTCTCTCTCTTTTAGTTTAATTTTTTAAAAAGGTTACTAAGCAACAGCTTCTCACGATTCTGACCGAGAAGGGAGGAGACGCAGTAAACAGTAGAGATGAGAAAAGGGATATAAACCCAGATGCACAGAAAGGCTAACAATCGCAGGTACTGTGAACTACTTTTAGCGAATACAGCTGGAAATCTACACGATATGGACGGTTACCTCGGAAGCTACATTTTCAACAAAAATGTAATTATCGAAGTTGAAGCAGCAGATAGGAAACCACATGGATGACTTGCCCTGAGAGACATGACTCTGATCCGCTACTGGAGAGTTGACTGTCTTCAAGACAGAGGGTCGCGAGTCCCAGAAATGGTTGCAGACCAAGAAATAAAAATGAAAAAAACGAACAGAAACAGACAAATATTTCCATCCATTTGATGAGACTACTATGACTTGCTTTCAAGACAAAGTGCACGTAGACAAAGAAAACCATAACCCAGTCTCATGGATTTACATAAAAAATTCTACACAAGATATTAGCAAGTTCAACCCAACAGCATAAAAGAGCAACTTAGCACAAACAACTGGGATCTGCTGAAGAATATGAGTGGTTAGAGCTGAGGCGTTCAGTTAATGTGCTTGAGTTGTCTATAAATAAAAATAAATCTGATCATCTTAATGATGTTGAAAAGTTATTAAAATCAGTAATACTTATATTGCTTAGGAACCTGAGAATAAAACAAAACCACCTTAATTTTATGTCACAAACACGCATCAAATAGGAACAGAACAAGGGTGCCTGCTACAACGGCCACGACTCAGGAAGTCGTGAGGTACCGGCCCAGCCGGTGTGGCTCAGTGGCTGAGCGTCCACCGTGCACCAGGAGGTCACAGTTCGATTCTGGGTCAGGGCACATGCCCAGGGTGCAGGCTCAATCCCCAATAGGGGGATGCAGGAGGCAGCCAATCAATGTTTCTCTCTCATCGATACTTTCTTTTTTTTTTTTAATCCTCACCCAGGGATATTTTTCCATTGATTTTTAGAGAGGAGAAGGGAGAGGGAGAGACAAGAGAGAGACACATCAATGTGAGAGAGACATCGATTGGTTGCCTCCTGCACAGCTCTGCGACCAGGGCCAGGGATGGAGCCTGCAACCGAGACATATGCCTTTGATCCAAATCGAGCCTGGGACCCTTCAGTCTCCGGGCCGACACTCTATCCACCTAGCCAAACCAGCTAGGGCTCTCATTGATTTTTTTATCTGTCCCCCCTTCCTCTCTCTTGTTTATATTTTTAAAAATAGAATTGAAGTATCAGTATTGAAAAGGACTTCAGAACTGTAATATAAATAACTAGAGGCCTGGTGCATGAATTTGTGCACGGGTGGGGTCCCTCTGGGTGGCCTGCAGGGATCCGGCCAAAACCCACAGTCCAATGCTGCCATCAGCCCCTACCTGCTGCTCTTGCTCATCCCGGCCCCACTGTGCCTGCCGCGGGCTCACGTCCAATTAGTCCTGATCAGGAGAGGCTCACGCTGCAGCAGCGCTCACCAGCCATGAGTCCTGCGTCTGGCGCCCTCCCAAGGGGAGTGGCCTGCGGGATCCGGCTGAAACCATCTCTCCAACATTCCCCAAGGGGTCCCGGACTGCGGGAGGGCACAGGCCAGGCTGAGGGACCCCACCGGTGCATGGTCAGGCCAGGGAAGGACTGCACGAGGGCTCTAGGGCGTGTCCAGCCCATCTCGCTCAGTCCCAATCGGCTGGACCCCAGCAGCAAGCTAATTTACCGGTTGGAGCATCTGCCCCCTGGTGGTCAGTGCATATCATAGCGACTGGTCGACCGGTCCACTGTCTGCCCCCGGTGGTCAGTGCATGTCATAGCGAGCGGTTGAGCAGCCTTAGCATATCATTAGCGTATTATGCTTTGATTGGTTGAACAGACAACCGGATGACTGGACACTTAAGCATATTAGCTTTTATTATATAGGATGATTGTCCGCCTAGAAAACCCAAGAGAATCAACTGGAAAGACAGTAGAACTCTTGTTCATTAATGTGAATTATAAATATTTTTAAAAGCATTAATGTTCCTATAGGTTAGGTAGAAAATAAAAAGAAAAAAAATCTTTTATAGAAGGTACAAAAACAAACAAAAATCTAGGAATACACTTGGCAATCATTGAGACCGATGTGAAAAAAACTAGGTCTGTACTGCAGGTTGAAGACCCAATAAATGATCCATCACAACCCTAATCATGTAAATTATATTTTTAAAAGCATTAATGTTCCTATAGGCTAGGTAGAAAAAAAAAATCTCCTTTATAGAAGGTACAAAAACAAAAATCTAGGAATACACTTGGCAATCATTGAGACCGATGTGAAAAAAACTAGGTCTGTACTGCAGGTTGAAGACCCAATAAATGATCCATCACAACCCTAATGGGAAGACAGAGGAGAAACGCATCTGTACATGAAAGCTGTCCTCATAAAATCTTGTTTCTTGGTGTGGGGAGCAGGGAGGGGCTTGATTTCCGGATTCAACTGGGAGGAAAGCCCTGGGCCGCGGGCACAGGCAGAGCCAGCGACACCCCCAGCGGCAGCGGCATTGGCCTCGGTCGTCCCCTTAAATCACGGGGGACGTAGAGACCCTGCCCAGGCCTGGCCCCGTCCACGGCTCTCCTTTCATGCGGTCAGGTGGGGCTCGGGTTTTGCTAAATTTTAGTTTTCTTCAATTAGTTTGCATTCAGTGTGATTTTGTGTTAGTTTCGAGTGTACAGCGTGGTGGTGAGACAGTCCTCCACTTCATAACCAGCCCGCCCCAGGCCGGTTATGGGTTTGGCTGCATTTTAATTTTAAAAGCCCCCAAAGGTCGTTCTAAGGCGCTGCCACGGGGGTGTCACTGAGCTCTGAAGACCGGGCAGTGGCTTCGGTCCTGGGAGCTGATAAGCAAGGAGGTGAGAAAGCCTTCACATGGCAGCAGTCAGTTCCTGGGACGGTCACTTCCCGACTAGAGTGAAGCTGACCCCGTGCGCCCACTAAGCAGGACACCTTCCGGGCGGAGGGACCCGGTGACACAGCGAGAGAGAGGCTGTGCCCTCAGCTTGTCCACTGCAGCCGCCCACGGGGACGGCCCGGCCAGCGGTGACGCAGGCCCC
>NW_005357024.1:300441-306768 GCF_000412655.1 Myotis brandtii
GGGGAGCGGGCCCTGGCCGACTCGACTGCCTCGGAGGTTGGCCGGCACAACTGCCGCCACAGTGAAGACGCGGGCGTGATTTGTGATTATTTTAGCAAGAAAGCGCCAGGTGACGGAGATAAAGGTAAGGCCCCTTCTGGCCCCTGCACCCGCCCCCAGCCATGACTGGGAGCAGTACCCCCACAGCTGAACCCCACGCCCAGGAATGCCGGCTGCCCCGTGCTGCTGGGGGGCAGGAGGGCCATCGGGGAGCCAGGGGCCGCTCCTGCCCCAGCCCGGAGGCAGCGACCCCTCCCAGTCGGTGGTGTCCCCGAAGCCCGAGTTGACCTTTACTTCCTAAAAGGAAATTAAAATCTGAAGAGGAATGCCAGGAAGGCACTGCTACGCATCCTGATATTTAAAACAACAGGGATCGTTTCTCAAATAGAAGAAGAAATTATTTCTTGTAGGTTTTATTTTGTGAAATTAAAAACGTCAGGAAAAGGAGAGTCTTTTCATAGGGGACAGGCACCGATGTGTTGTGCTTAAATAGAAGGTTCTTGAAAGCTCCTAGTGTAACTTTGTGAAACAAGTACTGCTTTAACCCGTTCACTGCCACGCGTCCGAACGGAGGCCACCCTTATGGCGCACACGGGGTGAGGGAGCGAGCGGGGCACTGGCTGTTTCGGAGGAAACTGGCCCTGTTTCATGGAAAGAACAATCACCCTTTTTTTACATGCACTAAAGGTCACAGTCGTGACGTGTTGGATTTTCTGCAAAGCGGGTGCATCAACCCTTGGACGTTCTCTGCTAACGTCTTTTCATAGCGTCCCGGGAGCAGACAGTGAACACGCTGGGTCTTGTTCATGTGGTTCTTCGCTCTCTGAGGGGCTTTTGAAAGTAGAGAAACATTTACAACCCTCTGTGCTCGGGGACACATGTATTTATGTCCGTGACAAATACGAGCTGGCAACCCAGTTCTTCCTAGGTATTGGTTATAGCTTATTTTATTAAACTCCCTTCAGTAATCCAACCTCCAGTTACAAGTTGAATATAACTCATAGAACATTCTGTCAATTATTCCTTAAGCAAAAGAAAAGCACACAAACCCAGTAATTGTAACATGTTTTACTATAGTCCCACGTCAACCTATTTTAAAGTATGACATAGATTTATTTCTCCTTGATTTATGCATTTGTTCTTATGCCTTCTTAGAGTTAATCCTCACCCGAGGATATTTTCCCATTGATTTTTAGAGAGAGTGGAAGGGAGACAGAGAGAGAGCGAGAGAGAGAGAGAGAGAGAGAGAGAGAGAGAGAGAGAGAGATGTGAGAGAGACACATTGATTGGTTGCCTCCCGCACGTGCCCAGACCTGGGGCCAGGATTGAGCCTGCCAGCCAGGTATATGCCCTTGGCTAGAATTGAACCTGGGGCCCTTCGGTCCATGGGCTGATGCTTTATCTACTGAGCCAAACCAGCCAGGACAGGCCTTGCTAGAGTTGCAGCAATGTTTATTTTGATACATTTCCAAGGTCCCAGTGCTACTGTACGTCAAATAAAAAGGTTTTTATATCAGACCCCCAGATTGTAGAGTCTGGCTCACTCACCTGTTGCTTCCGTGTTGAGGCTCGAGACCTAGTGACCGACTGCTAGAAGGTGATTCAGACTTCAGCAGTTGGTCATCCGAGGGGATCCTTTTATAAATGAGCTTCATTTTGCCTGTTAAGCGTTATAACGGTGGACTTTGTGGCCCTCGATAGACTTTCCTTCCTTGCAAGCTGGTGCTCCGCCCAGAACGAGGTCAACACCAGCCCCGCCGGCTCAGCATACCTCATCCCCACTTGGCGGCCTCCCGCTGGCCTGGCTCGGAGGGTTCCTGCAACGTCCGTTCTCCCGCGTCTCACAGTGGCAGTGCCAATGAGCGGCCTGGCGTCCTGCGGTGAGGACCCAGCCTGCGCAGGAGCTCACGTGGCACTCCGTCCTCGGGGGACCTTGGGGGACCTCCTCCATAGGACAGGCTAGTGCTGGCTTCCTGCTGGGCCGCCCTCTGCTGGTCACCCAGGCAGCCATTGGTGCTGCCAGGGCTCCAGGTCCTCACCCAGATAGACAAACGGTCTCTACTTACCCTTTCTACACATGTCCTTCCCCAAAGAGCTGAATGCTCGCCTATCAGTTCTACCTTCTGAAACATGGAAACATTAGCCACACCTTAGATTCCATCCGCTTCTGCACACCACTTACCATATATTTTTAACTTGGCTCTTTTGTTCATGCTCTTGCTGTAAAGGTTGTTATCTTAGAAGTGTGATTACATACAGTTTGCCAGCCCAGCCAGAGTGGCTCAGTAGTTGAGCGTCAACCTATGAACCAGGAGGTCGCAGTTCAATTCCCAGTCAGGGCACGTGCCTGGGTTGTGGGCTCCATCCCCAGCAGGGGGCGTGCAGGAGGCCGCTGATCCATGATTCTCTCTCATCATTGATGTTTCTCTCTCTCTCCCTCTCCCTTCCTCTCTGAAAGCAATAAAAACATTTTTTAAAAATTATTTAGAAGTGCTTACAGCTCTTCTTGAATTTGTCTAGCACAGTGGTTGGCAAACTGCGGCCCCTTATTCCTGCAACCTCTGTTCTCCCAGGTCTCACAGTGGCAGTGCCAGTGAGCGGCCTGGCGTCCTGCGGTGAGGACCCAGCCTGCGCAGGAGCCCACGTGGCACTCCGTCCTCCAGGGACCTTGCGGGACCTCCTCCATAGGACAGGCCAGTGCTGACTTCCTGCTGGGCTGCCCTCTGCTGGTCACCCAGGCAACCACTGGTGCTGCCAGGGCTCCAGGGCCTCACCCAGATAGACAAACGGTCTCTACCTACCCTTTCTTCACATGTCCTTCCCCAAAGAGCTGAATGCTTGCCTGTCAGTTCTACCTTCTGAAACATGGAAACATTAGCCACACCTTAGATTTCATCCGCTTTTGCACACCACTTATATATTTTTAGTTTGGCTCTTTTGTTCATGTTCTTGCTGTAAAGTTTGTTATCTTGGAAGTGTGATTACATACAGTTTGCCAGCCCAGCCAGAGTGGCTCAGTAGTTGAGCGTCGACCTATGAACCAGGAGGTCGCAGTTCAATTCCCAGTCGGGGCACATGCCTGGGTTGCGAGCTCAATCCCCATAGGGGTGCGTGCAGGAGGCAGCCGATCCATGATTCTCTCTCATCATTAATGTTTCTCTCTCTCTCTCTCCCTCTCCCTTCCTCTCTGAAATCAATAAAAACATTTTTTTAAAATTATTTAAAAAGTGCTTACAGCTCTTCTTGAATTTGTCTAGCACAGTGGTTGGCAAACTGCGGCCCCTTGAGTGTGGCTCTTCTACAAAATACCACGTGCGGGCGTGCACGTACAGTGCGATTGAAACTTCGTGGCCACACTCAAGGGGCCAAAGAGCCGCATGTGGCTCGTGAGCCGCAGTTTGCCGACCACTGGTCTAGCAGGTCTTCTGGTTTTTAATGGAAGGCCCTAAAAAAATAAATAAGTAAATACAGTTTGCCACCTGAAGGGGCGCAGTAAGCCCTTTTGATATGTGAATGTGGGAGTCGGTGTGCCTTTGGGCCAGATGCCCTCTGAGGGTGGCATGTGCACACGGGGTTGGCAGAGGGCTGTGTGTGAAAAGCAAGTGAGGAGACCACTGCGGCCTTTGGTTAACGTTCCCGAAGCCCTAACAGCCTCTGGCCAGCAGAGGAGGAGGTGTGGGTGCTGACGGGTCAGATCTGGACGGGGAAGCCAGTGCCCTGCCTGCTGTGAGTGGCGCTGCCTCATGACAGGCAGCCTTTGGCTCCCGTGGGAAAGCAGCCTGTGGTTTGAGGAAGGAGGGGCACATGCCTGGGTTGCGAGCTCAATCCCCATAGGGGTGCGTGCAGGAGGCAGCCGATCCATGATTCTCTCTCATCATTAATGTTTCTCTCTCTCTCTCTCCCTCTCCCTTCCTCTCTGAAATCAATAAAAACATTTTTTTAAAATTATTTAAAAAGTGCTTACAGCTCTTCTTGAATTTGTCTAGCACAGTGGTTGGCAAACTGCGGCCCCTTGAGTGTGGCTCTTCTACAAAATACCACGTGCCGTGCACGTACAGTGCGATTAAAACTTCGTGGCCACACTCCAGGGGCCAAAGAGCCGCATGTGGCTCGTGAGCCGCAGTTTGCCGACCACTGGTCTAGCAGGTCTTCTGCTTTTTAGTGGAAGGCCATAAAAAAATAAATAAGTAAATACAGTTTGCCACCTGAAGGGGTGCAGTAAGCCCTTTCATATGTGAATGTGGGAGTCGGTGTGCCTTTGGGCCAGATGCCCTCTGAGGGTGGCATGTGCACACGGGGTTGGCAGAGGGCTGTGAGAAGCAATGACGAGACCACTGCGGCCTTTGGTTAATGTTCCCGAAGCCCTAACAGCCTCTGGCCAGCAGAGGAGGAGGTGTGGGTGCTGACGGGTCAGATCTGGACGGGGAAGCCAGTGCCCTGCCTGCTGTGAGTGGCGCTGCCTCATGACAGGCAGCCTTTGGCTCCCGTGGGAAAGCAGCCTGTGGTTTGAGGAAGGAGGCATTGGTTTGAGGAAGGAGGCATTGGTTTGCAGGAGCAGTGGGGCTGTGTGGCTGTTCCCGCCTCGGCCTGAGAGTAATTCCTCCCCTTTCCGCCCAGCGCCCGTCCCGCCCGGCTGTGGGCTCCGACCGCTGCACCGTCGGCAGAAGCGCATCGTTGGCGGGAAGAACTCTCTAAGGTACAGGCTTGGGGCAGACTCCAGGGCAGAGGGACTGGGATGCACTCGGGTACAAACTGGGGGCATGCTGGCCTCATGGCGTTTTCCCATCACCCCCGGCCACGCTGAGCCTCCGGGCCTGTGCGGGTTCTCGCGGGGCGGTCCTGCTTCTGGGCTGCTGAGTGCTCGAGGCTGAAACCCAGAAACCGGCTTCCCCCCAGACCTGGGGGCGCCGCTGCAGATGCGTGGGCTCCGACCGCTGCACCGTCGGCAGAAGCGCATCGTTGGCGGGAAGAACTCTCTAAGGTACAGGCTCCGGGCAGACTCCAGGGCAGAGGGCTGGGATGCACTCGGGTACAAACAGGGCGTGCTGGCCTCGTGGTGTTTTCCCATCACCCCCGGCCACGCTCAGCCTCCGGCCTGTGCGGGTTCTCGCGTCGCGGTCCTGCTTCTGGGCTGCTGAGCACTCGAGGCTGAAACCCAGAAACCGGCTTCCCCCCAGACCTGGGGGCGCCGCTGCAGATGCAGGGCTCCTTGGCATCGAGGGAGGGGCACAGGCGTGGAGGGCCCTCGGGGAGCCCCTTGCTGCCCTGGGGTTAGAGCAAAGCCTAGACTCGGGGGAACAGGAGATGGTACCTGGGGGCGCCGCTGCAGATGCAGAATTCATGGAGTTCAGCGCCTGCTCCTCTGGACTTGCCCCCTGTCCACCCGTTACTTCGCTGCTGGATTTACTAAGGGAAAACCAGCGCTGTGCCCAGCGGATGCTCTTCAGGCTGCTTGGGGAGGGGGGGCGGTGAGGAGGGGAGGACGTCTCATCCCAAGGCCCAGAGGAGGGGCTGGCTTCTGGAAGGGGGTGCCAAGGTGCCCTGTCGGGGAGGCAGCCACGGCAGTGCTTCCTGAGAACATGGCCGAGGTGACACGGTGCCTGAGAGCAGGCAGAGACCCCTGGTTATGTGGTTAGGAAGGCAGGGAGGGGGCAGGCTCGGTTCTGGTCCTTTGGGTCATGTGTTTGTTGTAGTTTCTCTGTTTGTACCTTCTGGAGAGTCAGGTGGCATCCTGATCATTTCCTCCTGTCACACATTGTCCGTTCCGGCTGAAGTCTCCCAGTTCTGAGGCCCCCCCCCCTTCCACACAGGAAGTCAGGGAGTGGGGTCCCAGTGCTCAGGGGGGTCTGCTCTGCAGCCCGCATCTGGGAGGCAGCCACGGCAGAGCTTCCCGAGAACATGGCCGAGGTGACACGGTGCCTGAGAGCGGGCAGAGACCCCTGGTTATGTGGTTAGGAAGGCGGGGAGGGGGCAGGCTCGGTTCTGGTCCTTCGGGTCATGTGCTTGTGTGTTTTAGTTTCTCTGTTTGTACCTTCTGGAGAGTCAGGTGGCATCCTGATCATTTCCTCCTGTCACACACATTTTCCGTTCCGGCTGAAGTCTCCCAGTTCAGAGGCACCGCGCCCGCCCCCCCCCCTTCCACACAGGAAGTCAGGGAGTAGGGTCCCAGTGCTCAGGGGGGTCTGCTCTGCAGCCCGCTGGCCTTCTGCCCGTCCCTGCTCGGGGTACCCCCTTCCCTCCTGTCCCTGCTCAGGGTCCCAGCCTGCCCCCCTTCCCCCCCGTCCCTGC
>NW_005357024.1:306924-307509 GCF_000412655.1 Myotis brandtii
AGCCCGCCCCCCTCCCCCCGTCCCTGCTCCGGGTCCCGCTCATGGCCATTTCCCAGCCTGAACTTGGCACGTGCTGGGAATGACTGAAGCAGGTGATGAGGGTGGAGTCCCACTATGCGCTCCTCATCCTGTGCATTTGAAAGTGCCCCTAACCACACTTTAACTAAACGGCGCCATGTTGTGAAGAAGTTCCCCCAAGCAAACCTTCGATGTCTGTGTTCCCACGAGCTGTGCTGTGGCCTCCTGTGGGCCCGCATCCATCCGTGGGGACTGCTCGCTGCAGCGGGTTCAGCTCCTGCTTGTTTCCGTGTCCCCTTGCTGTTTGTACCTTCTGGAGAGTCAGGTGGCATCCTGATCATTTCCTCCTGTCACACACATTTTCCGTTCCGGCTGAAGTCTCCCAGTTCAGAGGCACCGCGCCCGCCCCCCCCCCTTCCACACAGGAAGTCAGGGAGTAGGGTCCCAGTGCTCAGGGGGGTCTGCTCTGCAGCCCGCTGGCCTTCTGCCCGTCCCTGCTCGGGGTACCCCCTTCCCTCCTGTCCCTGCTCAGGGTCCCAGCCTGCCCCCCTTCCCCCCCGTCCCTGC
>NW_005357024.1:308259-313769 GCF_000412655.1 Myotis brandtii
GGGGCGTCTTTCCCTCGCGAGTTCTCCAGCTGTGCCCGGGCTCCGCAGAGTCAGGGCCGGAGGTGCCGGTGCTGGTGATGGTGATGGCACAGGGACGTGGCCGCTCCTCACCCGCCTCCACGTGACGCCGTCAGCATTTCCAATTCCGCCTTCCCCGGGGTTTGGGATTTTAAAACACCCATGTGCCTGATGAGCGTCGTCTTCTTTCATGATTCTTTGTTTCTGTCCTTTGCCTGCTCTTCTGTTGGATTATCTCTTGTCATTGCTGAACTGGGTGGGGGTTTGCCTCGCGGAGCCTGGTCTTCGGCCGCGCAGTGAAGGCCGGATGGTCCACGGCGAGGGGCAGTGGCTGCGCGTGGGAGGCTTTCATACACTGAGCAGCTCAGAATGGCGCTGGCTGGTAGGGGTCGGGGTTCGAGAAGAGGACTCAGAGATGATCGTTAGTGGAGTGGGGGGTCCGGTGGCCTTGCTCTATGAGTGGAGGAGGGGGTGGCGCTGGGGACCAGAGAAGCCACGGGCGGAGTCAGCAAACGCTTCAGCGCTTCACTCCGACCCTCCCGCTGAGTCTCTGTGAGGAGTGACAGACAGGGTTCAAGGCTAAAGCACAAAAGTGGGGACATCGCCCCCAAGTTCCCCTCGAGGTTGAAGACTTTGATCTGACTCCCAGGTTCCTGGCAGGTCTCTGTAGCACGCGTCCAGGTTTGTCTGTTGACACGGCATGACGGCCCCAGGCCTGCCCACTCCGATTGTTGCTGAAAGCCAGTGATCTCTCCTGTGTTTGTAAACCAGCGTCTCGTCTATTACTCGGTGCGGCGTGGAGGCTCCTAAATGGCTGCTGCGTGGCGACGGGTCCCGGCTGCCAGGCGGTGGGTCCGGCTGAGATGCTGCGCTCTTGGCGGGCAGCGGGCAGTGCACTTCACACCCGGACCTGCTGCCTCCTGGTCACTTGAGTGTCTCCCCCGCGTGCCCGGAGGGTGCAGCAGTGAGGGAGCAGGGGCGGATGCGGGCGGGGCCCGGTGGTGGCTGCCGACATGGTGCCACCCTGACTGTATGGGCCTCCGGTTCGAGGTGCCCACGGCGGCTGCGACTCATCTCCAGTGCAGCGAGCTTCCTCAAGGCACGGGACAGCGTCCAGGGACCAGAACGAGCTGCAGATGGTGTCCTCCTGGGCTCGGGGACTTGGGGTGACACAGCCCCCCTTTAACCATCAGAAGCTCTGAAAGAGGCCCGAGGGGACAGGTTCCCCCTGGGACTGCGGAGACTGCAGGGGGGACCGCGCGCTCGGTTCCAAGGGTGGCCTTTCAGGTTCTTTAGAAGTTAGCTCTGCCCCCTCGTCAGCTGCGTCTCCCCTGCTAAACTGGCCTTCCGCGTGTGCGGCGGGTCCCCAGTGTGCAATGGGTCCCCACTCGGCATGGGCGGCAGGTCCTCGCTCACGTGGGTGGTGGGTCCTCACTATACCGGTGTGATGGGTCCTGCTACACAGGCCCCTTCTCTCTAAGCCACGGAGCCTCTCACACAGCAGCGTGTCAGCCTTTGGGTCCATCCGACAGCAGAGCCAGTCGCAGCCGCGCATGGGCCGCTGGAACCCTGGCCTTGGAGGAGATGGAGGGGCGAGCATAGATGTGGCCGCCTCTGCGTGACCCGGCTCTGTTCCCTCTCGCCCCTGCTGCTGTTGGTGAGGGTCACCTGGGCTCTCAGAGCGGGTGGGGCTGGGTTTGCTGAGCTGCTGGCTTCTCCTGCCGCATGTTTGGGGGTTCCCTCCGTTTCATTTGAGGGGCAGTCGAAGGCCTTTCAGCAACGGCTATCACTTAGGGTCTCTCAGTCTGTTTTCTTGCGAAGCCTGGGCCCACAGTGAGCTGTGCACGTCTAGTCGCACGGGGACCTCGGCCACGGGTCCCTGGAGTGGTCAGCACAGCGAGCGAGCAGGACTGGCCCTGACCCGAGGGGCCTGTCACCTCTTAGCAAGTCCGAGAAGCCGGGGTGAAGGCGAAGGGCCTGCTGCTGGGAGTGCGCAGAGGCCTGGCTGGTTCCTGGGCAGCAGGGCTGCTCGCGTGTTCTTGACTTGAGACCTGAGAGATCAAGTCTGTGTTTGCCTCAGGAGGATGGGGGAGAGGGGGTGCTTTGCAAATGGTTTGGATGAAGAGGAGGCTGTGAGGCACTTTTTTTTTTAATTTTTAAATGTTTTTATTGATTTTAGAGACGGAGGAAGGGAGAGGGTGAGAGAGAGAAACATCAATGAGAGAATCATTGACTGGCTGCCTCCTGCACGCCCCCCGCTGGGGATGGAGCCTGCGACCTCTCCTCTCCCAGCATGCGCGACGCCCCACCCGCTGAGCAGCGCCGGCTGTGAGGCTCCTGTGTAAGCAGCTGAGCCGGCACAGGTCCCGGCTGGATGAGGGGTGAGGGGGGGTCAGGCCTTTCTCAGGCTGTGGGTGATCATTTAAGGGTCTGACCTGCAGCAGGTCGGCCGCGGGGACCCCGAGAAGGGTCGTCAGAAGGGCAGTTGCTCTGTCTGCGGGAAACGTCGCTCTGGCCGCAGCGTGGAGGGTGCATTTCAAGTTACACTTGCGATGATGCTCAGGTCAGAGCGAGAAGAGGAAGGCGCGTGGTGGGCTGTTGCCGTGGTCCAGGCATGAGGTGATGCGAGAAGCGAGGTTGCCCGGCTTCACGCGCATTTCAGCCATGACTGTCCCTGTGCAGTGGGGTCCTGCTGCGGCCCATGTCTGGATCGTGGGGGACTTACTTCGGCGGCCAGTTCAGACGCAAGGCCTAGTGCAGCTACACATCAGCGCCTTCCACGGATTGGCTGGGACAGATGTAATTATCTTAAAGGACATAAAGTGTTGACATGTGAAGGGAATGTCTTGTAAGTCCAGCTTAAGTTATAAGCAGCCTAGGAGACTGATAAAGATAGATCATAAACAGATGCCTAGTTTATGCCAACTTCTTTCTCTAGGCCAGTGCTGCCTAGTAGGAATATAATGAGCCACAAATACAAGTCATACATGTAGCGTTACATTTATTTTCTAGTAGCCACATTAAAAGATAAAAAGACCAAACAGGTGAAATTAATGTTAATAATACACTTTAACTCAGTATATACAAAACATTATCATTGCAAAATATAATATAAAAATTGAGTTATTTAATTTTCCTATTATCCATAGAAACATTCATTATATATAGCACCCTTTTTTTATACTAAATATTTAAAGTCCTGAGTCTCTTGATACTTTTACCACGTATCCATTCAGGCTAACCACACCTCAAGTTCTCCTGCAAACACATGTGGCTACTGGCTACTGTACTCAACAGACACATGTGGCTGCTGGTTACTGTACTCAACATATGCAGGTAGCTGCTGCCTACTGTACTCAACAGACACAGGTGGCTACTGGCTACTCTACTCAATAGACATGTGGCTACTGTACTTAACAGACATGTAGCTACTGGCTACTCAACAGACACAGGTGGCTACTGGTTGCTGTACTGGCCAGTGATGGCTTTTAAATTCTATTCCAAAGATACATGAAACATTTGAGCAGTACTTTCAAGAGTGCAACCCCAGTTTTTCTCATTAGAAAAGTAATAAATCACTTGTGGTATGACTTTAAAACCCGAGTACATTAAGTAGGCATATTGAATCTTTATAATAGTAATATCAGTACACGGAAAGTGGGAGCTAAGTGAGAATTATCTAAACATCTGATTCTTGTCCACTATTGCTTTTTACAGTCTCAGGATGTGAAATGGCCCTAAAGGTTGCTTCCATTTTGAAGTGGAGCCCAGCAGGTGGTATTCTGTAGGTGCACTGTTCGAATGTTTGGCAGCGTCTAGCTCCCAGGAATAATATTCTGTAGGTGCACCATGTGAAAGGCCTCTGGGTGTTAAAGATGGAGATGAATTAAGGTTGGCAATGGAGACCCTCAGGGAGGCACAGGAAATGGTGTTACGGGTCTGTGGTAGGTGGCTGATAGCTACAGCATCTCTGTAGCATTGCCTAGTGTTCAGCTGGGCAGTTAAATTGCTTTCCACTCTGCGGGGTGGTCAGGGCCCTATATAGCCTGTTCGAATGTTTGGCAGCGTCTAGCTCCCAGGAATAGACGGGAGCGAGTGGGAGGGTCTGCTGTGCAGGCAGGCAGTCACTGAGAAGGCCAGCTTCTCTAAGTCCACACCTGAGGACAGGTCTGGTACCCAGTGGATCACTTTCATGTTCCGGGAAGAAGTGAAGCTGAGAGCTGCTCAATGTCATTTCCCCTTCCACAGCCTAGCACGTGGTGCCCATGGAGCCGGAGCCGGAGTTTGGTGGATAAAAGGACGGAGGGATTATGGGATGCAGCCTGGGGAGAGGGAGGTCAGGGTCAAGGGACTGAGGTCCCGTGGGGTGGAAGGATGGCTTTCGCGTCCCACAGCGGTGGGGGCAGAGCAATGGAAGGAAAAGGGGGGACTTAGGGGGCGGGCGACGTGGGACACGGGCTCGCAGTAGCTCTAGGGGCCGTCACTCGGGCGAGGACCGCCTTTCAGCATCTGACGCGCTGACTAGCGCCCGCCTCTCAGGTACGGGAACAGCTCTCGGAGCTACGCTGTCCGGGTCGGGGATTACCACACGCTGGTGCCCGAGGAGTTTGAAGAAGAAATCGGAGTCCAACAGATTGTCATCCACGGGGCGTACCGGCCGGACAGCAGTGACCACGACATCGCCCTGGTCAGGCTGCAGGGGCCGGACAGGCAGTGCGCCAGGCTCAGCAGCCACGTTCTGCCCGCCTGCCTGCCGCTCTGGAGAGAGAGGCCACAGCGGACAGCCGCCGGCTGCCACATCACAGGCTGGGGAGACACAGGTAACGGAAGTGACAGGTCGGGAGGTGGGCCGGGTCACCGGGCCGTGGCTGCTCGTGCGGTCGGTTGTAGAATCTTAGCGGATTCCGGCGAGTTGTTAGGAAGTCCTGCTGGGTGAGGTCATGCACTTGGGTTCCCATCCTGGGTGTGGAACTAAAGCCCGTCATACATGGGATACGGCTTCTGTGTAGGAGTTACTGTCCCCTCCCGTGCTGACGGGTAATTGTCACTTGTAACCAGTCCTCACGTCAGTGCAGCAGATGGGCCTTAGAGTGGACGTGCTCACCAAACCAGCCCGGGCGGCCCTCACCTTCTATGCGCAGTTCAGACGCCAACGCCTGCACACCTGCTTTCGGGGGCTCTGTCTGTATCGAGGCCACAGAGTTGCTAGTTTGTCTTCCAGACTTGGTGCTGAGAAGCTGGTTAGTGGAGGGTAAGAAGGTGCCGAGTGGCAGCATGACAAAGGCAGATGGTGGCCTGTGTGCCCTTTAAACTGCACTCGCGTCACAGGAGGGCTTTTACTTGAAAGATGTTCATGTTCCTGAAACTGCCCAGGGCAGCTCCTTCCGCAGGACGGTAGCTGGAAGCTAACCCGCCGTCTGGTTTGCAGGGCGAGCCTACGCCAGGACCCTGCAGCAGGCCGCCGTGCCCTTGCTGCCCCGGAGGCGGTGCGC
>NW_005357024.1:315866-319549 GCF_000412655.1 Myotis brandtii
ATATATTTTAAAAATATATTTTTATTGATTTCAGAGAGGAAGGGAGAGGGAAAGAGATAGAAACACTCCACAGGCCGATGCTCTATCCACCGAGCTAAACCAGCTAGGGCAATGAAAATATATTTTAAAAAACCCTGGGAAAACAAGCACCTCGCCCCCAGGGTAACTTCCCCTCCCCTAGTGTATCACTGGTCATGCAGTTTGGACCCCGACCTTTTTCTCCCTAAGGTAACACCCAGGCCTGTTGTTTCAGCTCCAGGCCCAGAAAAGCAAAACCTGACAAGTGGCACACAGCTGCCTCGGGACCCCCTGCCCTGGCACCTACCCATCAGTGATCACACCTGGAAAGCTGACGAATATCCTATTAATACCCTCACCTAAGATTTCCACCTATAAGAGCTACATAGGTCAGGACAAAGGACCAGTGCGCCCCCCTCCCCCTCTAAGGGTCCCATGAGACTCCAAGGGAGCAATGGGCAGCAGCAGCTCGTCCCAGGCTAACCCCCCGAACCTGTGTCCAAGGCCCCCTTTCTCTGTGTACCCCTTCCCTTTGAATATCCCCGTACTCCTTAAATAAGTTCAATGTTCTTTAATCACTGCCGGAGATGGCTATTTCGCTTGCCCGCACACCTCAGACTTGAACCTTTCAGGGGTGACCTGGTTTTCCTGTATCCACTTCCCCAAATGCTCGCCTCCCCACCTGCACATGCTCTCCCGACAGAGCACCAGCACCTGTAAGCACCTTCCCACCCAGTGATCAGCCAGGGCACACGAACAGCCAGACGAACCAGCACTTTATTTAATCCTAACAAGCACGCACTCATCTGCCAATATCCAGGCATAACTGAAAATACTTCCTGTAGTTCCCAGAACATCGTTTTGTTCCATCACATCATTTCCCAGCCATCCTGGAGCTGCTGACTCGAAATCCCGTTGTCCTGGGCATGCAGGAGGCTCCCGGAGACTCACCCGAGTCAGGGCCTTCTCGTCCCTGCAAGGGAAGAACAAACAGCTTTACAACATTCCCGTCTGTGCCCCTAACTCACAGGGTGGAGGCCGCAGCAGTTACCCCCGGCTCAGCCGGCTCATTACCCTCCCGAGTTACAAACCGCCGGCAGGACGGCCAGTTCCGGCCTCCCGGGTCCTTCGCAGTAAGAACAGCTCTGAAATATGGACGAAAAGGAACGTACCGGACCGTATGCTTCCCATCATCCATTGCAGCCATTAGGTCAACCTCGCAAACATTTGAAAAATACATCTTTGCGCAGTCACCCCGCACCCCCCAGGGCTGTAGACGTGAAGAATGTCACTTGTGCAAGTCAGAATCTGATACCAATTAAATGGTGACAGCTTTGCCAATAAACAAGAGGATGCTCTTCCATGGCTAGGAAGGGAGACTGCCACAGAGACAGGTCCCAAAGACACATGGAGGATACATTTTAAATAAAGAAAAATATCTTAGTTGAAAAGAGTTTTATGTGAAATAATGTAAGTAATTGCTCTACATTGTACTTTATATTCTCAACTCCTCTCAAAGAGATATTAATTGACCCTATGTCACTTAATATTAATCGACCCTATGTTCAATGACTGCAGGACTGACTTCCGCCATGCCAACCCAGCACTGACTGCCATGAGGGCTGCGATCAGACCCTGCGTTTCCCTCTTGGTCTGTTCCAAGCCGAGGGTTCGGTCTTCATGAAACCCGGGTCAGTCTTTGCATTGGGCAAGTGGAATCGCTGAGGACTATTTGAGAGTCGCCATGGCTGGGAGCGTGATCTCAGAACAGTTAAAAACACGTTTGTGAAGGGATGTTATGGGTTCTCATCAAAAATGCCCACACGTGTCTGCTACACCAACAGGGTTGCTTTAACACGAAAGCCTCCATCTGCAAGCCCACCCGCCTCCAGGAGCTGGCGGGAGGTTGAAAATGGCCGTGGGTAGATGAGGCCGGTGCCAGGTGACCTGGCAGGTGTCAGCGGCTCGGCTGTCTGAGTCCCAGGCATGGGGAGACAGGCTCTGACATCACCACCGCGTGGAGGATTTGATGGCAGCAGCATTGGCTTCAGAGCGTGTTGCTATTTTGTTTTATTTATATCTCCTTTTCTCTTTAAACCTCTCCAGGTTGTGTTTGTTCAAGAGAGGAGCAGCCTTTGCAGCCTCCTCGGTGGAGAGCAGACCTTCGATCTGGGTTCACACAAAGCCAGAGTCCTGTTTAGAAACACGTGTAGGTCTTGCATTATTTGCTCTATTACCGATAAAGAGGGTTTTAGATTCTGGCACGTAAATATGTTTCCTGCTTATCCACGAGGGCAGGAGACTGAGCGCAGCACAGGCACAGCCACAGTTCTTTACTCCTTCACAGGCCTCCGTCCAAAAGCGGTGATGCAGGCCCTTCACACATGGAGGGGGGTGGGGAGCAGGGTGGGGCAGCCCTGCTTTTCCCAGACCTTCTGTCTCAGTCCTGATCTACGCACTCTGGGTCTGTAGGGTCTTCCTTTTGAGGTGGATTCAGGCATCTGGGGGACGTGATGTTTATCACACGCTGTTTTCTGTGTGGGTGGTCAGCATTGGGGTGTTCCTGAATCAGGCTTCCTTCGGCATTGTGGTGGTGGTGTGGGGTGACAGCATGAAGGTGCAAACACAACCCGTGGGGACTCCTTGCTGAGCGACTTCTGTATACCTGGTGGGCATCTCCCCTCAGAAGAGGTGCTCCCTATGTCTGCGACCAGCAGGTGTGTGGGGTGGTGGATCACGCTGGTTGGCTGCCGCAGTGCCCTCATAGCCTCACTGTCAGTGGGTGGGGCAGAGTACCTGGGACTCTGGATTCCCTCTGGGGTTTGTAGAACCGCCCCCTCCCTTTGTTCTCCCATTCTCTGCGGAGGAGACAGCTGTTGGCAGACGGCAGGACGGATGGATCCCCGATCAGACCTACCACACGACCTCCAGGGAGGTTTCCTGACCCCTCTATGTCCCCCGCTCACCTGAAGCCCCTAAAATAGTTGGGGTGCCCACTGCTCAGAGGCTCCTGTGAGCTCGTGGAGGTGGGCCCTTGATGATCGGTTTTTATTTTTTTACTACATTTCTTGGTGTGCAGTGATCGCACTTCATCTGGAGCAGGGCGGGCTCAAGTGACCTTGTGGAGCATCTAGGGAGGGGAAGCAGCCAAAGTGCCATGGTTGTCAGTGCCGTGCAGCTCTGGACCACCCCACTTGGTTTTAAACGCAAACCCGCATTGGACAGGCCTTGAAGGTCTTTTTTCCTTCTGTCTGCTCACATTCAAGTGCTGACAGTGCTGGTCTATTGGTGACTGGCCTGTCCTCTTTAGATTCAACCTGCAGGACTACTAAGGGAGCCAGTCCAAGGGAGGGGAAGCGGCCTCAGTGCCTGAGGCCAAATTCCAGGAGGCTGGCAGTGCTGTTGGGATCGTGCCGGCAGCACTGGTCCATTGGTGCCTGACCTGTCCTTTTGAGATTGACCCTGCAGGACTACTAAGGAAGCCAGTCCCCAGTTCAACCCCACTCCCGATGCTGCTTGCGCACCTCCTCCTGTCCGGTCGTGACCTGTTACGGCGTCCTGGCCTAATTAGCATATTTCTCTATTTTATATATAGATATAGATAGATACTAGAGGCCTGGTGAACGAAATTTGTGCACGGGGGGGGGGGGGGGAAGCCTCACCCC
>NW_005357024.1:320086-326281 GCF_000412655.1 Myotis brandtii
ATAGTGAGACCGGGCGGGGTTTCAGCTCTGCATTTGACACGGGACTGGAGCAGCTCAGTGCAGAACGCTTGCTCTTCAGCTACCCTGCTCCTCCCCACCCTGGCCTTTCGTGTTTTTGGATAGAGGCGCTGGTGATTATCAGAGGAACAGAATTAACTGCACATCTCTCAGGAGGAAGCAGTCAGGCAGTGGCCTGAGGGCTTTTTCTCACTCGTGCCTTGTGTTTTAAAAAATGGCTCATCCATAAATGATTAATGCGTTCCTGCTATACACAGGCCCTGTTCCGGGAGCGAGGGCGAGAGCAGTGCACACAACAGCCACATCGTCTGTGCCAGGGCTTGTCTTTTAGTGGCGGGAGTAGATGGAACCAGGACCGGGAGTCCCGCGAGAGGAGAGCCCCTGGGAGAGGAGATCGGTGATAGGTCGGCTGTGCGTGACCCGAATCCTGAGGTGCCTGGCACCTGCTCTTATCTCTCCCTGGGCCCCAGGCCCCACCTGACAACAGAGGCGACACCAGGAGGAGCTGGTCCCCTGTCAGACCAGAGGCCCTGAAGTGGGCGGGGGAGAGGCAGCAGCTGAAGCAGGCGCAGACCTGGCTGGGGCCCCACACCCACTGGCCGGGCAGGCACAGAAGGGACAGGCGCCTGGCCTGCAGGTGCGCCTCACACCCTCTCAGAGCCCCCCACCCCCACCCCCCGCTGGCTTCCCACGATTGTCTCATGCAGAACGTCTCTGGCCCACGCTAACCTGCCCCTGTCCAGGGAAGGGGATGGGAACGGAGGCCCAGCCCAGGAAGTTGTCAGTTACGTGGTGCAGCCATCCAGGGCCACAGAGGAACAGAGCGAGGAGGGGGAGGAGAAGTATTGGGGGGTAGGGGTTGACATTTTAGGAGCGTTCCGGGCCATGAGAAGCTGCCATTAGGTCACAGTTTGGAGAAGGTGAGGGAGAAACGAGGATACCTGGAGGGAGAACATTCTGAGCAGCCAGGTATCCCCAGGGGCCCGCACCTGCTGCTCTCAAGGCTCTCGGTGGTCCCACCCCCTGTCCCCTCCCTTCCCCCTTCCCTCCAGGGGCAGAATGATGAGCCGTCGCTCTGAGGGGCCATTGCGAAGGACTCTGACTTGTGTCTGCGGCCATTCTTTGTCTCCCTCCTTGAATTGCTCTGATGAAGCCAGTAGCTCTATTGGGGAGGCCTCTCCCGACATCCGGGGAGGAGCTGAGGCCGCCAGACCAGCAGCCCACGAGGAACTGAATCCTGGCAGCAGCCAGGAAGTGAGCTTGGGCCCAGAGGACCAGGGCCCCCCGTGAGTGGCAGCCGGGGGAGACCTGCACCCGAGAGGCTGCTTAGCCGCCGGCTCTGGGACCCGCGGAGAGCGGGAGAAGTGTTGTTAAAGCCAGTGAATTCCGTGACTTGTTACCCGCATCCGTAACTCCTATACTGGGCTCGTTCAAGGAGCGAATGAGGCCAGTGTGGCTGGAGTGCAGTGAGCAGGTAGGAAGTGACGCTAGAAAGGAAACGGCTACTGACGCCTTTGGTCCTTGTGCGGGTTTTAGGGTCTTTAGGGTTTCAGGAGTGAGTGTAGCAGCCGCTGGGGAGTTTGAGTAGAGGAGTGACAAGATGGGACCTGAGGTTCCATGTTCCACAGCTCTGTGGAGAGGAGCCCCAGAGCAAGGGTGGGCTGTGGTTAGAGCAGGAACGCAGGTAAGAGCCCTGGCTGGTGTGGCTCAGTGGGTAGAGTGTTGGACTGGGGACTGAAGGGTCCCAGGTTCCATTCCCGTCAAGGACACATGCCTGGGTTGTGGGCTCGGTCCCCAACGGGGGGCGTGCAGGAGGCAGCCGATCAATGATTCTCTCTCATCATTGATGTTTCTATTTCTCCCTCTCTCCCCCTTCCTCTCTGAAATCAATAAAAATATTTTTTAGAAAAAGAACACAGATAAGAGAATGGGTGGGCTCACCGGTACCAGGGAGGAAACTCATGATCCGTTCTGGGTGTGTTTTGGGTGGAGCTGACGCATTTGCTGGTGTGTTGGCTGTAAGAATAAGGAAAGGGGTGCAGATATGGGAAGGTGGCCGCAAGGCCTCTGCTCATTGGCTGGTGGAGCCGCAGCTGGGCCCAGGCACGGAGCACAGGGCTGTTCACTGAGCTGGAGACGCTGCTGAGACAACAGTGCGTGTAGGATCGTTGAGCGGGGAGTCCAGTCTGTGAGCCTGGCTGCGAGGGAGGGCTCTGGGCTGGAGAAACAAACATGGAGCTGTCGACTGCACGGCACTCAAAGCCATGACTTGGCGCGCTCGTACCGAGGGGCCCCCTGTAGACGGAACGTGGGACCGAAGACTGAGCCCTCGGGCGTGTCGACATTGACCTTCGAGGAAACCCAGCAGGGAACGGCACAGGAGGTTAAGTGCGGTCAGGAGGAAAGCAGGGGAGTGTGTCCCGAAAGTCCAGGAGGACGTGTTTCAAACCCGAGGGAGTGACTGCTGTGTGTGGTGCCAGTGAGGGGGGTGGAGACGAGACCTGGGGTTCAGCAGGGCAGGGCTCATAGGGCGTGTTAAGAGCAGTGTCAGAGAGAATGGGGGGAGGGGAGAACTGGAGATGGGGCGGTCTCCAGAGAGGGGTGTGGGATCAAGAATGGATTGTTTGTGAGCGGAGAACATGAGGCTCATCTGTGTCCTGATGGGAAAGACCCAGTGGAGGTGGGTGCGGGGAGACCGGCTGGGCAAACGGCACAGGAGGTTAAGTGTGGTCAGGAGGAAAGCAGGGGAGTGTGTCCTGAAAGGCCAGGAGGACGTGTTTCAAACCCGAGGGAGTGACCGCTGTGCGTGGTGCCAGTGAGGGGGGTGGAGACGTGACCTGGGGTTCAGCAGGGCAGGGCTTGTAGGGCGTGTTAAGAGCAGTTTCAGAGAGAATGGGGGGAGGGGAGAAGAGTTGTGGGATCAAGAATGGGTTATTTATGAGCGGAGAACATGAGGCACATCTGTATCCTGATGGGAGAGACCCAGTGGAGGTGGGTGCGGGGAGACCGGCTGGGCTGGGGAGGTGGGTCTCGGGCGCACAGTGGGCGTGGCCTGGGACCCCTGAGCAGTTCACCTGCGAAGCAGCATTCGAGGGCCCAGATGCTGGCAGGGGAGGCTGTGTTCTGGGACCTTTTTCGTCTTCTCATCCATTAATGCGGCCCTCCCTGCCTGAGCAATAGAAAGCAAGTTCATCGGCAAAGTGAGGGCGGGAGGGAGTGCTGGATGCCGAGAAGAGAGGCGGGGGTGGCGTTAGGAGAGCGTGTGAGAGCATTGAAGGGCAGTAGGGTCCCTGGGCCACACCAGGGCCTGCGTGGGGTCTTGTAATGAATTTGAATTCATTTCCGTTTGAAAAGGAGCAGGACTGTGCCTTGTCTGCACACCCAGCCCAGCTGCACAGGTGCAGGGGTGCAGGCGGCGAAGAGGTAGAATGAACGAAGGCTGGGGTTTGCCAGGAGAGTGAGCAGAGTGAGCGGGGAAAGGGCTGTGTGCAGGGATGAGGTCAGTGGAGCTGCCATGGAATCTAACCCAGTGAGGAGGGTGGTAACTCCTGAGAGGAGCAGGGGACGTGGAAATGTAAGATCCGTGGATTCGAGGTCACGGAGGGTCAGAGGAAATGTGGAGCTGGGTTTCTACAGTCAGTGCCTCCATTAAACACCCGTAACGTAGACGTTCATTGAGCAGTTTAGCAAGAGTCATGCTGAGCCTTGTGTGGTTTAGCATAGAGTGGAGCTGCCCAGATGTCCTATGATCCCCCTGGTGGTCAGTGCACATCATAGCCACCGGTTGTTTGGTTGTTCTACCATGGCTCCGTGTCACCTGGACGGGGTTGGCCGGCTTCTCCGTGTCACCTGGACGGGGTTGGCCGGCTTCTCCATGTCACCTGGAGGGGGTTGGCCGGCTTCTCCATGTCACCTGGACGGGGTTGGCCGGCTTCTCCGTGTCACCTGGCTTCTCCGTGTCACCTGGAGGGGGTTGGCCGGCTTCTCCTTGTCACCTGGATGGGGTTGGCCGGCTTCTCCTTGTCACCTGGACGGGGTTGGCCCGGCTTCTCCGTGTCACCTGGAGGGGGTTGGCCCGGCTTCTCCGAGTCACCTGGAGGGGGTTGGCCCAGCTTGGCTGTGAAATGCGCTTGTTGGTGGGAGGTGGCCTCTCGGTTCATTAGACATCACGCTGAGTGAAATAAGCCAAACTGAGAAAGACACATGTCACATGATCTCACTTATCTGTGGAACCTAATGAACAAAATGAACTGACCAACAAAATAAGACCCAAAGCCGGGAGGCAGGGAACAGACTGACACACCTCAATGTGGGGCTGGGGGGCGAGAAGAGATAAACCAAAGAGCTTACATACCAACTAGAGGCCCGATGCACGAAATTCGTGCAAGGTGGTCGGCTCTCACAGCCACAGCTTCATCCGGAAGGACATCCGGAAGGTCATTCAGCTGTCTGGTCTAATTAGCATATTGCACTTTTATTATTATAGATATGCATAACCCATGGACATAGGTAATAGTGTGGTGAAGACCTGGGGCGTTGGTAAGGGCTGGGAGAAGGGGAGTGAAGGGGGCAGAAATGAGAGACATCTGTAAAACTATCAATAATAAGATATATTTAACATCTCAAAAGCTTGACTTTTTAAAAAATATTTTTTATTGATTTCAGAGAGGAAGGGAGAGAGAAACATCAATGATATGAGAGAATCATTGACTGGATGCCTCCTGTACGCCCCACACTGGGGATAGAGCCAGCAACCTGGCATGTACACTGACTGGGAATTGAACCATGATCTCTTGGTTCATAGGATGATGCTCAACCACTGAGCCACACTGGCTGGGCAAAAGCTTGACTTTCTATTTCTTCTCAGAGCATTTGTGATCCTGAACCTTTGGTTTAATCTATTTACTACAGAGGCCTTTTTGTTTGTTTTGGTTTGTACACCTTTATGTAAAAGATTGTTTATTTAATACTTAACATAGCAATATATTACATTAAAACAGCATATCTTATTACTGTTTTAGAGTATTTACAAACTGATATTTGTAAAATATTTAATGCTTTTATGCTAGACATTAAAATAATTTGAAAATTTAATGATCACTTGCTAAAATTCTCTTTCCTTGTGTTTCTTTGTTTTCCTCTATAATATACACTGACTGGCCAGATTATTATGACCACCCCATCAGTACTTCATTGACACTTCCAAAAATACTGAATATTGAAAACTTCCTAAGCAAATACTCTCAAGATTTTATTATCATTATTATTTGCATAACTAATTCACTTCATTGTACTGATGGGGTGGTCATAATAATCTGGCTACTCAGTGTAATATATAAATGTTTTATGATTTACTCTAATACTCAGATCCAAAATTCCTCTGATCCACCATCTATAAGGATTATAAATATCTATATATTTTTTAATTTTTTAAAATGAAGTTATTCATTTATTTTATATTTTTATTGATTTCAGAGAGGGAGGGAGAGATAGAAACATCCATGATGAGAGAGAATCATGGATTGGCTGCCTCCTGCACGCCCCCTACTGGGGATCAAGCCACAACCCGGGTATGTGCCCTTGACCGGAATCAAACCTGGGGCCCTTCAGTCCGCAGGCCGACGCTCTATCCACTGAGCCACACCGGCCAGGGCATAAATATCTATATTATATAAGCTTATATTTATATAGAAAAATGGAATGAAAATTAGAAGCATCTAATTTTCATGAAGCCATTAGGTGGCGATGTTACCCTATTATTTAGGTCTGTTTAAAACCTTAATGTTTTAAAATTAAATACGCTCACTTATTATTGTGCATGAGTGTTTTGTAAATGAACATGTGGGTAATAACCTGAAAAAGTCAGTGTATATAATGGTTCTAGCAGCCTACATCTTGGCTCCAGTTTCATCTGACCAGTATCCATCGTGAGTATTGAAAACCTTCAGCTCCTGGAAAGGAATCTAATAAAATCGGAACACCACACACCTTTGTTGCACTCGAACTTGACATGTAGGTTTTTAAAAGACTAAAGTAGCCCTAGCCGGTTTGGCTCACTGGATAGAGCGTCGGCCTGGGGACCATCCCCAGTGGGTGTACAGGAGGCAGCTGGTTGATGCTTCTCTCTCATCGATGTTTCTAACTCTCTATCCCTCCCTTCCTCTCTGTAAAAAAAAA
>NW_005357024.1:326816-330572 GCF_000412655.1 Myotis brandtii
CCATCCACTGAGCCAAACCGGTTAGGGCATGACGAATGTTTTTTGACCTTGGGCACATCTTTACCTCTGTCTTTGCCAAAGTTTTAAATTGAGGTGTTTTTTTTTTCTCCTCCTGTGAGAATACATTTCAAATTTTATGATGGAAATCATTTCACAGAGAAAATTTAACGGCCAACTTCGGAGCTGATTCCTGTTAGTCGATATTTATAATTGGAATAGATTTTCAGTGCCTTGAATCTCAGGCTTAGAGGTTTATATTCTCCATGAGACAGTAAGGACTATAGTGATCAATTTCCATTTGATCCCCTCTGAAAAACAAGCTTGAGCTGAATCTAGAAATAACATTCTCTTACTTTAAAACGAAAATAAAAGACTTCGAATGGTAGATGAGAATACTTCAATTTAGTATGTAAGGTGTTTGCGTAGTTATTTCTTAATTCTACCCACGTAAATGCATAGAAAACCAAGTAGAATTGGTAAAGGGGGGCAGAAATAGAATGCTGGGGACCAGCTAGAATTGTAAGAATTATGAATCGTGCCCTGTTAGCCGTGATTGCATTGTTCTGATTAAAGAAGCACATTCTAACCTGGTTGGGGGGTGCCCTCTGGACCTGGGGGCTCACCTGGAGGTGCAGCCACCCTCCCCATTTGGAGCTGTTGTCATGGGAAGACGACCAACTTTGCTGCAGAAACCAGAATCGCCAGCCCTTTTGCATACCCACAGGCCTTTGCAAATCTCCACCTGCTCACCTGGTAACTGCCCAACTGGCCCACCCTGGCTATTTCCCCAGGCCACCCCAGCCCCTTTGCATAGCTGTAAACTGCCCTTTTGCCCTTTTGCCTACTGTCCTTTGTCCTTCTCCCAATATAAGCAGCTGGAGCTGGCGTATGGTGGGGCAGAGCAGATGTCTGTGGGCGACCTGCTGCTCCCCCTGCTGCCGGCAGGACTGGAATAAACGCTCACATAGGATTCAACCCTGTCTAAGCTGAATTGGCTCAGGTAGTGACAGGCGGCCGGACCCATGGTTTGTCCTGTTACATTAGGACCAGAGAAGTGACTCTTACATTTTCGGATTTAAAACCCTCCCATCTGTATGGTAATTTATGTAAATGGGGAGTGTGCCTTAGAAATCCGAAGAGGCCTGAAAGAAATCCCCGAAATTCAGTCAGTTTGATGAAAGCAACTAGGAAATGAGGACACTCCTCGTTCCTCAGGGCCCTGGGCAGCGATGGCCCAGGAGGTCCGAGCAGGGAATTGGTGGGAAATGGGCCGATGCCGCAAGGACGTGATGAGAATGACAACAGCTGGTGCTTAGTGGGCACCTTTCTGGGCATTCATGGCACATTCCTCCTCCCAGCAGCTGTGTGAGGATCCCTGTCATTATCTCCATTGACCTGATGAGCAAACAGAAGCCCCGAGAAATTCTGTGATTAACATGCGGACAGGCCCACTGGCTCAGTCACCTTCTCGCCTGGAAGGAAGGAGGGTCTTGGGGAAAAGGTGAATGGAACTCCGGCTCGGATCTCAGACTTGACTTTGCTTCCTGTGAGCCTTGTGAGCGGCGTCTGTCTTCCCAAGCCCGCTTCTCCGTCTGTAAAGGAGGCTGGCATGTCTCCCTCTGCTGTTGTTAGGTAATTCCTAAGAATCTCCTCGTAAGTAGAGAGCTCTCTGTAAAGGCCAGGTGGGGTTTTGTGTGAGTGTGTATTTTTTTGTCTTACATTTAAAATCATTTTGCTAATTTTAATTCTTTATCAGGAGTGCATGATTATGTGAAGTCTGAATTTGTTTCTTGTTACTTAGAAGAAAGATATTGTTGTAGTAAAATATAGAAATGTTTAAAAATGCTTAAAGAACGTTAGAAAAGTTAAAAATGTTTGAGTTAACTTCCCTTTAAACTTAAAGTGCGATATTAAAGACACATTCCCCACTGCCCTAAAGCGTGTGCACCCCAGAAATAAGGATTTGAACTGACGCAGAGTGACTTGTGTCAAGATAAACACTGGCCTGAGTGACGTACTCTCCTTAGCCCCCTCGCTGTGTTTGAGATTAACATATGTGCATTGACGTAAATCATTGACAGCCACCTGAGCTGCTCCGGGTACGAACAAGCCTTAAATATGGACCTGGCCAGCCAACGATGCTCGTCTTGTGGAGACATTACAAAGGCCCGTCCCTTTGTCGGTCTGACAAGCGACACCGCTCTACACTCCTCTTCCTGCCAGATGACAGAAGAACGGCCAGTAATCCCCAATTGAGACGCCACCGAGCTCTTGGGAGAAGAACGCCGGGCCCCCTGCACCCGGACCAGCCCAGCCCAGCTGTGGGACCACAGAGGACACCACCACGGGGGTCCCTAACTAAGTTTGTATCCGCAGCGGCTCAGGAATTGGTGTGAGTAATAAAAAGCTGTGTGATTTGCAACTGCATATGTTTCAGGTGTTGTAATTCTGCTGGCAGTTAATTAAATTAATTTGCATACGCTTAAAATTTAAATTAAAACCTCTGGTCTTTGTTGGTCCTAAGCCTGCCACTCTGGTCCTGCTGATGCAGAGAGCAACTACTTGAATGTCCCAATTCCTGCACAATTAATGTTTATCTCAAGGGACGCCCTAGACCAGTGGTTCTCAACCTTGGCTGCACATTAGAATCACCTGGGAATCTTTTTAAAAATCCTGATTTCTGGGTCTCACCCTCCGGAAATTCTGTTTCTTTGTTATGGGGTGGGGCCACAATATTAGTAACAAAGAAACAGAATTTCCGGAGGGTGAGGCCCAGAAATCAGGATTTTTAAAAAGATTCCCAGGTGATTCTAATGTGGAGCCAAGGTTGAGAACCACTGACTTAGATAAACACCCCAAATCCTTTCCCGGAATCTACTTGGGACAGATATAGAGTCGTAAGTCTTTGAGTGATTGGGGAAATATATATCTTTGTTAATTAAATCTATTGATTTAAAAAAATTACACTTTTTCTGATACTTAAGTGTAGAAAATATGCAATGTTAACACTTTTATCCTTTGCCCTTTTTCCTTCCCCATTATTTATTGCTAGATCAGTTCATTCATTCAACAAGTATTTACTGAGCACCTGTTATGTGTCAGAGATGAGGTACATTGATGTGAGGGAACATCAATGAGAGAAACAGATAAATACACCTGCGTTCAAGAAGCTTATTTGAGGAGGAGACTCGACTTGGTGGACAAACACACAATACAATATACGGATGATGTAAGATTTGTATACCTGGCACCTGTGTAATTTTATTAACCAATTTCAACCCAATAAATTCAATTAAAAATTATTTCTCCCAAAGCTTTCAAAGTGATCTATTAAAATTGAAAGACAAAACACACACACACACGCACACACACACACACAAATGTTAGCTCGGCCGGAGTGTCGTCTCTTACACTAAAGCAGTGGTTCTCAACCTTCTGGCCCTTTAGACCCTTAATATCTGATATGCAGGATGGTCTTAGGCGACCCCTGTGAAAGGGTCGTTCGACCGCCAAAGGGGTTTCGACCCACAGGTTGAGAACCGCTGCACTAAAGGGTTTCGGGTTTAATCCCTGGCCTTGGTCGAGTTGGGGAAGCAACCAATTGATGTGTCTTTCTCATGTTGATGTTTCTCTCTTTCTGTCTCTCTTTCTCTCTGTGTCTCTTTTGTCCCTCCTTCCCTCCCTCCTTCTCTCCCTTCCACTCTCTCTAAAAACCAATGGAAAAAATATCCTCAGGTGAGGATTAACAACAAAAAT
>NW_005357024.1:331787-335568 GCF_000412655.1 Myotis brandtii
CTGGTTTGTTTGGGTTCTATAATCGAAACACTGTTTCAACTCCAGCTCTGAGATCCCTGCTGGCTGAAAGCAGGTTTCTGGGGTTTTGTTTAGCTTCTATATTTGTAACAATGTTTCAAACTGCAAGCTCAGAGGCCAGCAGCGGCAGGCGGGGAACGTTGGCTTCCTCTGTCACTGGAGCAAGCAAGCCTCCTGTTCGCTTCAGTGCCTGGCTCCCGGCCGCCATCTTGGCTGGCAGTTAATTTGCATATCGCCCTGATTAGCCAATGGAAAGGGTAGCGGAGGTACAGCTAATTACCATGTTTCTCTTTTATTAGATAGGATAAGGATACAGTGAAAAATGGATCAGGTGACAGGAACCCGGAGTGCAGGGCAGGGGGAAAGGCTGCATTTTCATGTCGGGTGGTTGGTGTTGGACTTTTAAAAAGATGACGTTTGAGCAAAGAGCCAAATAGATCGCAGGAGTGAGAGGTGTGCACATCTGTGGTAGCTGGGGCTCTGAGAGAGTCTGCAAGGATGCCAGTCCACCTGCTGCAGACAGAGGGGGTGGGGCCCGGTCCTCAAGTGCAGCTGAAGGCTCTGAGGGAAGGATTGGTAATGGAGACGCCTGGGCCTCAGCCGTGGTCAGTCCTCGCCCACCGGACGAACCGAGCGGCCTCTGGGCTCCTCCTCCCGACGGTCAGAGTCTGTGAGGTCAGAGGCCCACATCCCTGCGGCCCCAGAGGCCTGTTCCTGGTGTTTCTGCCAAAGCCCCTTTCCTGTGTTCTGTGCCGCTGCCTGCGGTGGGAGCGTGGCTCTGGGAACTTAAGTTACTGGCACCTCCTGAGCCGTGGCTCTCACCCCCTCCGTCCCAGGAGCCCTTCCATTTAAAAGGGTTACGAGGGCCCTCCAGGCGTGTGCTCATAGGATGATGCCGGTCGGTGCTCACTGCATTAGACATTCAAATCGAGGCATTAAAAAGATTAAGTGATTTAAAAGTAATAGGAGCAAACTCATCAGAATACTGCACTTTTAATGAAAAGTAACTATGTTTTCCAAAACAAAAATCAGTGAGAAGAGTGCCATCGTGTTGCCTTTTTGCCAGTCTCATTAACGCGTGGCTCAACAGACGACAGCTGGCGTCTGATATCTACTTTTCACTCAGTCTGTTTTGAAGTGTTGTCTTTGTTGAAGTATCTAAAGGAAATGTGACCGCACACAGATACGTATTTGGGGAAGGGAAGTGTATATCTGTGGCCTTTTCGGGAAGCCGTGGCTGTTTCCCTTGGATGCGACACGAAACCTTGACGCGTGGCATTTCCCTAGAGGGTGTCTGTAACGTGGAATCTGAAACCATGGCAATGACCTTTTCGTACTCAGCTCTATTAAAAGCCACGAGTTCCTCTCGCCCTAAGAATGGATCGTTCCACATTAGAGTGACTGCACTTGGTGCAGTTATTTTGTAGCCTCACTCACTGGTCCTTCGGAGAATGCGGGCCACTGGGCGATGCAGATGTGCCCCCTGCTGACACATTTCATCCTGTACCAGTGAGTCCTATATGTCACAGTCGATGCATCTCCTCAGAGACGGTGTCCCAGTGTCTCTGAGGCTGCGCTAGGCTGCCGGGAGCGGGTGCGAGTCCTGCAGGATTCTCATGTTCCCTCGAACGCTCACATTTTATCTTTGGCAACAAGTACTGCCAAATGTTTGTCTCGACGTGACACGCACACTTGGTTCATTTTTCAAAAATGTCTGGCAGTTGCTCACGTCCGAATGACCGGGGTTCTCTGCCAGTCACTCTCTCACGCAGAAACGATAGCCCACGCACGAAGCAGCCAGGCTTCCTCTAGTTTAAGTCGACTGAGTAGGAATTGTAAAGCTATAAAGCCGCTCGCTCGTTCAATTTGCAACCCACACAGTTGCTCAAGGGCTTTTTGTTGAGGTGACTGCCCACGGCAGCAGGTGCAGAAGTGTGCGGGCGTCCGCCACGCCTGCCAGGGGACATGAGCCGGACTGGTGCTCAAGGGCTTTAATTCAATACCAGTGTCCCCGGTGGGCTGACTTGGTCCTGAGTGTGTTGGTGAGGAATCCGTGGCTGCAGCACTGACTCAGGCTCCTGTGGGCCCCTCATTGCTGTTGCAAAGTCAGTGGAAGTCAACGCAGTGACAAAGGGATGCAAAATAGTTTTGACCTCGCAGCCCCCTGAAGGGGATGTGGGCCGCCAGGGCCCACAGATGACACTTGGAGCACCAGCGCCCTGCAGTGCGCACGAAGGCTCTGGCGGGAGGCTGCCCACGGCAACAGGTGGCTCCTCTCCTGGCTCCTCTCACGGCTGACGTCCAGCTGCTGAGGCTAAGGTCACCTGGTGCTGAGATCTCTGTCTGTGATCTCCCCACCAGACTGGACACGGGTGGTCATGAACATCAGACGTATATATTGTACGTGATAGGTTACCATTGGTGCGTTGGTTGTAAGAGTGGTACATGGCCCTGGTCGGTGTGGCTCAGTGGGTTGGAGCATCGTCCTGAACACCACAGGACGGCGGGCTCAGTTTCTGGTCAGGGCACATACCTAGGTTTTTGCTTTTTTAAAATATATTTTTATTGATTTCAGAGAGGGAGGGATAGAAACATCAACGATGAGAGAGAATCATGGATCGGCTGCCTCCTGCATGCCCCCTACTGGGCATGGAGCCCACAACCTGGGTGTGTGCCCTGACCAGGAATCAAACCATGACCTCCTGGTTCATGGTCCATGCTCAATCATTGAGCCACATCGACGGGGCATGCTTTGATTTATTGAACCTCAAAAACATTCATGCTTAGTGAAATAAGCCAGATACAAGTGACCACATGTAGTTTGAGTTCATTGATATGAAATGTCCAGAAAAGGCAGGTCTCCAGAAACAGAAAAGAAATTAGTGTTTCCTGAAGCAGCGGGTGGATGTTTCTCTCTGGTCCCGCGCTCGAGTCCAGTTTATCGCTCACCGTTTCTGTTCAGGTGTGTGGGTGACCTCCACAGCCCAGGTTCTCTCACCTGGGTTCCTGGGTCTGTTGACTTGAAGCAGAGCCATTGGCTCCCACATGAAGGATGAGGTGTTTCCGTCACCTTCCTCATGCACACGCTTGCTCATCCTCCCTGAAGCAGGCACTTGCATTTCTAGGTTCGTGTCTAGCTCTGTTGGTTATGCCTGTGGCGTTACACACTGTCCTTGAACGCAGGTTTCTGCTGACTCTACCAGGGGCCCAAAGCAGGCCAGGGCGGTCCCTGGAGAGAAGGGAGGGAGGAGGGGTCCAGCCACTCAGGCCCAACCTCTGTTTCCAAGGTTTCCACCACGGGGGGCGGGGGGTGGGGCGGCTTGCCCTGGGCAGATCATGGGGGGCAGGAGAGTCCAGTGTCGCAGTAACTGCTGATCAAAGGGGAAAGGCAGTTACCAAGGGTCACGTCTGGCTTTTTCCGTCGACAGACGGGGCTTTGAGCCCCCAGAGAAAGAGCGAGCTACGCGGTGCAGATCAGGGAGCTGGTCCTGGGCCGCGGGCCACTCTGTGCCCTTGGTCATCCCAGCTGCCCCGGGGACACCCTGCCACTGACTTCGGAGAAGCAACATGTGCATCAAGAGGATCACAGGGGGGAGTGGGGATTTGTTAATATTGTATTTTCATAGCTTTTCATTGTTTTTTAAAATGATAATCTTCAACTTCTAAGTTTATCAGTTTATTCACCTGAAAGTGAAGTAAACTTTATTTTTTTTTGATAGTGCGTGCGTGTTTTGTGCGCCTTTAGAAGTTTTGTTTGTTTGTT
>NW_005357025.1:0-485 GCF_000412655.1 Myotis brandtii
ACATTCCTGAAGTTTGGACTCTGAATATCAAGTACCCTGGCCAATCCCTGCCTGACCAAGGGCTTCAGTTTCTCAATTATCCAATGAGGGTGTGATCCACAACTACGGAAGCATGAGCTGAGCATAAGGGGGCCCGGCTTTCTCCACTGCGGGTGGGTTGTGGACAGAGGTGCACCTTCGTGATTCCAGATCTGGGCGCCTTTTCAGACAAATATTGTCTAGGCTGCCAAATGCTCACCCTCTCCCCCATGCCATCTCCATGTCTGTACACGATTCCAGCGGCAAAGCCTTTTCCAGAGCCCCTAGCAAACCTGGGTTCACCTAGGACCCCCTCTTTGAGGACACAACTGGGTTTATCTCAGGCTCTGCATTCTGACTGTCTGTGATCCTGGGCAAGGCAAGGAACTCTCGGGTCATTGGTTCCATCCTAAGTGACTTCCCATGGTCTTTCACCTTCCTCATGTGGTGTGAATGTGTGCCCTCCC
>NW_005357026.1:0-209 GCF_000412655.1 Myotis brandtii
TAAATGTGATACATCACATAAACAAATTGAAAAACAATAATCACATTATCATAAGCATTCAACAAAATCCAACAGCCATTTTTTTGTAAAAACTCTCAGCAAAGTGGGAATAGAGGGAGCATATCTCAACATGATAAAGGCCATACATGACAAACCTAGAGAAAACATCATACTAAAACCATTTCCCCTAAGAACAGGAATAAGACAGT
>NW_005357027.1:0-784 GCF_000412655.1 Myotis brandtii
AAATAAAGCAGTGCTGTGTCGTGTAATAAAGATTTGACCTGCCCTAGCTGGTTTGGCTCAGTGGATCAAGGGTCGGCCTGCGGACGGAGGGGTCCCAGGTTCTATTCCAGTCAAGGGCACAGGCCTGGGCTGTGGGCTCCATCCCCAGTAGGGGCGTGCAGGAGGCAGCCGGTCCATGGTTCTCTCTCATCATTGTTGTTTCTATCCCTCTCTCCCTCTCCCTTCCTCTCTGACATCAATAAAAATCTATTTAAAAGAAGGTTTGAACCTCTAAGTATGTAGGCACTGCCAGGCGCCATCTCACAGACCTCCCGCTGCCATCGATCCGCCCTCATCTGTGCCAGAAGGAGGGTGTGGAGGTCCGGATTGCACCATCCTGTCCGTCATCGGCTCTCCGAGGTCTAGGCGAGTCTCCCGCGGTTCTGTCCCGAGGCCTCAGAGGTGGGGCCCCGTTGTGTTCTGATGGCAGTGACTTTCCATCGCCCCGTGGATTCCTTGGGGGAGGGGGGGTCGCCTTATTCCTCCCCTGGCTGCCCAGCCTGTGGGCGTGGCTGCGCCTCGTGTCCCAGTCCACACGCGGCCCTTCTCCCGCTGCTGCCTGTCCTTAGGGAACTTGGGGGTCTCTGGTTTCCGTCCTTCTCCGGACGCCACCAGGGCTCCCCATGTCACACAGAACGAGACACGGAGGCCTCCCTGAGCCAAGACCGCTGCTCTCACCCCGCGCCGCCTCTGCGCTCGCTCTTCCCAGGAACCTGCGGGGCAGCCAGGTGTGCGTGCCAGCTCG
>NW_005357028.1:0-717 GCF_000412655.1 Myotis brandtii
TCTATCTACCTACCCTTCTAGTCACACCTTCATCCACTCATCATCATCCATCCATCCTCCCACACATCCATCCATCCATCCATCCATCTACCCAGGCATCCATCTATCTACTCTTCCATTCACATCTTCAGCCACCCATCCATCCATCCACCCACCCACATATCCATCCATCCACCCATTCATGTATCCATCCATCCATCCATCCATCCATCCATCCATCCATCCATCCATCCATCCATCCATCCATCCATCCATCCATCCATCCATCCATCCATCCATCCATCCATCCATCCATCCATCCATCCATCCATCCATCCATCCATCCATCCATCCATCCATCCATCCATCCATCCATCCATCCATCCATCCATCCATCCATCCATCCATCCATCCATCCATCCATCCATCCATCCATCCATCCATCCATCCATCCATCATCCATCTACCCAGGTATCCATCTATCTACACTTCCATTCACATCTTCAGCCACCCATCCATCCACCCACCCACATATCCACCCACCCACCCATTCATTTATCCATCCATCCATCCGTCCACCCATCCATCCATCCATCCGTACATCTACCATCCATCCATCCATCTATCCAGCCAGTCAGCCAGCCATCTACTTATCCATCCATCCAACCATCTATCTACCCACTGATCCATCTATACACCCACACATCCATTCATCTACCCATCCATTTATCCACACCT
>NW_005357029.1:0-326 GCF_000412655.1 Myotis brandtii
AAGCTACCTTGCACCTTTCCTGAACACAACACTGTACGATGGAAGAGCATTTTTTAAAATGAAAATTTAATGGCCTGGCTGGCGTGGCTCAGTGTTTGAGCATTGACCTATGAACCAGGAGGTCAGTTTTATTCCCAGTCAGGGCACACGCCTGGGTTGCAAGGTCGATCTCCAGTTGGGGGAGTGTAGGAGGCAGCCGATCAATGATTCTCTCTCATCATTGATGTTTCTCTCTCTCTTCCTGTCTGATATCAATAAAAAAATATTTTTTTTAAATGATAAGTTCCTGCTGCAGACACAGGGGGCAAAAGGGAGAGTGGTAGAGG
>NW_005357030.1:0-825 GCF_000412655.1 Myotis brandtii
TTCAAAGAACCAACTCTTGGTTTTGTTGATCTTTTGTTTTTTGTTTGTTTGTTTGTTTTTGTTTTTGTCTCTATGCCATTTATTTTCACTCTGATCTTTATTATTTCCTTCCTTCTGCTTACTCTGTACTTTTCTTGTTGCTCCCTTTCCAACTCCTTGAGTTGTAGCATTAGATAATTTATTACCATTTTTTTCTTGTTTTTTTGAGGTAGGCCTGTAGAGCTGTGAACTTCCCTCTCAAGACTGCTTTCACTGTGTCCCATAGATTTTGGATTTTTGTGTTTTCATTGTTGTTTGTTACCAGGATGCTTTTTTACTTCTTCTTTGATCTCTTTGGTAACCCAAGAATTATTTAATAGCATGCTATTTAGCCTCCAAGTGTTTGATTTTTTTCATTGTTTTTGTTGTAGTTGATTTCTATTTTTATGACATTGTGATCTGAGAAGATGCTTGATAAGATTTCTATATTCTTGAATTTGAAGAGACTTTTCCTTTGTCACAATATGTGATCTATCTTTTAAAATGTCCCATGTGCACTTGAGAAGAATGTATATTCTGTGGCTTTGTGGTGAAATGTTCTGAAGATGTCAATTAATTCCATCTTATCTAGTGAGTCATTTAGGATTGATGTTTATTTGCTGACTTTTTGTTTAGAGGATTTATCCAGTGGTGTTAGTGGGGTATTACAGTCCCCTACTATGACTGTATTGCTGTCCATCTCTCCACTGATAGCTTCCAGAATTTTTTTACATGTATTTGGTTGCTCCTGTATTGGAGGAATATATGTGTACCAGAGTTATATATTCTTGTTGAATTGCTCCCTTT
>NW_005357031.1:0-2334 GCF_000412655.1 Myotis brandtii
ACAACCACTAATATCAAGCGAGGCAAGGGAAAACAGACACGCAAAAATAACCGGAAAAGAAAAAAAAAAGTGCGAGAGAAAAAAAACAACAACAGAAAAATAAAAAGAAAAAGCAAAAGAACCTCACAAACAAGCATAAAAAAACCAATATATTCAACAATCAATGAAACAACAACAAAACAACAAAGAGAGAAAAAAAATTGGATAGTGAAGAAAGATAAAGGAGAGGTGTATATGGATTTAGAGCAGGGGATTGGAAATTGGATATATAAGTAGGGTGAAATTTTGACAGGGGGTAAAAAGAAGGAATAGGGAAAACCTAAAGCAGGAATAGGGTAAGAGAAACAGGACAACAAAAGGGGAAAAGTGAGGAAGAGAGTTTTGGCATAAAGGTAAAGTTGAGAGAAAAATATAAAGAGAAAAAATGACATTTTAAAAAATGGTAAAATGGTAGTAGTAATGATACTGGTTAAAAATAAAAATGTAGTAATTAAAAGGGTAAAAAAATGTGATGAAAAAAGAAAAAAAATTGGTTTCTTAATTAAAAGGTGAAAAAAGAATTTAAAAAAATAAAAATGTGCAGTAGTGAAGGTCCTTCAGTTCTTCTACTCATCTGTCTGGCACGCCTTAGTCCTGCCAGGTATTCAGGAGAGTGTTGAATTTCCCTGTGATACACTGTTCCTCCGTGTTGTAAACCACAGTCCTGATTTTATTTTTTTTTATTGATTAGAGGAAGGGAGAGGGATAGAGTGTTAGAAACATCGATCGATCAGCTGCCTCCTGCACACTCCCCACTGGCCCACTGGGTGCAACCAAGGTACATGCCCTTGGCCGGAATCGAACCTTGGCCTGATGTCAGTACCTTCCTATCTATGTGTTTTAGGAACAGACAGCACAGCATGACCCGTCTGGCCAAAGCGCCAGATATGCAGCCCAGCACATTACATGTGACACAGAACTGGGAACGGTGAGTATTCAAAATGAAATTGCACTCTCTCCTCTTTCAAACAGAGACAACTGAGAAAAAGAAGAGGGCATAGGGAAAAAATAGCATCTGTCCTTGGCTAACGTGTCTAGTATGTAGGTAACAAAAACCAATAGAAGAATAATACAGTTTCAGAAAACTTCATAGGCAGAATATGAGTTCACACCATAACTTTGCTGGATATCAATTCAAATATTTTACTCTTTAGAGAGGATTTTCTCCCCCAGGGAAATTATAGGTTCCTGCCAAGACAGAGAGAGTTTTTGCTTTTCCCTCAATGCTTTTGAGTGATCCCTCTGACTTTTCCAATAATCACAATCTCAATTTTGATGTTTGAAATCATTTCCATCTGACATCTGGAACAAGAACATGATATTTCTAGGAAACTAGCTTTTGCCCCCAAGAAAGATACATTTATAGTAACACATCTTTCCTGAAAATTCATGGCACTTCAGATTCTTAATATTCTACCCCAGCTAGAGAAATTGAACATAGAACAGTGACAGATGAACGTGGCAGAGCAGAGAGATGTGTTTTAAAATCTGGCAGACTGGGCTTGAATATCAGCTCTGCTGGTGACTGGTCATGCTGCTTTGCTTCTTCAAGCCCCAGCAAAATGGGGATAATAGTTCCTACCTCATGGTTTTGTTGTGACACATAAGTAAGATAGCCCATTCCAAGTTCATAGTGCAGTGCCTGGCACATAAAAATCTTTCAATACATGAAATCCTGCATTACATAACATATTTTTAAACAATTGATAAGCAGTTAAGGTTAGCAATAGTCTGGTGAAAACCCACTAGTTTTGTTGTGAATTTGGATGATGGGAACATAGTACTAAGAAACATTTATAAATCCAAAAATGATCTATTAAATAAAACCATGAAGTTCAAAACAAGTGCAGATATTTTCACAAGTCAAGTTGTGTTCATTTCTTATGGCTGCTATAACACATTACTGTAAACTTACTGTTTAAAAGAACACATATTTATTACTTTACAGTTCTGCAGGTCGGAAGCTCAAAGTGGATTTTAATAGGCTGAAATCAAAATGTTAGCAGGGATACCCTCCCTCCAAGGGCCCTAGGGAAAACTTCATATCCTTGCCTTTTCCAACCTCTTAGAGACTGCCTGCATTCCTTGGCTTGTGGCCTCTATCTCTATATTCAAAGTATATGTCTCTGATCTCTGCTCCCATCATCCTACCTCTTTTCTCTCTGACCCTAATCTGCTTATCTGTCTCTTCTAAGGACCCTTGTGATCACTTGAATCAACCTGGATAATCTTTATCACAAGATCATTAAGTTAATCATATCTGCAAAGTCTTCTTTGCCATGTAAGTTAACATAA
>NW_005357032.1:0-509 GCF_000412655.1 Myotis brandtii
TGTGTCATAGGTTCGCCATCACTGGCCTAGTTCATAGGACCTTTTGTATACAGACACTTACCTGTGGCTGGAGTGAGGGAGAAGGTTCAGAATTGTGGAATCTGGGGAGAGAGGGGGATCCAGGAGAAGTGGCAGCGAGTTTGGTGCTGAGTCATGCCTGAGCCTGGGATCTGGGCAGCCATTTTGCCCTGAAGAGATAGCCCCTCCCTCGAGTATCCAGGCAACTAATACAACCACACCCAGATTCCACCTTGAACGGTAAAAGGATTAAAAACAAAAACAACAAAAAAAACAACTAAATAGTCCCTGAGAGCACAAAGGTGCTGGACTAAAGAGGGACTCTCAGTCCCAGCAATCAGAACCTGAGCAACACTACAGTACAGAAGACTGGGATCTTAAGCCAGCCAAAGGAATACTTCACTTTTTCATTTTTATTTTATTTTTTATTTTTTAAAAATTACTTTAATCTCTTTTTTTTTCTTTGTTTTTCCTGTTTTTGTTTGTTGCTT
>NW_005357033.1:0-1526 GCF_000412655.1 Myotis brandtii
GGGTTGTGTCTTGTTTTCTGTGTGAGGCTGTTCTTGTCCTGCACCACCAGGGGGCGCCCGCGCCCTTCGAGGCCCTGACCACAGGGCTGCAGGCAGCAGCTGGGCACGGTGGTGCTCACTCCTGGGTGTCGGCTCAGCCTCCGCTCAGGACGAACACAGCAGCCCTGGCCGTCCCTGCGGTCACCTGACCCCGCCATCTGGTCCCAGGGAGGCTCCCGGCCTCGGACACGCTGGGTCCTCATCGCAGTCCCCGGGAGCTTGCTGTGTCCCCCTCTGACTTCAGGGCGCGGCGGTCCTCTTCTGAAGGTCTGGCAGGTCCCGGCATCCATGGCTGGGCTCCGTCCCGGTGCCTGCGGTCCAGGTGGCCATCCCCCGAGGGCAGACATCGCCCTCACTGTCACTGCTCTGGGCTGACAAGGCCGGTCCCTCTGGGCCCTTGGAGCAAGGTGACCGGCTCAGCCAGGCCCGGGGCCCCGGGGCGGGGGGTGCACATTCGGTCCCCCCTGTGCTTACGTATTTTTATAAACGTCATGGGGGCCAGGCCAGGCCCCTGCCCCAGCAAAGCCAACCCCGCCGAGCGTCCCCGTGGAACTGCAGCCACGCAGATCCATGGCGCCTCGCCCCGATGGTGGAGGTCCCCGCGACGGGGACGCCGATGCCCAGCTCCCCATCTCTCTGTGCCAGTGTGCGGAGAGGGGCACACACACAGGACTGTGGGCAGCTCCAGGCGCGGAGTCAGATCCTTAGGCCTGAGGCACTTCCTGTCTCTACCAAGCGAGCCGGCCCAGCGCTGCGGGTCCGAGCCCACGGGTGGCCCACGGGTCGCCGGCAGGATTGTATCTGGATGAGCCGCACAGGCGGGCGAAAGCATGATCGCTCTATAGCGAGAGCCGTTTTCCGAGACAGGGAGGGACCAGGCCTGTCCCGCGCGGGGGCAGGGCGACAGGACCACGCTCTCACCGACGCCACTCCGTTACGAGGGGTAACTGAGGAGCTCTGACAGGGAGGCAAGAACACGCCTGTAAACATGAGGAGCACACGCCTCCGCAGCTTCACGTGTCCTTCCTGCGCCACCTCATGTCACAGCGAGGCGGTGGCATTTCCCGGCGAACTCTCACGGGGTTAATTGGAAAATATTAGAGAAAACATATTTTAAACGATCCCAATTAGAAGGGATGGATTGCCAACTCTGGGCGCTCGGCTCGCTTTGATGTCTAAGAACACCCTGTAAATTCACTGTCTCCTTGCAAATGAAAGCGCCAAGCGAAACCGATCAAACCACACCGCCGCCCCCTCCCCAGCGGCAGGAGGCCTCCGAGAGCGATTTGCATGTTAATGGGAATGTCTGGTCTGAAAGAAATCGGAGTCTGGATCATGAGATGGCCACACACTAATGTGAATTCCAGTTAGCTATTCCTCCGGATATACTCAGCGAATACTTCTTTAGTCGGATAAGAAATGTGCACAGGTGCCCAGACACACACGCATGCCCTTATACACGGACGTGTAAGTATTTATATGTGTAC